>NC_090940.1:459211806-459514837 GCF_040938575.1 Ambystoma mexicanum
ATTCGGGAACTGGGAAAACCCCGTTTTTTCTTTTGTACGGCAGTCACCCTCGAACCTCGGAGTTGGATCCCCTCCAAGATCTGAAACACCAGCAGTAGACTACCTGCATTCTACAATCACCCAAGCCTTTAAGGAAGCTGTTTCTCACCTTCAAAGGGCTAAAGAACAATACAAGAAAGGAGCAGATCAACATCGGAAGGAAGCCCCTCAATATCAAGTAGGGGATCAAGTCTGGTTATCCACCAAATATCTACCTCTAAAAGGGCCACGCACATTCAACCCAAGATACCTTGGTCCCTATTCCATCACTACCATAGTAAATCCAGTAGCGGTCAAGTTGGACTTGCCCCCGCACATGAAGGTACATCCGGTCTTCCACGTCTCTCTATTAAAACCCGTGCAACCTCAAACCCGACTAACTAAATCTCCAAAACCTATCCTAGTTGATGGAGAACTCGAGTTTGAAGTCAAAAGCATTCTGGACTCCAAGATCTCCAAATCTAAACTATTTTACCTAATTGACTGGAAAGGCTATGGCCCCCAAGAGAGATCCTGGGAACCTGCTGAATATGTCCACGCTCCTCGCCAAATCAAAAGATTTCACCGAACATTTCCTGACAAGCCAAAACCCCCGGAGAAGCCCGGTTTGGGAGGGGCCTTGAGGGGGGTACTGTCATGATCTCTGCTTCCAAAAGGTCAGGGTTTTCCCAACTCCCTTGGAAGCAGATCCATAACCCAGGTTCCGAGTGCCAACCAGTCCCAATTGGGACCTTTTGGACCCAGTGCTGGCGCCAGTGGCACCAGGCTCATAAATATGCCCAGTCCCAGCGCTGGAAGCGCCGGGCTCATAATGCTTGGGTGGATTTACCTGCAGCAGACCATGCTGCTTACTTGCCTGCCAGTTGAGCCTCTGATCCTCTTCTATTTGGAACTACTTTTCCTGTTGGGTGGGGTAGGAGCCACTCCCTAGATTCAGAACACTGGAACTCTTCTGGAAAGCAGGAACTCTTTTCTTACCCAGGCGTGGCTGTGGAAGGAGACACCTAAGCACTACAGGAGGCTATTTAAACCACACCCGATGGATGAATCTTGCTTTGCGTTATTCTGCATCCTCTGCAGCAGAACGTTCATCGTGTCTTCTGCATCTGATCCTGGGCCTAAGGAAAAAGGCTTACCATCCTGAATCCAGTCTTCAGCAACACCTATAAAGACAAGAAAGAACAGGTTAGCATTATTAGCATTACGGTCTTCAGTGACAGCTCTTCACTTACCTGATCCATCGGCTGTCACCAACGCCTCGCGCTGCATTCCGGCATCTGAAAGACAAAGGCTTACCTACTCTTCGTGCGCTCCGGAGGTCTTCACACTGCATTCCGGCATCTGAAAGACAAAAGCTTACCAACTCTTCGCACGCTCCGGAGGCCTTCGGCGCTGCATCCCGCATCTGAAAGACAAAACAAGGTGCGTTTAAAGACATTGGGGAACTTTAATACTCACGTGCCATTACTCCTTTCCACATCTAACCCAGTGGGTATTCCGGCACCCTGCAGCCGCTCCGAACTTGTACCTGCAAAATAAAAAGACAGTTGGAGCGCATCGTGAAGCAGGCAACAAGCGCTTACTTACGTGCTTCCAGGCGCTTCTATTCATCACACGGGCTCCATCTTCAACTCACTTCAGCCCGTCATCCCCCATCGCCGGAACCCTGCAAAACAAGAAACATCATTACTAAAGACTTTAAAGACATTAGAATTACTCGAAACTTACCGTTTGTGCAGTAAACGACGGACAGCAGTCCTCTGAAGTCAAGAGGCCTGCTCCCCTTATCCGGTGAAGAAACTGGTTACAGCACCCTGCCCCGAGGCAGATGGAGAGCACGGCGTTCACTTACCTAAGGTGAGAGCGTTAACTTTTGGGGTTCTACAGGAGAAGAGAAAGGGAAGAAGAGAGAGACATTCAATAACCCAGTTCCTTAATCCCATATTTTCTATCTGCAGACATCTTACCCTTCAAGTCAGACATACAGTGCACAGAGGTCCAGCCCAAAGAGCCAGCCGTGTGTTACACATCACCTTTGCAGATACGGTATACGCCCAGTCAAGACCGGCGCCTCTACGGGAATCAGGTGAGCGTTACACTCTGCTACCAATGCAAGAGTTTGATGTGTCTGGTCCCCCATCCAAATTGGGGCCTAGGTGGTTGCTGTGGATTAAGAAACTCGAGATGTACTTTACAGCAACTGGCATCACCGATGATAATGCGAACAGGGCCACGCTGCTATACTCTGCGGGGCTAGACGTCTTACGGATTTTCGAATCATGCAACCTACAGGTGGTGACGTACAGCACTGTCAAGACTGCGCTGGAGAACCATTTCATTCCTCTCTCAAATGTTGACTACGAGAGGGTTCTGTTTTGTGGCGAGAAGCAGAGAGAAGGAGAATCCCTTGATCAGTTCTGCGCCAGGTTGAGGTTGATGGCCACCACGTGTCGGTGGGACAATGATGAGTTAATGATACGGAACCAAATCATCCAAGGCTGTAACTCCGGAAAGTTAAGAAGGCAAGTGCTAAAGGAACCGGGGTGGACTCTGCTGCAGATCCTGGACAGTGGCAGAATATATGAGCTGGCGGAGGTGAGAGGAGCCAAAATGGATGCTGCAAGGCATCCTGGCACGTCCGAAGATGCATTTGCCATAAGTAAACTACCCGGAATAAAGGACAAGTGGGGGCAAAGAAGGCAAGAGACTCGTCTTCCTCCTGAGTCGGGGTCGATGTGTCCATCCTGCGGGTACGACCTACCCCACGCAGAAGAATGCCCAGCCGTGTTGAGGTCATGCGGCCGGTGCGGCAAGCCGGGGCACTACGCCCGGATGTGTCGTGCTCCAGCTCCCATTTCAGTGCCGAGAGGCCCAGCAAGGAGTAGTAGTAGTGGACCCAGAAGGCAAAGGAGTATTGCGGCACTTGAACAAGAAATACAGCGGCTGCAGCTGGCCGAAGAGGAGGAGGAGGACGAGGAAGAGGTATTCTTCATCTCAAACCTGGCCTCTGGGGCTAGAAAGAAGAGACAGCCCAAATGCATGGTGGACATTCAAGGTGTGCCGACACAGGTCTTGATTGATACAGGCGCCTCAGTATGTGTGTTGGCCGAGGACCATTATCAGAGGTTGCCAGGTCCTCCCCCACTAGACTGTTCGACAGCAAAGATATTCACCTTTGGAGGGGATGCCCCACTGCCTATCAAAGGGGTGTTTACCACGCCAGTCGCCAAGGGAGACCGAATCATTAGAGCACGATTCTTTGTCACGGACGTGAGTCCCCATTCGTTGCTCAGCTGTGCCGCGTCAGAAGCCCTCGACTTGGTGCATTTTGCATTGGAGGTGTATCAATTGGACATTGTGAGCTTGCTCGACAAGTATGCGGGCATCTTTGAAGGGGTCGGGAAGTTGAAGGCGCCCCCGATAAGGCTACATATTGACGACACCATCAGACCAGTTGCCCTCAAGCATAGGAGGATCCCGTTTCATCTCAGGGAGAAGGTCGAGGAAGAGCTGAGGTCGCTCATCAGCATGGATATTATTGAAAGGGTGGAGGGACCCACACCCTGGGTTTCACCTATAGTGGTCGCTCCCAAACCTAAGCAGCCAGGAGCGGTAAGGATCTGCGTTGATATGCGCCTTCCCAATGCCGCGATTAAGAGGGAGAGAGATTTAACGCCAACACTGGATGACAATGTGGGAGAACTTCAAGGGGCACGTGTGTTCTCAAAGCTGGATCTACGGGCCGGCTATCACCAATTGGAACTCCACCCGGACTCCAGATTTATTACAACCTTCACAACACACGAAGGCCTCTACCAATTTAAGCGCCTGAGTTTTGGCATCTCGTCGGCGGCTGAAGTTTTCCAGAACACTATTAGGGGGGCACTAGCCGGCCTTCAAGGCGTTATAAACATGAGTGATGACATCTTAGTGTTCGCGGACTCTGAGGCGGAACACCTGAGAAGGTTGGAAGGCACTCTAAGGAGGTTGAAAGAACTGGGTCTCACTTTACATCGCCAAAAATGCGAATTCTTTAAAGACCGGATAGGGTTCTTCGGCTTCATCTTTCAGGCTGCAGGAGTGTCACCAGACCCGGCAAAGGTCAGAGACATAAAGGAGGCAGCGGCACCACAATCCCCCACGGAGGTAAGGAGCTTCTTGGGGATGGTGACTTATTGCGGGCGTTTTATTAGGGGACTAGCTTCGATGGCGGAGCCTCTCAGGGCTCTGACAAGAAACGACGCGGTGTGGAAATGGGAGTCCCGAGAACAAGAGGCATTTCAGGCCCTCAAGAATGCTCTGTCAGATGCAGACACCATGGCGTACTTCAACCCGGCCGTGGAGTCAGAAGTGGTAGTAGATGCCAGCCCCGTTGGTGTAGGTGCAGTGTTGCTGCAACCGGATGAGCGTGGCGAGATGAGACCCATTGCCTATGCCAGCAAAGCACTTTCTAGTACAGAGATGAGATACTCACAGATAGAAAGGGAAGCACTGGCCATCCTATGGGGCTGTCGGCACTTCCGCCTGTACATTTTGGGTAAGCCGGTTGTGGTGGTCACCGACCACAAGCCGTTGCTGCCGATACTGGCGGGCGCATCATCGAAGCCGCCGCCCCGAATCGAGAGGTGGATGCTGGCCTTAATGGAATATGGGGTAAAGCTTGTATACAGGCCGGGGACCAACAACCCTGCAGACTATTTGTCGCGTCACCCTAACAAAGAGAACGCAGAAGTGGAAAACGGGGAAGTGGACTGTAAGGGTCTGCTATGTCAAGTGGTAGAAGGTGCGCTTCCCATGGCGCTATCGAGGCTCACCGTAGCGACGGAGTCCGCCAATGATGAAGTCTTCGGCATCATCAAGGCAGCAGTGAGGAGCGGGGACTGGAGAGAAGTGTTACGGAACAACTCAAGGCGCCAGGAGGAAGCACAGAAGGACTTACAAGCGCTCTGGAGGGTGAGAGATGAGTTGTCGATTTCCGAGGATGGACTGCTTCTCAGGGGCCAGCAGATCGTCATCCCGAGGGAGCTAAGGATGCGGGTGCTGGAGCTGGCACACATTGGACACCAGGGTGTCGTCAAGACGAAGGCCAGGTTAAGGCCAAAAGTCTGGTTTCCCGATCTGGAGGCGCGAGTTGAAAGCTTTGTGAAGAGATGTCTGGTCTGCCAGGCGGCGACACCGGGTGACAAATCGCCACCCATTAGCTCAATGGAGCGCAGTGAGAAGCCGTGGGGTACGGTCCATGTGGACTTTGGGTCGACAGGTCGGGGACGGTACTTTTTGGTGGCCGTCGATCAATGGTCACGGTACCCGGAAGTAGAGGTGGTTGAGTCGACCGCGACTGAGTTCACCACGGCGGCGTTGGACAAAATGTTCGCAGCGCATGGATTCCCGGAGATCATCTGCTCAGACAATGGGCCACCGTGCACTGGCAGCCAGTTTGCGCAGTATCTACGAGAAAGGGGGATAAAACACAGAAGAGTCTCCCCGCTATGGCCGCGAGCCAATGGCGAAGCCGAAAGGATGATGAGAACGCTCAACAAGGTAATGCGGATCTCGGCCAGCAGAGGTGAGGATCTTGTCCAAAGAGTTGTGGAGTTTCTTCGAGTGTATCGCTCAACTCCCCATCAATCCACAGGGGTTGCCCCAGCTGAGGCGCTCTTCGGGCGGTGCCCGAGGGGGATGTTACCAGAAATGGAGGACAGGAGGCCGGGGGTCATAGACAACGATAAAGTTCGTGAAGACCGAGCGGTGCGCAACCGGAAGGAGAGTGAGCGCAGAGGATTACAAGAAAAGGAAGTGAGAATTGGAGACTCCGTACTAGTAAAGAATAGACATCCGGAAGGAAAGTTGTCCTTACCGTTTGAACCACGCCCATGGACAGTGACTCATGTGAAGGGCACGATGGTGACCGCAGCCAGTGAACGCAGTACTGTTACCCGCAATCGATCCTTTTTCAAGAAAGTGGATGTCCCGGTGGAACCTCAGGTCTTGAATGACCCTTCGGGCCAGGAAGGAACATTGGAGGCCCAGGAGGGCGTCCCCTCATCGGATCCTGGACCCGCACCAGAGGCGGACCGCCTTTTGCCTACGGTCACATCGAGATATCCTGTGCGTGGGAGCCGGAGACCTCCGGCTCATCTGAAAGACTATGTCATGGACTCAGGGGACTGAGCGAGGGGTGAATTACACTTGTGGCCACCGGTTATTATGGTTTTGTCATTGTTCTGTTCCACTATAAGGGTTCCATACACCAAAGTTTTGTTTTTGTTCTGTTGTTAAAAAAAAGAAGGGATGTGACGTCCCAGCGCCACTATCGCGCTTGCGTGGGCCTCGTTCTCGGCCACGCATGCGCAGTTGCAATAAACCGCGCCTGTGCGGCAGTTCGCGCCGGGACGCGTACAGATCACCAGCGCGTCCCGTGTCTTCCTGTGTGGTGTGCGTGTGCATGGGTGTATGCGTGCATGACGGTTCCCCGAGGCACGGGGAACTCCACAACAGGGGCCATCTGCATTTTTCCAACCTGGGCTAAGGTCATCCTTGCCGCCATTAGTAGTTGGGTGATGAGGGTAACAGTGTAACCAGTCGCTGCATTATCCCCTTCTACCACCGTTCCCAATAGTACCACCTTTGATGTGAGCGGGAGTTGTTTTCTTGTAATCGCTCTTATGTGCCAAGAACATCCTTCTAATATATCGTAGCCTTGGGGCAAGACCACCACATGTGGTATAGGTCCCCTCTGCCACCGCATTGTCTCCAACAGGTGGGGGGGTAGGAAGGGTTCATTTTATGTAGTCTATGTGGGGTTAGATACCACCTGTAGCATTTTTTATATGCTGTTTCTTTAATATCAAGTGCATTTAGACGTCTTTTGTGCCCTCCTCCAGATTTGCCCCCATTCCTCCTCCGTGATGGGTGTGCCCAGATCCCTATCCCAGTTATCTTTGTATGATAGTTTATCCCCCTTTTGTGCTTTATCTAACAGTCTGTACATCCTTGATATTGCCCTTGTCAACATACCCTCCTGCAGGGTTAGCTCCATCCCTATCCGGGTCCTGGTCGCTGCTTTCTTAACCTCCCTCTGTGATATCCAGTGCCCAATTTGTATGTATGTATATCTTTCCTTTTCCCCTATTCCAAATTTCTGCTTACATTCCTCAAATATGAGAGGGTTTCCTTCCTGGAAGAATTCCTTTAAGTGGATTTTCTGTGCCTGTCCCCAATTATCCCAGAAACTCTTTTGCTTACCCGGGGTAATATCCTGATTGTGTGCCATTGGGGTGAAGGGTCCTAGGCCCGGCGTGATGTGGCGTCTCCTGAGTGCTCTGTCCCATCCCCTCAGTGACATTTGGGTGGCTTCCAGAAGGTGTCCTTCTGCTCCCGTGGCCCATGCCCACCACACGCATGTAGTGTTCTCAGAGGGATGGTGGTCACCCTTTGCTCTGTACCCATCCACCCTTTTAGGGGTTCCCTTCCCATCCATTTCAACATTGGTGCTAATTGCATGGCTAGAATATACCTCTCGATGTCTGGGACCCCTATTCCTCCCAAAAGTGGAGGCTGCGTCAGAACGTTCTTTTGTATTCTGGGTTTTTTACCCTGCCACACAAAGGTTATTAACTCATTTTGTAGCGCCTTACTCATCTTGGGGGGATATCCCCGGGAGGGAGCCCACCATGTATAGTAGACGGGGCAGTAGTGTCATTTTAAGTGCAGGATATGTGCGAACCAGGATAGTTCCTGGGTGTCCCATTTATGTAGGTCTTCCCTCAATTGTTTCCACAGGGATTTTATATTTGCCCCATACAGGCCTTTGTACTCTTTTGTTAGTCGTATTCCAATATATTCTATTGCCTCGGGTTCCCAGGTTAGGGGGTACAGTGCCCTCAGTTTATCGATCATTCCCTCCTCCTCCTCCATTATGTTTAGGGCCTTAGATTTTGTGAAATTTATGGTAAAGCCTGATATCCTGGCAAATTCTTGTAACCTTTCCAGTGCTTTCAGGAACGAGCTAGTGGAGTCTTTAAGAAAAAGGCTATCATTGGCATATAATGATACTTTGTATATTGCCCCCCACCAGTCACCCCGATCACCTAATGGTCCTGCCTTATAATTTCCACTATGGGTTCCATTGCCATTGCAAATATCAGGGGGGATAGCGGACATCCTTGTCGTGTACCTCTCTATTTTTATTTTTGCCGTGGTTCTCCCGTTTACCATGAAGGTCATAGATCGGAGCCAGAAATTTGCTAGGACCATCTTGCAAATATGTCCAATCTAGTCTGTCAAAGGCACGTTGTGCATCTAGGGCAGCTATGGAAAATGTTTGCCCCATCCTGGTTCCTAGGTCTATGACGTCTACTGCTTGCCTTATATTGTCTTGCGTGTGTCTCCCTATTATAAAGCCTGCTTGGTCTTCATGGATTATTTTGGGTAATACTTTCATCAATCTTGTTGCGAGAATTTTAGCGTACAATTAGGCATCACTGTTAAGCAGTGATATCAGCCGATAGCTAGTGCAGTCTGTAGGATCTTTGCCTGGTTTAAGTATTAGGACTGTGATTGAACATCCTATATCGGGCGTGACCGTACCACTTTCCCTTATATAGTTAAAGAGTTTGGTTAGTGGGCCCAGTAGTGGGTTTCGGAACGTCTTGTAGTATCCGCTCCCTAGCCCGTCCGGTCGCGGGGTCTTATGAGGGGGTAGGTTTGTTATGGCGTCACTTATTTCTTGTGCCGTTATGGGGGCCTGTAAATTGTTGTTGTCCTCCTCAGTGAGTTGGAGCAGGGCGAGTTTTGACATGTAGTTTATTTGTGCCTGTGGGGGGAGGTCCTCTCGTTTGAGAAGTTCCTGTTGGAACCTTTCCATTATGTCCAGTTTCCCGTCCTCTGATGTACATGATTTCCCTTTTTCATTTTTGAGCTGTGCTATGTAGTTACGGGATCTTTGTTTACGTACTTTGGCTGCTAGAAATCTTTTGGCTTCCCCCCCATGAACGTAGTATGTTTGGTTAGTGTGCAGCAGGGAGTGTGCGGTGCTGTCTGCCACTTGAGTTTCCAACTGGGCTCTTGCTTTTCGGAGTGCTCTCAGGGCTTTAAGTGTTTGCTTAGTCTTGTGTTGTGTTTCTGCCTACTGTAGTTCTGAATCAAGTTTCTTCTTAATGAGCCCTCTTTCTCTCATGTATGCTGTGGCCTACGCTATGAATTCTCCCCGGATTACCGCTTTCCCTGCGTCCCAGATTACTCCCCAATCTGTTTCCCCATTATCATTGTCTTGGAAGTAGTTATTCAGTACTTTCTCCATAAGTGCGATGTCTGTCAGTATCATTTCATTCAGCCTCCAGTTTTTACTGATTTTGACTGTATCTTTTACCAGCACCATTTGTACTAGGACAGGAGCGTGATCAGAGAGATACATGACCCCTATTTGTACTTTATCTACTTGGTGAATCAGCGTGGCCGAGACCAGTATCATATCGATTGAGTACCCTTTGTGAGCTGCTGAGTAATGGGTGAATTCCCTTTCCTGCTCGTGGAAAAATCTCCATCGTTCCACTACTCCCAGATCCCAAAAGAGTTTCCTCAACACTTGTCTATTTCTCCCACCAGCCGCAGTGGATAGCAATGTTTTGGCAACGGCAGGGTCCATAACACAATTGAAGTCTGCACCAATCAGTATTTGGCTGGTTCATATTACACTGGTTCATATTGCAAAATCTTAAAATTACACTTCCATGAAAAATAAAGTTTAAAAAACATTGCCTAGGGCAGCATACAAATACATTTGGCAATCGGACGGTTGCCTCGTCATGAACTACATTAAAAGATATTTTAGTAATGATTCATTTAAAAGACAATACAAAATGCTTTAACCCATTACAAGTGCTACAGGGATTTCTTAGGGGCCCTCACCACCTTGCTGTTTCAAAATACGATTTCTAAAATACATCGCTCTTTTCAGGAACGTCAAAAGAGCCCAAGCGGTGTAAACTGATTCGGCACTCAGGAGAAACACAAGAGCAGCCCTGTGTGTGCGGATCATCGACTTCTTAAGGGCAGGAATCAGGGACACTTTACGTATGCCTGCATACCCTATGCAGAAGAATAACAGATGAGAGAGATCCTCTCTACCGTGTCCACAAACCGGGCAACCCGCTGAGTCGGGAAAACCCTTCCATTTATAGGTGTTGCCTTGTAACCGAAGGCAGTCGAACCGTGCCCTCGTAATCAGCCACCTGTCCTTTTTTAACGTACTCCAAAGCAAGTAAGGTTGGATTCCCGTTAGGCAGCTAATGCTTGAATGAAAATCACCATTGCTATGGCCACGCTCTAGCAAAGTTCTTTTACTTACTATGAATTCACCCAGCATGGCTTTATAAACAGACCCCTCACTTTTGGTCAAAATAATATCAGGCGGAAAAAGGGCGCCTAAATTGGCTTCATCCAGAATTGAAAAAACATACGCTAGCCATGGGATTTTTTTCCAGCCACATTTACCCAACACAGTACGAATAATAGTATGGCATAAGGAAGCATGCTCATTAGCCCACAGCCTGACCCAAAATAAGAGAGGGGCCAACGCCCACGGATCTTCCCAAAACTCCACACCCAACTCCTTATGGACGGCTGTTCCAGATACACTGGATGGGAGCCCAAGCAGGTTTTTAAAAAATGTACTCTCCTTACTCTGTATTTCCACTGTGTTCTGGAAACCCCAGATAGCTGCGCCATACAGAGTGGAGGCCACAGTTTGGGTACCATAGATCTTAAGGATCACATCCAAGGGCCGGCCCCTGCACTTCGACATAAATCTGAAGATTCCACCTATCTGTTGGCTCATCTTAACAGATTGTTTGGCCACGTGGTCTTTACCATTTAAGGCCTCCGAAAAACTTATTCCGAGGTAATCAAACGTCCTAACTCTGGGGATAATTTCATCAGCACATAACATGGGTTTCATGGGCACAGGACGTTTTCTACCAACGCACGCCATTACTGCAGATTTCTTAGAATTGATTTTTAAACCCAGATTATCCATGAACCTTGAATAAGCATTGATCAATAACTGTAGGGCCCTACGTGTTCTTGCGAGAAGGACAGTGTCATCAGCATAAGCCAATACTGGAAACCCCCTTCCTCCCAAAACTAGAAAATCGGCCGATACTCCAGTCAGGTCCTGTGAAAGGCCATTAATGTAAAGGCAGAAGCAGATGGGGGCCAGTACACAACCCTGCCTCACACCACACCCCACCTGAAAGCAAGCCGTGCAGTGCCCCCCGGGGCCACTGCGTACACAGGCCTCATTATTCGTATGAAGGTCAACCAAAGCCTGTAAGATTTCCCCTGGGCACCCTAAGGACCCAAGCACTGCCCAGAGCTTAGCTCTATCTACTTTATTGAAGGCGGTGCTTAGGTCCATAAAAGCTAGATAAACAGCCTCGCCCCTACAAAACACAGAATTAGCCACCAACAGATACAAATTAAGACTCTGTTCTGTGGTGCCCACTCCTGGACGAAACCCAAATTGAATGTCAGAAAGAACTGACTGTGCCCCGAGCCAGGATTCTATACGGGCCAGCAAAATTCTCCCAAAAATTTTAAACGATGAGTCTAGTAGGGAAATTGGCCTATAAGCACCGGGGCTAGACATGTCTCCCTTTTTAAAAATGGGGAATATTATTGCCCTCTTCCACGAGGAGGGATATTTCCTCGATTTTAGACAAGCGTTAAATGCCACAGTCAGAAGTGGGGCCCACAAATCAGCTGGGTCCTGGAACAAATCTGAGGGTATCATATCCGGGCCAGGGGCACGGTTGTGTGCTTGAAGCCTGATTGCCTTAGCAATCTCCTCCACTTCAAACGTCAGGCAGGGGCCGCTAAAATCTGACTCGACCTCTGAATGTTCAGATCCAAATAGGTTACCAAAGTGCGCCAACCATGCCCGTTCTTCCACATGGGAGCCACTCCCCACGTTGGACCAACATCCCTCCGGACCACTTTTTACAAATGCCCAAAAAGCCTTCTGGTCCCTCTTCATGGCAGCATTCAAAAAACCTTCCCAGGCTCCCTGTTCAATCTCCATTTTCCTTCTCTTTAACTCCTGTTGGTAGATTTTCCTGTCTTGTGCAATCTTCGATCTAGAACTAGTTGGGTCCTTAAGGGTTCTCAGCAGCAATTTCTTTGCATTTTTGCAGGCCTCATCAAACCATCCTCTCTTTAATACTTTACCATTGGACTTAGTGGTTTTAGAGAATTTTGAAGTTAAGGCGGCCAATAATTCTACAAATTTCTCTACAATTATATGTGCAGAATGATGATTACCCAATATATCCAGCACAAGCGAGTTATTCTCCCTTAAGGAAAAAAGGTGTAGCCCCTCCTCTAAGATGGTACCCCATTTGATTCTTCTGGAACCTGAGAGTACCCCCAGCCGAGGGCTAGGGGCTATTGCCAGAGATTCCCGTTCCCCCAACAAACCCTTTAGCGTAAGACAGATGGGCAGATGGTCACTATAAGTATCCACCTGTACCTCAAAACTCACAACACATTCCCAGAGGTTTACTGAAATGCAAAAGTAATCAATCGTTGAACAGCCTTGGTGGTTCTTAAACGTTCCCTCCCCTGGGATGTCTGCGGCCTTTCGGCCATTAACAATACGGAACCCCCATTCCAACAGCCAGGAGTTAAACTGAAGACCCTTCGGGCAAACTCTCGCATCTCTCATACACCTAGGCGGGATGTTCTCTACCAAATCCTCAAGGGGGTCAAGAGCACCCAGATCCAGCCCCCCCCATTTTTAGATTGAAATCCCCACCCCAAATGTAGGAGGTGAACTTCCTGCCTTCTTTGGACAAGAGGTTCTCAATGAACCTTTTGACCTTGGACAGTCTCTCCAAATCAGAAGAGTGAGGGCTATTATAAAAATTGATGATGCAGATAACCTTCCCCGTCCTAGTTGTTAGAGATGCAACCTGCAAAAAATCCAGCCCTGTTGGGATCAACTCAATCCCACATTCCAGAGCACCCTTAATCAAAATGCACAAACCACCAAAGAGTCTACCTCTCGGTTTTTTGTTGGCTGGGATATCAAACGAAATAAAACCATCTAAGTGTGGGGGTTCTAGGGCCCAAGTTTCTTGAAGTAGGACTATTGAGTTAGCTTGAAGAAGTTCCATCACTGGGCCCAGCTTTAATTTCCTCGTTGCGCCTGCTATATTCCAAGAAAGCAGGCGCAAATGCATATTATCTATGGCCAGACTCCTATGGGAGGCTAGAGGGGTCGACACCATAGCCCCAGCCTCGATTACAGCCTGTTGTCAATCCACATCCTCACAGGACGTCAGGATCTCGAAATGATTTTCCAGAGGCAAGGGTGTCGGGACATTATCTGCCGGGGCATTACGCTGACCCTTTTTGGATGCGGTTGTACTCCAACCGACCAGGGGGCTATTGTTCGGTATCAATCTATCCAGATTGATATTAGGATTTCCAAAGCCTCCACCTTGCCTGCTTCCTGATATTAGGGTCGGCATCTTTCTTCCCCCGCCAGGGATATAGAAATAGTCCAGGGGGAGTAATTTACTGGACAGTTTAGTACCATTGGGCTTAAGGCCCCGGGCTAGGTTGGTATTCAAGAGATAATCCGTGATCTGAGCATCAGAAAAGGTGATTACCACACAGTCTCCCCTTAGATTCTTAGGTCTATTTCCCACCCATCCCACACGCCTGGCCATACGAATTATTTTGGGATCGATCTTAGGTCCCATCAGATTCGAGTTGACCCAGTGCGAGGCCTTATTAATCAGGGAAAGGGTGGATTCAAAACTTCCCGTTGGCAGCCCGGGCAGACCAGTAATAATCCCCACAAAGGGGACCGCTTCCGGGGGTAGGTTCAGGATTGTATTGGTCCCTGACCCACTCCCCGACCCCTTTCCACTTTCTGTTATTCCATGTTCGTCGCACTCCCTGTCCCTCACAGACCCATTTAAATTCTTGTTGGCCCCTGGTGTATCGTCCTGAACTTGAACATTGTGGCTTCTACCTCGTCACTATGTTCCATCATTCGTGCCAGCCCGGGAAAGTCACTTTCTAGCTCCGCTCTGGCTAGCCCAATTGCGGGGGGCAGTACATTTATTGATGACGACCCTGTGTGCAATCTTTCCCTGGACAATAGAAGTCTCGGGAGTGTACCTATGCCCACAGAGTGCCCGTTGGTCAGCACTTCTCTCTACCTATCCCCACTCAGGGTGTCCATGCAACCAAAATGTGAAACCTCCCCGGCTGTAGGGCCGGTTATTAACCCCCCAACCGAGGTGGTTCTGTCACTCGGGGGGTGTAAGTGCAACCAAGTTTTGGCCGAGTTGGCTGCCATTAGAAATTTGCTCACAACTCTAATAGTCATTAAGAGGAGGGAGCAAAGGGAGGGGGAGCCCTTCTCCACTCCGATTGTCTGTAAGGGTCTCTCCGACTTCCCTCTGGTACACCCCAAGGATCAAACCCCCCTGTGTCCCGAGACTATAGCTCCAACATCTTCTTGCCCCAGCCTGTTGTCTGAGTTTGCACATTCAGACATTGGAAAAGATCCCAGGGCAGGTGGCACCAAGCACAGTGAGCTTGGTGGGGTGGTGGAATCTGCCCCAAGTCTAGTAGCCTTAAAAAGCCCTAATCATGAGGGTAAGATTGTCCTTGGTTCACGGCACAGAGTCGGCCCATCTCAGCTTCCTGTTCACGACCAGAATGGTCGAGCTACTGTGTATCTTCACAGTGTACCAAAAATGGAAAAGAACATGTTGGAGTCCAGGGAATCTCTTGTAAACAAAAGTGTACACTGGTTACGTTCCGTGAGGGGATGTTCCTTTGTGTCCAGGGAATCCTTGGTAGGCTGTCGGAGATTGGCCAGTGTGGGCAAGAGCCCGAAGGACATAGTGGAATTGGCCTTTTTGGACTGGAGACTGGCGAGCAGGGTCCTGGGTCAATGGGGGGGAACGGGAGGGACACCAGGGAGCGGAATTCTAATTAGCCCACACTCTTACTTAGGCTTTATATCGCCCATGAGGCCAGTTAGGAGGTCTTACCCCCTGTCTGGGGCAAACCTCACTCCCCTGGGCCGTGACCGGACAGGCTTTTTGGGGATCAAGCCCAGGCAAGGGGAGTCATCCAGAGGGTGATGGGGGCCTTTGTTTCACCCTTTCCTTTCCCTAAGAGACTTTTTGCTGTACTATTCGAGTATATGGTTTATTGATTGTAATTGTTTTTTCGGTATCTACTTTTATCTGTCTTTTATATAATTGGTGTCTTTGTAATGTTGAAAACGTGTAATTTATCTCTTTTTGTCGTTTAATGGAATTTTTTATAATTCCGAATAAACTTGTTTGATGTTGTTGAGTATTTGGCATTCACACTATCCCCCGAGTTTCTGCATTATTTCCCCTAGGTGCAGATCCTGCTTCTCATTTGGGGCATATATTGTGATTAGAGTGTATACTTGTTTGTTTAGCATGCCCTTGAGGAGCAGGTATCTCCCCTCCTTATCTCTGTACAAAGCCAATTTCTTGAATGCCACTTTGGCCCCCAATAGAATAGCCACCCCTTTAGTCTTTTTCCCTCCCGAAGCATAGTATTCTTTAGGGAATGCCTTATGGGCCATCCCAGGGAGAAGGTGTGTTTCTTGTAAAAAGACAATCAATGCCTGGAGGTCTAATAATCTCGCCAGGAAAGAGCGTCGCTTCACCGGCAAGTTTAGGCCCTGAACGGTTAGGGTTATAACATTCAGGTCAGACATACCTCTTGTGCCAGAATTTTCCCAAATGATCGCTATGCCTTCTCCAGCTGCGTGTACTACTGTAAAGACTGGAGGGGGGTCTGTACTTCTGCTCTCTATATGGTAGAGGGGAGGTACAAAGGACCCCAGCCAAGATTCTCTATTACGGTAGCAATGGACGAGCAATCAAGACCTAGCTTCTCAGGAGGTGATGCAGGCTGGTTCTTAAGTACAGTGTAGTCTCCAAGGCCCCACAAAGGAATGTCCACACACTGTATTAGTTGAAACACAGTCTTTATATAATCAATATTCTAGGTTATGTACACTATCACAATAACTCACTTTGTGCTCAGAAAATCAACAATGGTAAATATATACAGTTCTAAAGTGGAACCACAATTATTATCAGATCTCATTAAAGTGCATCAACTATACTCTGGTCAAATGTCACACAGATCACTTAATAAAGGCAACCAACAATAGACATAGGAGGAAAGCAGTTGGTTAGAACAATTGGCAGAATACTGGCCTCTACCCTTAGACACAGTTCTGTGTGGCGATTCCCCCCACCTGAGCAACCTGTAAAGTAAAGATAGATCACAAGCCCAGTCCATATATTGTTCTATAAGTCTTATTTCCTTCTATAATGTTTCTACCCCCCAATGTACCTGGTAGAGCAGAGTTCTTTGAAGAGGCGTCGATAGATCCTTCTTGAGTGACTACCTTTAAAGCAGGAGCCATGGATCGTCGAGAGGCGTTGAAGAAGGTGAACTTGGCGTTGACAGCATTGACGAAAAGTTTGAGGGTACCGAGACTACAGCGTCAATCCAGGCGGTGCTCGTCAGCGACATCCTGCGAGGATGAGGTGTGCGGGCACCTCAGCGTTTGATAGTTCAGGACTGCAAAGAGTTTCGGAAGAACTGTGGCCCGACAAGGGCATTGAGTCGTCTAAGTCTTTGTGGTCTTTGGGTGGCAGGAAACCCACCGGCGGATTCTCCTCAGCGCGTCGACTTTCTCCGGTGGAATAAAGCGGTCGTCGGTGCGGACAAGGGAGTCCTTCGATTCAACAGTCTTAGGCAAAGGAGCGTGAGGCTCCGGTCGTCGGCGGCACGGCAACAAGCGGTCCCCTCTTCTGGGAAACACGAACCCTGGTCGAAGCAATGGACTTCGATGGCGTCGATGTCCGGGTGCTTCACTTCGTTCTCCTCGGCGGTCCCCGTCTCTGGTCGGCAGCCTTTCGAGGGTCTGACTTCCAGGGAGCTTCGGCGAAGGTTAGTGGTGCTCAATGGTCCCTCGGAGCTCAGGAAGAGGGCGCCTACCCAGGTCCTCTCTCGGATCAGTCCTCGATGAACTCGACAGCTTTCGGATCGGGTCGAAGAAAATGCAGCAGCAGTTCTTCTTCTTCCAGCTGGGCGTCGAGGATAAGCAGTTCCAGTTACTCTTCAAGTGTCAACTCAGCTTCTAAACAATTTCCAGTGGTGAGAGGTCCCCAGATATACTATTCTGTCTCTCATCCACACTGCTGGGTCACACTCAGCAGCCAATCATACAGAAGGGCATTCATGCAGTCAGTCAGCCAATCAGGCATACAGTGAATTCAGGCCATACTCCCCCCTCTCAGACACTCACAAAAAGGAATGTGTATTGGGACAAGTACCCAGCCATTCAACACTGCACACTACATTCATACCAGTTTTGGGCAGGGCTGTGTCAGTTATTGTGTCAAACACTAGAAACCAGACAGCCACAACAAGAAGTGCATATTGGTCACACACTCCATTCATCCAGGTCCCACCCATACAGTCACTGGGAAGGCCCCAGCCAGTCTGGCCTGGGCTTCACAACAACACCATATATGGAACTTCCACCCAACAGCCAGTCAGGGGGAAGGAACAGAGTCAGGGCTTCCCAGGACTTTGGGAAAACATGGTAACAGGCAATAGAAAGCAAGAGGCCACAGGGGCCATCTTGTTTCCTATCAGGAATCAACTGATTCCAATGGCAGGTCCTAGGTATCCCAAAATGGAGGATACTCAGAGCACCTGTCAAATTCAGCATGGAGCTGCCACCAGCCCATACTCTGCTCTGTGGGCCACACACAGGTGCCCAAAAAGATACACTAGGGGCACAGGGTTGCACCCCCACCCATGGGTGCCATAAGGGTATCCCATGGGTCTGTACACCAAACCTAAAACAGGAAGAGCTGCACTGCCAGGAGTCCCACATGGACTCCTGGGCAGAAAACAATACAGAATACAAATGAAAAAGGACTACAGGACAAGGACTTGGAGGCCCGTCCCTCTAATGCATTTCCAGCATCACAACTACGCCTCTTCCCACCTTGCGAACCATACTGTGGAACTTTCCCAAACAACTGAACTTCAACTTTAACTTTAACCGTCCCTCCCTTCCCCTCCTCCATTCCTCCTCCTTCCCCATTCCCCTTCCTTTGGACCAAGTTTCCTAGAACCTTCCACGGGTTCCTCCCAAGGCGTTGGGTTCCTGTACTTGTCCCAACTTTCCTCCTGCCCGGACATGTCCATTTCCTGAGATTGGGTTCCAAGGCGTCTCCCTCTCCTTTCCTCGCCCGGGCCTGCTTCAATCGTCCTTCCATCATTTCATCAAGTTTCCCCCTTGACCTTCATCCATGTCCCTGACCCGAGTCTCAGAGCTTACTTATCAGTTCTTGTCTTACGTGCATCACAGTCTCTAGGCTTGATTTCGGTCAGGGTCCTGTTAGGGTGCTCTCCTTGTCTCGCCTCTTCATGGTGCCGGTTGACCATTCCCATTGTTTGGATCCTTCCCCTCTCTGATTCTGGTTCAGTCCGTTGTCCATACGGGGATCATCCTCCTCAAGAATTCGAACGAGAAGGACCTTTATCCTCATAGCGACAAGATTTTGTGCTAAGACCAAGACACGCCCCATCTAATTGAGCGGAAATCACCATATTGAAAAATATTGACCCCATGAATTTACCACCATAGTACCAATTTACCCAACAATCCTCCTGAAGAACCGCCGCGTTTCTGCGACGGGGAAACACGTTTTGAGCAATTGTATTGTCTTGTTCTGCTTTACACTGCCAAGTCGAGTCCACCACAGTACCACTCTTTCAAAGAAACATTTCAATTAAAGAGTCAATCGTCCTCATACCGAAAATCAGGATCGATCAACCATTCAGGCCACAGCCAAATTTGTAGTTTTCTCTTCGCAACCTTGACTTAGTGACAACAACTAAGCATTTTTCAAGTCTCAGCCAACTTGCAACTTTCTCTGAATCCTAGTGAAAGCAACCAAGGATATTTCAAGCCTCAACTAATTTGCAACCTTTTCTTTTTGAAACCTGGATTATAATTTCAACACTTAGTGCAAACAACTAAGGACACTACAATTTTGCAATTGACTGGATCTCATCACAGTATCAGTGAAAATAAGCCAACCAGGATTCCATCATTGACCTAATAAAATTTAACTAAGGACAACACATTTTTCTATGGACAAATATTTAATTTCGACAAGACTTCATTTTGAATAAGATTCTTTCCTTTCATATGTGCTCTAACTTTCGTTATTTTCAACCAATTTAAGGCTTGTTTGTCATATATGTGTTCATACCTAAAGACTTGAAATTAAAAATAATATACCTTTCTTGAAACTTACTACTTGCGTCAATATTTAATCTAGAGAAGCGTGACAGGAGGGCCTCTTTCCCCTTTAGCTTTTCCAAGCCCAGGTCAGCCTCTGTGGCATCCCTCAGTTGCAGCATCTCTATTCTCACGTCTGTCAATCTGTTAAATATCTTCCACCTAGAGCGCCACCACTGTTTCTAAGGCTGATCCTTAGATCCCGGGAGGATAGCACAGTGGCAACATGCGCGCCTTGGAAGCAAGACGACACGAAGCAACACAGGTTCGATCCCTGGGTCCGCGCTTAGAAACATCTGGGTGTTTAAGCGTGTTATAAATACGCAACTAAGAGAAAAACAATTACGCAACTACAAAACAAACAATTCCTGTAACAGCGCCTCGATGCCTGTGGGCTGTGTGAGCGCTTTAAAAATGTAAAAATAAAATAAAAAATCCTTTTCTTTTTTACTATCATCCTCCTCAAGCTGTAGCAGGGTCATTCCCTCCTCGCAGGTGGAGATCTGCTGTTGTTTGCCCTCCCAAGTGAACAGCAAGCCAAAGGGATATACCCATATATGCGTGATTCTTTTGGCTATTAGTGGCTTTGTGACCGGTCTCATCAGTCTTCTTTTGTGGAGTGTGGACAGTGCCAGGTGCTGGTATAAATGGGCTTGTGTTCCATTGATGGATACCGTTTGTTGCTTTCTCGCTGCTCGTAATATCTCCTCCTTCATGGAGTAGGAGATCATTGCCGTAGGACGTCTCTAGGCCTAGCTCCAGGGTCACCTTTCTTAGGTCCTACTCTATGCACTCTGTCTATGAGTATATCCTCTGGTTGCGTGCCAGTTAGCAGGCTGCTAAAGCAATGTTGCATTGTGTCTTTCAAGTCTCTATCCTCAATCGTTTCGCCCAGGCTTTTAACCTTAATGTTAGATCTGTGAGATCTGTTCTCGAGGTCATCTGCCTGGAGTTCGAGGTTAAGTGTCGCTCTGGCGATTTGTTGGAGGAGTATACTGTTCTGTTTTGCGTCTTCCATGATCTCCAAGAGGCCCTCGTCTGTAGTGTCCACTCTGTCTCCTAGTTCTGTGATGTCTTTCTTGACCTCCTGTACGGAGGACTGCAGTTCTTCTCTTATTTTGCTCAGTTGGTCTTTGAGGGAGTCCACCATTCTACTTTCCATGCTCTAAAGGCATTCTTGGAGGTCCTCTTTGTTCAGGGCCATCCTGGTGACTTCTTCCATGCTTTCCTTGCTGTCCGCTTCCACTGTGGCACCCTCACTCTGTTGTTCCTCTATGCAGTGCTGTCTCCAGCAGTGCTCCAGCTGTCCCCCTCATATTTTGGCTGTGCCTTTAGCTCACAGCAGGGTGTTCTTGGATGTAGCCCCTGGCATCTGTGTCCTCACCTTGGCTCCTTGGGCAGGTGGGTGATTCGGGTTGGCCGCCTCTTGTAGGTTCTGCGAGTCTCTTTCCAGTTCTCCCTCTTCTGGGATTGAGTTGTACGTGGGCCTTGGTTGTAGGAGCCTCTGCTGGTGTTTTAGGAAGCAATCCCTGGTTTGGGCTTACTCTGTCCCCCTGAGCGGGTATGCGCAGGTTTCGCTGGAGCCAGTGCTCTCGTTATGCTCTTTCTCCTGTTCTCAGATTGCGGGTTAGTTGGGGTGGCTCTGAGTAGGTCCTTTATGCTTCCTGCAATGTGTTTGGGGGCGGATTGCCAGTGTTCCACCTCGCTTCAATCGCAGGTCTGTTGCGAGTTTAGGCTCGGTCCACTCTGGCCCACTAGGGGGCTCTGGTTGGTGTTGTTTTCGCTTATAGTTTGGGCCGTTCCGATTCACCCTGTCATAGCGCTGCTCCGTGTTCTTTCCAACCCTAATGGCAGTCCTAGTTACACCACCCGTTTCCCATCGCCGGGGCCTGGGTGTTGGGGCTATTTGTGTGCGGTGGGGGGGGCTGGGTTTCTCCCTTCACAGCCTTCTGCTAGGTGTGCTGTGCGATACATTTCTGGGATGTAGCCCTTGAGCTAGCGGTACCTTATGTGTGGGGTTGTTGGGATCCTCCTCTTCTTGTCTCTTAAGCTTCTTATCTCCCTGCTGGGAGACTTCGTGTAGCGTTGGGTGTTGTGGCACTCTCGTTCTGCTTCTCTCTTTATGGGCACCTCACTTATGTCCGGCGGTGGAGCGCAGCATCCTCGTCTCAATTGCAGTTCAGTGGAGGGAGTGCGTGCTCTTTTGATTTTTTGAATTTGAAGGGGCTCAGGCGTCACCTCTTCGGTGTCCCTGTTCTCCGTGTTTCCTGCAGTACTGCTCCCATCCCGTGCTCGCCCCTTCCCAGTCTGTGTGCTCCTTTTCCCAGTCGCATCATTGTTCCAGCCCTGTTCCCGCATCTGTTGTTGGCGTTTACCTCAGCTCTGGTGTCACAAGGCCTTGGGGGGGGGGGTTCCGATCGCTTCGGTTACGCCTTTCTCCCTCCACTGCAAGGTTGCAGGCTCGCAGGCGCCTTTCTTTTGGTCTTCCGCACTAGGCTGTTACCACGCGCTGCACTATCCATGTTGCTTCTTTTTTGCTTGGTCCAGGCCACCCAAAGTGCCAGTCGGGGCGCATAACAGCTCCGATTCCAGTCACCGTTCCTGCTCACCCTTCAGCACGCTATGAGGGCCGAACTTGATGTTGTTTGTAGTTTACAGATAGCTAATTTTCGTCTTTAGTCTTCCTGTCCCGGCGGGGCACAGGGGTTGTGCAGCCTCACAGTGTGGCAGCCATCTTGGAATCCCTCCTTGGTATTTTTACCAGGGTTGGTTTTCCTTAGGAGGTCATCTCAGACAGGGGGTAAAATTGTATGTCCCACTACATGCAGACCATATGGAAAAACTGTGGAGTGACCTACAAGTTCCCAACAGCCTACCATCACTGACACCCGGCTTGACCCCTTGGGGCCAGCATGATATTCTCACTGGTGACTGTCTCCCTGTCAAAAGCAGGGGTTACAGAATGTCAGTCCACGTAAGAACCCACATAAAGGAAGATGTCAAGAAGATGCTTCATCTGGGGTACTAGAGCCCTCTACAGGTCCATAGGCCAGTCCAGTTGTACTAGTGCCAAAAACAAGATCCAATGAGTTGAGGTTCTCTGTGGACTATAGAGCTCTTAATGCAGTCACCACAACTGATGCCCATCCTTTACCTAGGACAGATGAACTGGTGGACAAACTTGGTTCAGCCAAGTTCCTCAGTACATTTGACCTAACATCAGGCTATTGGCAAATAGCTCTGACACACCATGCCAAGGAGAAAACTGCATTTGTTACCCCAGGAGGCCTCTACCAGTTTAAGATTATGCCTTTTGGACTCAAAAATACACCTGCTACATTCCAGAGGATGATGAATCAAATTCTGAATGGGATGGATGACTTCTGCATGGCATACATGGATGACATTGCAGTGTTCAGCCCCACTTGGGAAAAGCATCTTGACCACCTTGGATATGTTTTGCAGGCTCTTGAACAGGCCCATCTGACCACAAAGGCTAGAAAATGTCAAATTGGTCAGAGCAAAGTGGTCTACCTTGAACATGAGGTAGGAGGAGTTGAAATAAGGCCATTGCCTAGCCAGGGACAAGCTGTACACGACTGGGCTACTCTTAATAATCAAACCCAAGTGAGAGCCTCTAGGTCTCACTGGTTATTATTGGAACTTCATTGAGAACTATGGGATGATAGCTTCTCCCTTGAATGTGATCTCCTCATCCAAATTCCCCAAGAAGGTCAGGTGGAATGAGGAGTGCACTCAAACCTTTGAAGGGCTAAAGATAGCCCTTTGTCAAGCTCCAGTATTGAGAGCTCCTAACTATAACCACTCCTTTATTGTACAAACTGATGCTTCTAATACAGGAATAGGTGCAGTTTTGAGTCAGCTGGATGAGAAAGGAAGGGAACACCCTATCTGTTTCATCAGTAGGAAACTCAAGGACCATGAGACAAGGTTGGCATCTATTGAATGTGAGTGTTTGCCATTGTGTGGTCTCTGAAGAAGTTTAGGCCATACTTCTATGGATCTACTTTTGTAAGTCAGACAGACCACCAACCCTTCAGATGGTTAATGCAGATGAAGGGGGAGAATCCTAAATTGTTAAGATGGTCAATCAGCCTCCAGGGGCCTGATTTCACCATAGAACACATGACAGGGTCTAATCACCAAAATGCTGATGGTCTCTCCAGAAAGTATGACCGACTGGATTAGGAGGGGTGGATTAAATCCTCCTGTCCCTTAGTCTGGGGGGGACGAGTATTAGGGAGAATTCTCATTTATGTTCTAATTCCCTTCTACCTTATTGTAATGGGTTATTTATAATGCGCTTAACACCCAGAGGTTTCTAAGCGCGGACCCTGGAATCGAACTTGTGTTGCTCCAAGTCATCTTGCTTCCAAGATGAACGCATTGCCCCTGAGCTATCCTCCCTCCTACCTGGTGGACTTTAGGACTTTTAATTTTTATCCTGGAGTGAGTGAGACCTTTTTTTCACTCTCTCATTATATTTCTCTGATTTGAACCCTGTGTTTCTTTTTGTTTTGGAGTCTGACAAACTCCATAGGATTCATCTTTTTGTATTGTGACACACAGCACCTTCAGTGCAGTGTCACAGAGAAGTCCTTTGGATTTCTGTTAAGGTTTAAATACCTTCTCTTGGATAAACTACTTTCAGTGGTTTCAACCCAGCACTAACCTAAGTCAATGCCTAGCCTGTGATGCCCAATGGAAACCCTTATTATATAATTTTATGTCAAAAGTTCTTTTATTTCTGGATGATGTACCCTTATATAACGCCCCTCTCTTTGAATTCCCCCCGGTCTCACTGAACCAAGAAATAGGTTTGTTTTGCAAATTAAAAGATTTATTTGATGAATTGAACAATATATATATATATATATATATATATATATATATATATATATATATATATATATATATCACACTTTTATGAATATGAATAATAACTGAATATCACACTTATTAATATCTATACAATGATCAGCAATCGGTAATATTACAATGATCAACAATCTCTTTAATCAATAGGAGTAGGAATAGGAAGAATAAGGTAGCAGAGAATAACCGTGTGGGTGCAATGAAATGCAATGATATGAAAGAATGCAACACAGAAATAAAACTTGATATGAATTAAATCACAGGCAATGTAATCACTCTTTCCCCCTGTTACTACTCAATCCCCACTAATATGCAATATGAAGAGATGGAATGAGGGCACACAGGTTTCAGGGATATACAATCAACAATGCAAGTTCAATCCCACTTCCCCCAGCAAGCTTAGAGAAAAACAAGAATGATTTTAAACAGGTCAAAATGCTTTTAATTGGGATTTGAAAGGAATGGGAAAAATGCTAAAAATGACTTTAATTCGCTAAATAAGATTCAGAACTAGTGAGAGCCGCTTTGGATAGGTTCAGGTAGACACTAGCAATGATTGTTTAAATGATTGGCAGATTGAAAACGAAATTTAGAAGTTGAATGCAAGAAATAGCTATTTTACATGGAGTGAAATTGAGCCAAATGCAAATTCGCGGCTAACTTTTCAGCGCTCAAGAAACGCGATTAGTGAACAACTATGAGGTTCTTAGTTCGTTTGAAAGCTGATGATGTTAGCTTCAATATGACATTTAAATTTTGTTCCTAGCACGTACGGTTCGAATGTTCCAGAGGTTTTAGTTAAGGTAGATTTTTCTTAAAAAGGGTCATAATTTTACAAATGAGATTGCGCTTTTGAAGATTTACCAACAAGGATGGACTTATACTAAGGGGCTATGAAGATGCAAGATACCCGAACGGTCAGCCACCAGAACAAGGCGCCTCTGCTCCGACTTTTGTCCACCAGGACACTTGACTTTCTTCAGAAAAATATCAGCGCACAGATGATTTATCACTACAATTATCACAAAATTATATGGATGAGAGAAGGATTCAGGATAGACACAAGAGATTCTACAATGCAGTTTTGGATTTGTTGGAATGGGTTGGATTGGATTACTTAATACTAAGAGATGGCTATGGACAGTTCCATGCTAAATACTCACAACTATGGTTTGGAATGGGCCCGTCAAAGATCTGGTCAAAGGTTTGGCTGGCATTCGCTCGCCACCAGACAGGTCTCAGGCACTTGGTTCTGCTCTCAGCAAGGCACTCTGGTCTGCACGGCCTCTTGGACTGGATCTGACGGGTTGTTTCTGGGTACAACTCTGCTGTACTGATCTTGATCCCGGGGTTCTAGCAAGGGTTCTTAGCCAGAAGCAGCCAAAACAGCACAGCCAGGCTGTTGAATGGGTTAGGCCCCGTGGAAGTTTAGGGGTTAAAATCAGGTTGCAAGATTTTAAAGGCCTGCTGAGAAGGGTTCAGCTTTTTGGGTTGGGCCTCTGCTTCAGGGTTCTGGAGTCTGGATATGGGTTCTGGAGTCTGGATCTTCCTTCAGAGTGCTTCGCCAGTCGATCAGTGATGGGTGTCCTTTGCCTGTCCTCAGCAGTCCCTATTTATACATTTTGCAAAGGGGTGGGGAGGCTGATTATACTATGCCCCACCCTCTAAGAATCTGATAGGACGGAGAATTCCCTCTCCCCTGATTTGAGAAGGAACAGAGTGTCATGATGTATCAGGGTGACACTGTGTTTACGGTCCAGAAAAAAATCCTCCCCTTTGTTTCTGTTCCAGAAAATCTAGTGTTCCTAAAAAACATATTCACAACATCCCCAACTTGCTAATATTACATATACACATCACAGATTAATTAAGGCACGTCTCTGTTCAAGTCCCATCTTCATAAGAGTTTTTGTTCACAAATGACAATTTTTCGCGCTTTTGATTGGTTTCTCAATGTTAAATCTGTACAACTTTTTCCACATACATGCACATACCATCTGGGCATATTCCTGTTCATTTTCATATTTTTAACCTAATCACAGCTGCTACAAAGTCCACATTTCGATAGTTCAGTCTCTGAACATCGCATAAATTCCAGAGTAGTTTTTACTTGTGAGCAATATTTTCATTTTAATAATCTCTAAATTCCATATTTTTGCCAGTTCGGTACAATTGTTTATAAGTCTTTTGGTCAAACATGTATTTCCTCCAGTTCAAAATCCACATCTCAGTCTGGGCGCGCCTCCAAGGTCTTGGCTGAGCCAGAGAGTAACTTGAGCTTCTTCCTGCCAGGCTAGTTTCCATTGACGCCCCGAATTAGCATTTCCATTCAGTTCAAGGGAGTCCTTTGTTTGATTGATTGATTGATATTTTATTCCTATCGTGCTTGTACACAAGTGTTTGCTAGCAGAACAACAGGCCAAAGTCCCCCTCCCAGTTCCTTTCACACCAGCCTGCCAGTTTCTTAGCAGAGAGCAGGGGGAAAGATTCCTTTGTTGGGTAAAAGGGTGTGGAATGTCTTTGAAGCCCAGTGTAGTTGGCTGTAACTCACTTTGAAAACCAAGTTTGACAGTTTTGTCCTAAAATACAAATTACACTATTAACAAATATCCACAAATCTCTTAATTTCAGCCTTCTTAAAATATAGTTTTGAGTTGTAACAACCCATCTAGCTTTTGATAGGAAGTCTCTTCTTTGGCGTACTTTAATTTTAAGGTATAATCTTTAAAATGACAGGTTTAGAGATCGCCAGCTTCTGACAGAGGCGAGTAGCGGTATTACGCCGATTTTTCAACATATTCCTTTCACAGCAAGCATCTTTAAAGGTGGATTTTGTTCTGATAAATGCACTTCTGCTGATATTGTATTTATGTGGATTCTTGAAGTAGAAGGATGTGTAATACCCAACAAGGAGGTTGGATCTTTTGGGTGGTTTGTGAACCATGATTTTTGCAAATTTGACAACCAAGAAAAATGGATTTCCACACAGCTCTGTGTTTCTTTTTCAATCAGCATTGCTTTTTCAAGTAGTTTCAGGTGACTCTGTGGGTAGCCAAATGATGGGTTTTGGCAGTGGTCTTCTGTGTTACCCCTGACATGGGCAAAAGTGGATTGGCGGACTATTTTTCAGGTTTTTCCTGCACACTTCTGGGTGATTTTAGCATGCATAATGCTTTCCAGCAGCCATTCTGATGTTCCTGATGCAAGCAGTGCACAGGAATGTTGCAGGGCCTGGACTAGTGGTTTAAAACATCCCACAAGCCCCACTCTTGCGATTTGGCATTGAATGTCTATCAATGGAATTCGCAAGATTGGGATGTCAGTTTCATCTCTTCTGTTTCCACAAATGGCAAAGTTCATCATCTTTTCCTCCATCAGGGGTGGATCGATCTCACCAGTCCTGATGTGAGTATTGAGCGATACTCCGGGCCCCTCGGACCTTTCCTCCCGGCCCCCGGGTAGTCCTCCTTGGTTAGTCTCCATGGTTTCCAATCCTAGGATGACAAACCAAAAACATATTTGTAGACATTTCCCCACCACTATTAATGTAGTGGGGCGGACACATACATTTTGATAAATCAGGATACATTTTTATATTGTAAATCCTGCCCTATATATGGAATATTTTATAGTTGGAGTTTTATGGAGCTGGAGTGGCCCCCTCTGGGGTTCCAGAAGACGCCCCCATCTGCTGCAGAGTGTGCCTAGGATGGCAACACTTTAGTTGCTTGATATGGACCCACTTATCTTCCCCCTCTGCCAAACTGCCTTTGGGGATGCGGATTTTGTAGGCGACTGGTGAGATTTTGTCTACAATTTCAAAAGGACCCCTCCAAGTAGGCAAAAATGTGCGCTGTTTGGCCTGGTTCCTTTGGAAATTGTATAAGTAGACCCGGTCTCCTACATTGTATTCTTTTCTTGTATTCTTTAAGTCATAGTGGGTCTTCATGCTGTCTGCAGATCTCTCTAGATTTCGCTAAGCGTAGGCAAAAGCATGTTGAAGGTGTTTTCTTAGATTTTCAACATACTCATGAGTTGTGGAGGCATTGATCAATGTCTGCTCTTGGGTTCTGTAGAGCAGATGCTGGGGAAGCACCATACTGCGTCCAGTCATCAGCTCAAACAGTGACATTTTAGTTGCAGATGAAGGGGTAGATCTGATGGCCATTAGGACAAGAGGTAATCGAATATCCCAACTTGGCCCAGAATCTGCCACAAACTTTTTTAATATGCACACAATTGTTTTGTTGTATCTCTCCACTCCACCACTAGAGGCTAGCCGGTAAGCAATGTGTAGCTTCCTTTTGATCCCAATTATCTCCCACATCTTTGTCATTACTTTGCTGGTGAAATGGCTACCTCGGTCTGACTCGATCCTTTGGGGCAGTCCAAAACACGAAAAGACGTGGTTGATCATCAGGGCAGCTGCTGTTTCTGCCTTGCAGTTTGGGGCCGGGAGCCATTCCACCCATTTAGTACACAAGCATGCCACGGTCAACATGTACTTGTTTCCCCTAGAGGAGAGAATCACGGGCCCGATGAAATCGACTTGCAAATCTGACCATGGCAGTGTCATTCCCCTCTTTTGGAGAGGCGCACGGTGTGTGAGGGATGTTGGCTGAAATTGTGCACACAAAAGACACCCCTCCAAGTATTGGTTGAGGTCCTGCCCATGTGTGGCCAGTATGCAACCTCTCTTAAGATTTCAAGTGTTGTATGAAACCCCCTATGACCGGCTGTGGCCGCATCATGGGCGTGACTTAACATCAGGCTTCGGAATGAGGTAGGGACCACCCACTGATCATGACCAGCTAGGAATCTCCTTACCTACAAACCGTCTTGGATTTGGAACATTTTTGGACATTTCATCAACACTCTGAGGTCCTCTTTCGATATGTAATCGGTATCCGTCGGAGGAAAGTTCTCAGGGTCCTCAATGCGTTGATAAAACTTACCAATTACTGGATCCCCTTTTTGAGCCGTAATCAAATCAGCATCTGGGGTCTCCTTACTCTATTGTGCAGTTGAGAGTTCCTTGTGAGTATTTGTCTGGGACCTAGTGATAGCAGTGACCTGAATCTCCCCCAACAGGGACTCGATCTCAATTAGATCCCCTTGGATGGCTCTGGTTTAGGCCAGCTGATCAGCCTAGTCATATCCAGTTTTGTCTGGTCCCTCTACTTTACAATGACCCTTAATCTTTTTCCAGTAGAGGGTCATCCCATTCGCGGTGACCAGATCATCAATGTTTTGAATTAATTTCCCATGTTTCAACGGTTTGGTATTAGCACATAACATGCCTCTGGTTTTCCAGTTAACCAGGTGCTCCACAAACCCGTTCCGTACATAATCCGAATCTGTGATTATGACCAGTTTGTGTAGTTGATGTAGGACAGCAGTGAGGATGGCTTGATGCACAGCCATCAACTCTGCCACTTGACTACTGCAGGGACCAATCTTGTACCCAGCAGAGGGTTCTCGGGTCTCATTCACCCATGCCTTCCCTATGACGGCCACAAGTTCTTTTTCCCCGTTGTTGTCAACATGGTAAGAGCATCCATCCAGATAGACAGTGGGCATTCCCACACACTTGTCTTCTTCAAAGACTTTGTGTGGGGAATTGAGGTATGCCTCCATGTTGTCCTTGATTTTTAGACTCTCGTCCTCAAGACAGTTTTCTCTGGCACAATCATGCAAGTCAGCCAGACCTTGCGCGAGGGCCTCTTCTTGTTTTGGCCATATCTGACCTCCACAGGAAAGCCTTGCATTGACAGAATCCAGGAAGTAATTCGGGAATTACTCACATTTCCGGCCCGGATTCTGTCACTTTGGAGATATTGCAGAGGCTGGTGTGGAGTCTCCACTATGATGTGTTCCCCCTGGATAAATGGGCGGTAATTCTTCAATGCCCACACCGTTGCCAGGAGTGCCTTCTCACAATCGTTGAATTTTTCCTCCACAGAGGATAAAGTTTTACTCGCATAGGAGATTACTTTATTGACCTTGTCATGCTTTTGGTATAATACTGCAGTCAAGCATGTATTAGAGAACCCTGTCTCCTAGAAGAACTCCTTGTTTCTGATAGGGTAAGCTAGGCAAGGCGCTTGTGAGAGGCTTCTTTTGAGTTGTCTTACTGCCTCGGCTTGTTCTGATCCCCACTCCCACTTGACCCCCCCTCAAAAGATGAATCAGGGGTCTTGTGATCTCTGCGTAGTCCTCAATGAACTTTCTACTGTAATTAGTCAGTCCAAGGAGGCTCCTTAGCTCCCGCAGAGTTGTGGGGTCTTTCAATTTCTGGAGTGCTTCCACTTTCTTTTCCCGGGACAGAGACCCTGAGAAGTAATCTCATGCCCCAAGAAATTGACACAGGTTCTACACCACTGTGCCTTTTGAAAGGAAAGTTTTGCTCCGGCAGCCCTCAACTGTGTCAGAACATAACGGATCTCCGCTATGTGTTCCTCCACAGTTGAGCTTTTGATGAGAACATCATCTACATAGGCCAGGTTACCCCTCTCACCCAGGTCAGGCATGGCCTTATGTAGGAAAATGTTGAACTCATTGCCGGAGTTGATGTATCCGAAGGGAGTCCGGGTCCATGTGTACTGCTGCCCCCAAAGGTAAGGGCCAGCTTGTATTGGTCCTCCCTACTGACAGGTACAGTCCAGTATCCATTGGTCAGGTCTATTGCAGTGAATACCTGTGACCCCTGGATCTGGGCCAGCCCTTGGTCAATGTAGGGAAGAGGCCATCGGGAAGTATGGACCCGTTTGTTGAGCTCCCTAAGGTCAGTGCAGAGTCTCCACTGGCTGTTTGGCTTCAATATCCCCAGCACCGGATTATTGAAGGTGCTGTGGACTGGGCGGATTATCCCCCGGGACTCAAGGTTCTTAATTATCTCAGTAAGGGACTCCATTGATGCGAGAGGCAAGCGATATTGCTTCACAAACACTGGAGTCATGCCAGAGTCTGTGGGAATTGTTGTTGTGTGGATGTCGGTGCGACCACAGTCATATGTGTCCACCACAAAGAGATCTTGAAAATCCAAGAAAACTTGTTTCAATTTTTGCTTCTGCTCCAGAGTCTCACAGGCATCAGCTCGGTTGACTCTCTCTTCAACCATCTGCCTGAAGCCTGAAGAGACTACTGGTTTCGCTATCTCAGCGGCCTCCTCCAGCTGGGTGGAGAAGTCCCTGGTTACAGTCCTAATTTGGACTGGTGGCTTCAGGTGGGGAAGGCAGCCCTCGTGGACCTAGAAAATCACCTCATCTCCCCTGAAGTCACAGGTCACATCTTCCTTACCATAAGGGCAGGAAGTGTACACCAGGAAGTTCCCCCTATGCCGAGTAAAGATCCTGTCTGGCGTTGTGTTGTCATCACTATCACTGTCAAAACAGTCCTTGGGATTGGACCTAACAGTTAATTTCATAAATCTATGGAGAAATGTCGGCCATCAACCGCCATTCCAATAATGGTGCCTGCGGCTAGAGTGATACTCTTTAAGTCACTGTTATCCACCTCTATTGGAATGGTGTCATATTCTATATTGACTAGTGGTGTTGGGTTTACCACCAACCCTTGCTGTTGGAGAGAAGCATTTAGACAAATATAGGCATCAGGGTTTTTCAATTTCTGTCCTCTTTTAACTTTCACTTCCAGGGAGAATTGTCGGGTCCTTTCTGGGATGGTGACTTCCTCTCCAATCTGAATTTCAACTGCATAAGGAAGCAGTTGAGCTGACCTAAATGCTTTCTCTGGGTCATCAAAGCCCATGGGATTATCAGCTAATCAGGACCAAGCTTTGAAGTTTATTAGGTCCAAACTAATGGCAATGTGATTGAGAATGTCACTGCCTAAGTAAAAGGCGGCAGTGACGTCTCGCACGACCCAACAATTATGAACTATGCTCCTGTTGCCTATGGAGATTTTGAGCATACACCTGCTTGGCAGGAGATGTTTGGAATTGGGTGTTTTCAGATCCATTTCCCATTTGTCTATGAGTCTAAATGTGGGAATGGCTGGATCTTTTGGGAGTTGGCGGAACATGGCTTCGCTGATGAAGCTCTTACCGTTGTTCGCACACACTCGGGCGAGAACAGAGTCCTTCCCTTCATTTAACTGAACAGGGATGAACAACTTCTCTCCAGTTTGCTGAATATCAGCCAGGGTCTGAGCAGATTTTTCCTCTTTCTGGGCTATAAGAGTGGGAATGCCTGATTGTGGATTGGTAAAGAATTTCAGAGCGTTTCGTTCCAGTGTGGAATGCCACCTTAAACTGTGAGGAAGGTTGATTTTCAGAAATAGAGAGGTGTTTGCTGTACATTGGAGCTTCGTTTTTAATACAGAACGCTTTCCTGCCTCCCACAGCATTGCGAGCTGCATATAGCTCTTGCTGTGCCCCCGTGGCCTCCTGTCGCTTCCTGGAGGAGGCGGAGCCACTCTGCAACACGTGACTGATCACGTGATATCTCTGGACCTTTTAATCAGCCGTGAGCCGCCCGAGCGGGGTGTTTGCCGTACATTGGAGCTTCGTTTTTAATACAGAACGCTTTCCTGCCTCCCACAGCATTGCGAGCTGCATATAGCTCTTGCTGTGCCCCCGTGGCCTCCTGTCGCTTCCTGGAGGAGGCGGAGCCACTCTGCAACACGTGACTGATCACGTGATATCTCTGGACCTTTTAATCAGCTGTGAGTCACCCTCGCGGTGTTAAACCCGTCAGGGGTAAAGGCCGGTGACTGTTGTGCGACTGTTTGGCGCTGGGGAGCTGTCGCCAGGACTAACAATACGATGACGTTGACGGAGGAAGGCCCACAGACTCGCCAGAAATCATTGCTCTGCAGAAGAAAAGCTTTGTTAAGTTTTTCAAAGGAGGTAAGACCTATTCCCCCGGTGGAGTCAAAAGTACAAAAAGATCTAATTGAGTTTGCCATTGAGAACGGTTTGGAGGTGGTTACTTGTTTGGGCAAAGGATTAGTGCCGTCACTAGCCGCTCTAGCCCAAACAACGTTGGGTCCACCCAGATTGAGAGATGGTTCTAGGAATACAAGTAATAAAAGGGCAAGCCCTGACATTAGCACTGGGGAATTGGTTCGGGATTTCTCTCCTTCAGTATATGTCGATGCGTGTGAAATTATGCAAGCATCGCGATTCGAATTAACAGACTCTGAATTGATGGGAACTATCCAACCAACTGGCCTAACGCAGGTAATGGAGCAGTTTGAATCCCCGCTGTGTAATATTTACTCCGCAGAAAATTCAGGAAAGGCTGATGCCTCTCTGCTTCCTTCCTCAGCAGTGGGAGGCGTGGTTATTCGAGACATTCCTGCCTCCACAAACGACAAACGAAAGGAACCAAATCAGAGCACGGACCCTGGCGAGGGGGTGCTTCCTGATTCGCGTCCAGTACCAGTGCCAGTAACAGAGCAAAACTCTATTGATCTCTCTGTTCGTGAAGCTCGACTGACTCCCCGTTTGAAAGCAGACTTCTTAGCCACCTATGAACGTCTGAACACAAGTTTTCTGAAAAATCACTCCACAGAGAAAAACAAGTCTCAAAATCAGAAAAAACAACGCTCTGTGAGCGAAAAAAACATCTTTTCTGAAAGATCCGAAACTTTGTCGCTGTCCAGTTTAAACGAATCCGCCCATCAATCGTCTTGTGAAAATTTTGAACTATCTGGTACAGACGAAGTTGAAAAAAGAGCTGTAATGTGTATTCCTACTGCAGACGACTTGCTTAGAAAGAAAAACGCAGTTCCCAAGATGGCCAAACTGCCCAGGAGGCGACTAAAACTGATCAATCAGCTAAAAGCTCTATGTCTACCGCGGCAGGAATCCAAATACATAACAATGTATTGGCTGCAACATCAATTGCATTACTTCCATTTATGAAGTTGTATGAATCGATACATGATGCTGTAAGCGATCAAATGACCATGCTGGTAGACATAAATGCAAAAATGAGAAGTCTAGAAAGTTTCTCGAAAGCAATTGATGCTAGATTGGATATTGAAGCCGAAAACTCCTCAAAATGGCAATCTAGACTAAGTGACTTAGCCCGCCAGGCAAATAGTGACAATTCCGCATTAATGGACGCTGTAATTGAGTGTACAAAGTGGATGCGTCATAACACACCAACTTTCACGAATCCAGTTTGTGAATATGTTCATGCTCCTAACTGCCATACTAACTTATCTCAGGATCAACCCTTGGAGACAGGCCACGTATTCCAGAAGCACCCGATAACCCTGGGTGGACCAGTATGCAGTACCTCTGCACGACGTTCAAGTGTTACAAAAGGAGCCCCTCCTGGGCAGGTACAGCACGCAGTGGCGAGCTCCATGAACAACTGTTTGCTGCAACATGCACCTCTATTGGTTGCTGTAGAAGGCGCTGCCCCGTCTGCCACGCTTGGTGTGGTCATCCAAGCAGAAAAAGTTGCAGAGGTACAAGAACAAATAACTTAACTGAAAAACTTTCCTTTGGGATTTTCAAAACACCAACAGGGCTGGCGAAAGAGAATGAAAAACAACTCCTGCAACAAAAGTCTTGTGGCACAAAAGGTGCTCTAAACCTTGTAACCCGGAAACAAGTAGCCAAACGTGCCCGAACATCTTGTAAGAAAAAATTAATTCGAAACTTATCAACTCCGCCGTCCATTGCGCCATTCAAGCGGCCGGAGAAAGAATTGGACGGACAATCAAAATCAAAATTGGCTGTGGTGAAAAAGTTACCATCCCAGCCAAATGCCAAAAGAGCTAGAAAAGCTTCTAGTAGTGACAATGATTCAAGTTCTGATGTATCATTGAAGTTATGTGAGTATTCAACATACTCTATAGACGACGATGACATCGAAGACAGTGTTGGCACTGTAGCAGCACCAAAGTCTATCACCGAAAGACCTGGCAAAGAACCCATGAAGAGGCCGACCGAGTCAAACACGAATTCGACCAGCCCTGGCGTGCAAGTAATCACGAAAGTCGCAAAGGCTCCTTCCACATTGATTACCACCAAAGAGAGTTTAGGGGCAAATGCGACTAGAAGAAGGGCGGAAGCTCTCCCATTTCCCCAGTGGAGCAAATTAAATCTGAAACTAACAAGTGCACAAATTGAAAAACTCGACAACAGAGAAAACATGTCCAGTAAACATCGACCTGAAAATACACGTAAAGGCATTTGGAAAATCCAAATAAAAAATGCCTTGCCAGAACAGAAAGAGGTAAATTTAAATCGAAAGAACATTCTGAAACTGTTACAGTGCATTGCAACGCTGCGTGCAATAAAATCGGAAGATATAGCAGTTGTTGAATACATGTCTGAGGATTTTTCGGACTGGGTAAATTTACATTTACACTCTCGTGCTCTCAAGACGGCCATATTAGATGCAGCGGATGACCTCTTGTTCTTCGGCTTCGAAGTAATAAGTGCTGATGCTAGTGATGAGGTTAGTCCACACTTATCACCAGTGGAACAAACCGAACAAGAAAAAAGAAGGAAAGTTCTGTGGGACCATATGAGCATCAAATACACACCCTGCAAAAAAACAGCAAAACAACAGGGCTATTAGCAAAGTCCTGGTTGTGATGGGTACACAGTCCTTCTGAATCCTGCTGGAAAAAACCTATTTGGTCGTCCCTTCGCTTGCCTGGTTACAATGATCAAGAATAATAACGATTGGACGATCATATCCTCTGTAAATCTGAACATGTTTGTACAAGTAACAAAGATTCAGATAAAATGTTTTGCTTCACACTGGAATCAAGTATTATTGATTGTTAACATTTACTGCAATACTGCAATGATCTCGCAATCAAAATTCATTGTAGCCGTACTGTCGGAGGTTGATAAGTGTCTCCTAGCAGATGAGGATCCGGAAATTATAATATGTGGTGATTTCAACTATGCCTGGTTAAACACGCCAATATCTAAATGTGATGAAGATGGTATAATGATTAACGGTAAACTGCAGGATCGAGGTATCAGATGGTTAAAAGAAATGGCATTGAGAGAGTGCTCAATGCTGAACGGAGCAACCCGTGGTGATATTCCTCCGGGCTTTACTTGGAAACGAGGCGTGAGTAAAAAGACCCTTGATTAGTGTCCAAGAAATTACTAGCAACAGTCTTTTCTTTTGAAATAAAACAGACTGACAAGAGCGACCATGATGCAATGTTGTTAAGCTGGAAAAAAGCAACAAAAATAGCCTCATTTAAGTATCTTGAGAGCGTTACAATAAACAACGGAACAAACAGATTGCGCATGAGTGCACCTCAGTTGATAATGCTGACAAACAACCTTGAGAAAGCGCCCTCAATAATGTCAAGGATCAATTATCCCTTGCTATTACACTACTTTAAAGGGAGGAACACAATCCACAAAGGGTCTGCACCTGAAGTAAAACATCCTTTCAATACAACCATAAATCAGGACAAGAAAAAGCTACGAGATGATATAAGGCTCCTGAAAAAAATCGATCCTGGAAGTGCTCCCGCCAAAATAAAATCAAGACGCCAGAAATATCGTAACTGGATTAAATCCTTTAATTTCTTGCGAAGGCAGTCTCAAGCTGAACAGATGTTAAAATTGATTATTTTGAAGGACAGCAGACACATTTGGGAGATAATCAACGCTGGCAGCTTGAATCACACCTATTCAATGGCGAATGGTGTGAATGGGGCCAGCTGGGTCGCTTACTTTTCCGCTGTCTTTGATGACGTAAATTGCACTGTGGTACCCTTGACATTAACAACCACTGCAAGATGGAATGTAGAAGATTCTGCAGAAGACATCGAATTGGCAATTACGAAGTTAAAGGCTTCTAGGGCTGCAGGCCCTGATGGTATCTCAAACGTGATGCTAAAATCCCAAAAGTCTCTATGGGCCAACATGATGAGATCCTTGTTTGAACGAATTTCACGTGAAAAAATCCTGCCGGCTTCATGGTTAAGGGCAGTAGTGGTTCCAATATTTAAAAGGGGCAATCGAGATGATCCTAACAACTATCGTCCGATTGCCCTTTTGGACACAATAGGCAAGGTCTTTGGAGCCTTCCTGCAAAAGCGGCTGTCAAACTGGGCAACTGAGATTGCCGTGAGCGACCCCAGGCAAACAGGATTTACCAAAGGAGTTGGAGTTGAATTAAATCTGGTCCTCCTAAACTGTTTAAAACTCGATGCCTTGAAGACAAAGAAAATGCTGTACCTTGCATTCATAGATCTGAGCCAGGCATTTGACAGCATAAATCGTAATCCTTTATGGAAAAAACTAAATGACTGGAATTGCCCAAATGACTTGCTGGAGCCCTTGATTGCCCTCCACTCCAATACGTCCTTTAGAGTAAGGTTAAATCAGCAAGGTGATTTGTCAGATGAAATAGTCACAAGAAGGGGCGTGAAGCAAGGTTGCCCGCTTGCTGCCCTACTTTTCAAACTTTTCATTTCAGACTTATCTCTGGCATTTAAAGACCAAAGGATTTTTCCGCCGTTAGTAAATGGGCAACAAATAAGTTGGGTCATCTATGCTGACGACATCGTTCTCATAGACACCACTAAAGTTGGGCTTCAGAGACTGCTGAATGCGTTTCAAAACTATTGCCTGCAAAACGACTTACAAATCAACTCCAAAAAGTCGAAGATAATAGTGATTGGATGTGGATCCCAAGCACGTTCTCGTAAATTTTGCTGGCAAATAATGGACAAACGACTAGAAACATCGAATAGCATCAGATATCTAGGAGTGCAATTTAATAATTCTATTCGTGAGTGGGACTGGACACAAGACCTGGTGGCCCGTATGCAAATGTTTGCATTGCAAGGTGCCAAACTGCATGCAGCATATGGAAAATTCTCCTTTAAGCCAATCCTAACATTCTACCTGCAAAAGGTGACGCCGGCTATAACATTTGGGAGTGAATCTGGCTGGAACATCCCTCAGGTTTTGTGGAATAAATTGGAGGGAAATTTCTGGCGAAAAGTTCTAAGGCTGCCAAAAAATTCTGCATTGACGGCGATACGTTACGAGTTATGCATTGATTCACTTTACGGTAGTGTGCTGTGGAAATCCATCTCCACTCTGAGAAAAATGATGCTGGAACAAAATTCAACACCATATGAAATTTTGCATACAGTTTCAGAGCATCCGTCTGCTGGTTTAATAAACAAGTGGAAAGCCAAGCTGGTTTGCATATTACATAATGCCGATGTTTCTCTCGAGACCGTAATCCTGCGACCGCAAGTGGCAAAAAAGAAATTGCGCCAACAAAATTGGATATTAAATGAGGAGGCGCAAAACAAATTGGCATCTTCCTTAGACCTCGGAAGCGCCCTGAATAGATTGGACATTTTGCCAAAGTACCTAGATAGATTTCCATCAAGCTATCACAGGAACATGTTCCTACGATTACGCCTTAATCTCTATAAATCCAAGGAGATCCTTGTACTGAGGCATGAGATATCTGAACAGGACGCTCGATGTCGGTTCTGTAACCAAGCGACAGAATCATTACGCCACTTAATCACTGCATGTGAGGCGATTGCTGCTCAGCGCAACCAGCATTTAGCCCACTTTGCCCCCTTATCTGGAAATATGGATGCTTGGTGGTGTTATTTGATTGGTGGCATCAACACTCAGTTAATTTGCGCAACCATAAACTTTTTGGATGCTTTGGACTTATCCAATTTGGAGGGCCTGGTCTGAGAGACGAGGACCCTTTTAGAATCCTGTGAATGAGGTTGTTTTAGATCTGAGATATTAGGAGATTTGTAATCTGTAACTTAAAGTTGTCTTTCTTTTGTACAAACTAATGTTACATAAAAATAAAATAAAAAAAATAAGAAATAGAGAGGACCCCCCATCAACAGTCTGTTGTCCTACTGCTATTACTGTCATATCTGGAATGTGGTTGTTCTGGAAGTGAAATTCTACTGGGTCAGATTTTTGTTCAACCATGTGGCATGTGCCGTTTAAACTAACATGGTTGACACTCTGTTTTAACTTTATTGGTCGGCTAGTCTGGGTCCAGAGGACCTTGTTTACACAGTCTATTAGGGGTGACAACCTTCGCAGGAGGTCATTCCCCTAGTAAACAAGGGGTGCCCTCTGGAGTCACAACTATGACCGGGTGCTTCACCTTGTGTCGTCCAATTTTAATGTCCAAATCCGCAGTCCCCTCGACGGGAATTTCCTTCCCGTCAAAGTTCTGAAGTTGTCCAGGAAGGGGGTGAGAGGAATTTGGTATTTCTCCCCCCTCCTGAATTCAGTTCATCAAAGGCCTTTTTGGACAAAAGGGTAGCTTGGGATCCAGTGTCCACCAGTGCCAAAATTGTACCCTGCCCCTGTACTTGAACCGGGGCATAGTATCTTGCCTACTTCTCCGCAAGGGGGCACAGATAATGCACAATTTTGGACAACTGGTGGGTTCATTTTCTGATTTTGGACATTGAGAGAGAAGAGATTTGGGCAGAAATTTGTGGGGAGTCTTGGGAATCTGAAAGAAAAAGGTGGCAACTAGAGATGGGAGAAGTTTTGAGTTCCCCTGGTTCTGATTATGGGCCGCCCCCCCCCCCTGCCTTTTGGAGGCAGTCACCAGGATGGGTTTGAACCAGGGGATTTTGATGCTGTTGTTTCTGGGATTGGATGGTGGGCGGCGCTAGCTCAGTCCCCACATCTACCCAGTCTGGATTTGAATCCTTTGGGACCCATTTTTCCTTGGGAGGAGTTCCCCCATCTCTGAAGGAGAAGATCCTTTTCCCAGGATCCTCTGAGGATCCCTCTCCTTCAAATTGGAAGACTCGTACCTCCTCCTCAAAATGGGACTTTTTGGGTTCTTTGTTTCTCCTACCCCCCTATGCTCCTTGGGTGGAAGACTTACAGGGGCAGGAGATTCTGGTTCCGGTTCCTGGATTTCCAGGGGCTTTTTACAAGTGGGGAAGGAAGCTTCCTCCCAGGCTTTACACCCTTTTCCCCTTGTGCCTCCTCCCTGGGAACCGGTGGGTTGTCGGGGTGCTGCCCCCGTCATTTTTCTGGAGCACCAGGCCCAGAGTTTGGGGCATTCTGCGCCGGTATGCTCATCTGAGGGTTCTGCTGAGCCCTCAGCATACGACCCAGATCCTGTGCCATGTTTTGGACCTGGCGCTCTAGCTGTGAAACCCGCTCAGGCTGATACGGGGTTCTCATTTCTCCCTTGGGCTGATCCCGGGAAGGGTAGCTATCCCTTCTCTGATAATACCCCGGGTTTGGAAGATTTGGGTACCCCTCCACCCTTGGCCTTCCCTCTCCCGAATTAGGCTGTCTGGGCTCAGGAAATTGGGGAAAGAAGGATGGATTGGTCTGGGGTTGAACATTTTGTGAGTATCTGGGGAAAAAGTTCTGTCCAGGATTTGGGGAGTTTCTGCCCTCCTGGGGGAAGTGAAGAGGGAAGTTCCCTGGGTTAGGTGCTTGGTTGGATCCCCCCCCTTGGGCAGGAGTAGTCCACACATAACCCAGGATGGGTCTGTTCCCCTTGTAGCGGGGACTTATATAGTCAGGGGAGTGAGGGATCCCATTTGTGGGACTACGTCCTTGGCTCCCTGTCTGTGACTGGCACGAGGGCCTTCTGGGCTTGGGATTATTCTGCTGTGCAGGTGGGTTTTTAGGCCCCCCCATCTCCAAATCTAAAATGGGGGCAACCTTCACCTCTGCCACCTTAGCAGCAGCAGAGGTGTTGGTTGTTTTGGGGCTTTTAGCATTATTTTTGTTTTCTATGGGCTTTTGTACCTCATAGATTTGGGTGGCCTGTTCAATGACCCAGTCTAGTGATCTTTTCTCATGAAAATCTCTCACTAGCTGGGTCATGATGTACTTTGGTAGAGCATGGAAAAAAGTATTAACAAATTCTCTGCTGTCCGTGCGCACCCTTCTGGTAGTTAGCGCAAAGGCACGCTTTAATTCATGCACAAATTCTTGTGGGGTCTGATCCTCCCCACATTGCAAGTTGTAGGCTGCCTTGCGAGCCTCTTGGGGATTTCTGTGTACAGAAAAATGCTTCAAGATCGCCGCCCTTTCTGTGGACCATCTTGAATGATTTTGGTCCTCCAGCCCTGCAAAGGAGCTGGAGTATTCTGGTGAGAAGGTCCATTTTACATACTGAATGCAGCTACTGCTGTCTTTCAAATGGAAAGATTCCATCATCTGCTCAAAGAGCTCTAAGTGCTCCCAAACAGAATATTTGGCGTTCTTATGATAAGGCGTGATGGCGCTCCTTATTGCCTTGATTTGTTTTAATGGGTCCATAAGCAAGGCCCTTTTTGCCTTATTGGCCTTCTTGGTTCGGGTAACCCTGGTCCAATCTTCCTCTGACTCAGAGTCACTGCTCCCAGAGGTGCCCGTCTGGTCTTCTAGGTTCTCCAGGATTCTGCGAGCCTGGGAATGGCTGGCAGAATGTGGGGACCTAGTCTCCTGTGTCCTGGGGCGCCCAGAAGAGTCTTCTGATTCCTCCCTGCTCCCAGGATTTGATGGGTAACCCCCCACTGTCCTAACTGGGCAGAGGTTTTCAGGAGAACCTGAAAGTTTTTAGTGGGCCTACCCTCATGGAGTTCCCCACTAAACTTTACAGTACTTGGGTACCCATACCCAGATGCCCGCCCATCCATTCCTGGGAGGTACTGGTCTATGAGCCCCATACTTCTGATTGGATTGAAATCTGCCATCCCCGTGGCCCTGGGCTCATGTGCGCCAGCGGACATGGGCGTGGCAGAGTCCAAGGTCTGGGAGAGATGAAGGCCTCTGGTACTAGGGTTACTGAGGTTATGCTCAGGTGTTTCCCTTTCCCAGCAAAACTCATCTCTATCAGCCCCTGCTCCCTGTTGCCATGCAAGAACCTGAGCTTTCTGTTTCTCAATCAAGGCCTTACTAGTCGCTATCAGTCTCTCTTGCATGGCTACCTGCCTGTGGGGCCTGTCATTGTTCTCACAGAGAGCCTAATTTTCTCTCTGTGCTTCCTGGGTGGTTTTTGAGTACTGGGCCAGTCTTTGCTGCAGGAGGTTTACCTCCTGAGTCCTGTCCATACTGGCCTGGTCCTTCCTTGCCAGAGCATCTTCCACCCTCATGGTGGGCTCTAACAATCTTTCATGCTCTTTTTGGGGGTCACCCAGTCCCTGAAGGGCCAGGTGATTTTCTTCTACTTTCTTTTTTAAGTGACAGACTTCCTGGCCTAAGGTGTCCCTTTCCTGAGCAAGAGCCTGCATCTGTGCCGCCAGGTCATCCCTCTGTCTTTGAAGCGTGCCAGCTTTCTGGCGCTCTTCATCAAACTCTGCCTGGGTACCCAGGTCTTTCAAAATCAATGTATTGCTTTCCTCTTTCTCTCTGTCTGGATGGATTTGCAAGGTGGCTATCTGCTCTGTGCATGCCCTGTTAAAATTGATCTGTTGCTCCAGCTTTTTCTGGCTCTGCAGTAGGGAGTCCAAACTTTCTTTGTACTCCTTCTGCAAGGCCAGAATTCTGGTTTCCTGTTCTGCCTTTTCCTGCTGCATGATACCTATGTCCTCTTTTATTTTAACTATATACTCCCTGCTTTCATTTTCTGACTCCTGGCTCCTCTGCAGCCTCTGCTCAGAAGAGTCCAGATCAGTTTGGGCCTTTTCTAATGCCACCAGTTGCCTACTTGCCAGATCTTGGCCTTCAGCATATTTATCCTGTATGGCTCCAATAGATAAATATAGATATGCTGCTATCTTGGCAATCTTATTTTGCTCATCCTTGGCTTTAGGAGCCATATATAGTTCACTCAGGGCCACATGTAAGGGACCCTGGTCTATCCATATATCTAGCCCTGTTGCAGTGATCTGTTGTGTGATTGCCTGCAACCACACATTCTGGTCCTGCTCTGTCCATTCACCTCTCACAAATAACTTATGCAAAAGGTGTTCTCTAGCCATATTGATGTCTACCAATGTCGCCATTCTGGAAATATTGATTTCCTTCCTGACTTACAGAAGTTTATTTTATTTTTGCAAACCAGACTGTTTCCTTAGAGCGTTCCCTTTTCAGGGGTGCTTTTACAGTGTTACACAGCGTGGTAGCCCAACAGGATTTATGTATCTGGTCAGTTAGCACACTTTATTAAGCTGCACAAGTGGTAGCTCTAATCCAGAAATCCCGGACGAGCCCCCAATCTGTCAGTGGTTTCAACCCAGTACTCCACCTAAGTCATTGCCTAGCCTGTGATGCCTAATGGAAACCCTTATTATATATTTTTATGTCAAAAGTTATTTTATTTCTGGATGATGTACCCTTATATAACGACCCTCTCTTTGAATTCCCCCCTGGTCTCACTGAACCAAGAAATAGGTTTGTTTTGCAAATTAAAAGATTTATTTGATGAATTGAACAATATATATATCACACGTTTATGAATTTGAATAATATCTGAATATCACACTTATTAATATCTATACAATGATCAGCAATGGGCAATATTACAATAATCAACAATCTCTTTAATCAATAGTAGTAGGAATAGGAAGAATAAGGTAGCAGAGAATAACTGTGTGGGTGCAATGAAATGCAATGATATGAAAGAATGCAACACAGAAATAAAACTTGATATGAATTAAATCACAGACAATGTAATCACTCTTTCCCCCTGTTACTACTCAATCCCCCCTAATATGCAATATGAAGAGATGGAATGAGGGCACACAGGTTTCAGGAATATACAATCAACAATGCAAGTTCAATCCCACTTCCCCCAGCAAGCTTAGAGAAAAACAGGAATGATTTTTAATTGGGATTTGAAAGGAATGGGAAAAATGCTAAAAATTACTTTAATTTGCTAAATAAGATTCAGAAATAGTGAGAGCCGCTTTGGATAGGTTCAGGTAGACACTAGCAATAATTGTTTGAATGATTAGCAGATTGAAAACGAAATTCAGAAGTTGAATGCAAGAAATAGCTATTTTACATGGAGTGAAATTGAGCCAAATGCAAATTTGCGGCTAACTTTTCAGCGCGCGAGAAACGCAATTAGTGAACAACTATGAGGAGTTGGAATGTGGTTCTTAGTTCGTTTGAAAGCTAAGGATGTTAGCTTCAAAGTGACATTTAAATTTCGTTCTTAAAAAGGGTCAAGATTTTCCAAATGAGATTGCGCTTTTGACGATTTACCAACAAGGATGGACTTATACTAAGGGGCTATGAAGATGCAAGATACCCGAACGGTCAGCCACCAGAACAGGGTGCCTCCGCTCTGACTTTTGTCTGCCAGGATACTTGACTTTCTTCAGAAAAATATCAGCGCACAGATGATTTATCACTACAATTATCACAGAATTATATGGATAAGAGAAGGATTCAGGATAGACACAAGAGATTCTACAATGCAGTTTTGGATTTGTTGGAATGGGTTGGATTGGATTACTTAATACTAAGAGATGGCTATGGACAGTTCTATGCTAAATACTCACAACTATGGTTTGGAATGGGCTCGTAAAAGATCTGGTCAAAGGTTTGGCTGTAATTCGCTCAGCACCGGAAAGGTCTCAGGTGCTTGGTTCTGCTCTCAGCAAGGCACTCTGGTCTGCACGGCCTCTTGGACTGGATCTGACGGGTTGTTTCTGGATACAACTCTGCTCTACTGATCTGGATCCCGGGGTTTTAGCAAGGGTTCTTAGCCAGAAGCAGCCAAAACAGCACAGCCAGGCTGTTGAATGGGTTAGGCCCCGTGGAAGTTTAGGGGTTAAAATCAGGTTGCAAGATTTTAAAGGCCTGCTGAGAAGGGTTCAGCTTTTTGGGTTGGGCCTCTGCTTCAGGGTTCTGGAGTCTGGATATGGGTTCTGGAGTCTGGATCTTCCTTCGGAGTGCTTCGCCAGTTGATCAGTGATGGGTGAATGGGTGTCCTTTGCTTGTCCTCAGCAGTTCCTATTTATCCATTTTCCAAAGGGGTGCGGAGGCTGATTATATTGATTATACTGACAGGTCAGAGAATTCCCTCTCCCCTGATTTGAGAAGGAACAGAGTGTCATGATGTGTCAGAGTGACACTGTGTTTACAGTCCAGAAAAAAATCCCCCCTCTTTGTTTCTGTTCCAGAAAATCTATTTTTCCTAAAAAACATATTCACAATATCCCCAACTTGCTAATATTACATATACACATCACAGATTAATTAAGGCATGTCTCTGTTCAAGTCCCATCTTCATAAGAGTTTTGATTCACAAATGACAATTTTTCCCTCTTTTGGTTGGCTTCTCAATGTTAAATCTGTACAACATTTTCCCCATACATGCACATACCTTCTGGGCATATTCATGTAAATTTTCATATTTTTAACATAATCACAACTGCTACAAAGTCCACATTTCGATAGTTCAGTCTCTGAACATCGTAAAAATTCCAGAGTAGTTTCTACTTGTGAGCAATATTTTAATTTTAATAATCTCTAAATTCCATATTTTTGCCAGTTCGGTACAATTTTGTATAAATCTTTTCCTCAAACATGTATTTACTCCAGTTCAAAATCCACATCTCAGTCTGGGCCCACCTCCAAGGTCTTGGCTGAGCCAGAGAGTAACTCGAGCTTCTTCCTGCCAGGCTGGTTTCCATTGACGCCCCAAATTAGCATTTCCATTCAGTTCAAGGGAGTCCTTTGTCTGCTAGCAAAACTACAAGGCAAAGTCACCCTCCCAGTTCCTTTCGCACCAGCCTGCCAGTTTCTTAGCAGAGAGCAGGGGGAAAGATTCCTTTGTTGGATAAAAGGGTGTGGAATGTCTTTGAAGCCCAGTGTAGTTGGCTGTAACTCACTTTGAAAACCAAGTTTAACAGTTTTGTCCTAAAATACAAATTACATTTTAACAAATATCCACAAATCTCTTAATGTCAGCCTTCATAAAATATAGTTTTGAATTGTAACAACCCATCTTGCTTTTGATAGGAAGTCTGTTCTTTGGCATACTTTGATTTTAAGGTACAATCTTTAAAATTACACGTTTAGAGATTGCCAGCTTCTGACATAGGCGAGTAGCGGTATTGCGCCCATTTTCAACATATTTCTTTCACAGCAAGCATCTTTAAAGGTGGGTTTTTGTTCTGATAAATGCACTTCTGCTGATATTGTATTTATGTGGTTTCTTGAAGTAGAATGATGTTTAACACCCAACAAGGAGCTTGGATCTTTTGGGTGGTTTGTGAACCATGATTTTTGCAAATTTGACAACCAAGAAAAACGGATTTCCACACAGCTCTGTGTTTCTTTTGCAATCAGCATTAGTTTTTCAAGTAGTTTCAGGTGACTCTGTGGGTAGCCAAATGATGTGTTTTGGCAGTGGTCTTCTGTGTTACCACTGACATGGGCAAAAGTGGATTGGCGGCCTATTTTTCAGGTTTTTCCTGCGTACTTCTAGGTGATTTTAGCATGCATAATGCTTTCCAGCAGCCATTCTGATGTTCCTGATGCAAGCAGCGCACAGGAATGTTGCAGGGCCTGGACTAGTGGTTTAAAACATCCCACACTACTGTTTCCAAGAGTAGTAAAGTGAAATTGGCTTTACTTCTCTTTTTTTCTTTGTAGACCCAGTACACACCATCTTATGTGGAGTGCTGGGGGGTTACTTAGTATCCCCTGTGTCTACCTTCTCATGTAACATGTTTTACGTTACCCTTACTACATTTAATGGCTGGTGGTAGTGGTTTAATCCTACCATTGTGTGTTTTTACCGCAGGCTGAATCCTCAGCTGCAGTATTGCACCCATGGGTGCCCATTTTGTCAAAATGGCCCAGTCTTCTTTTTTTTGCCATTTCTTGTTTGTAAGGTCCTCCTTGAGATTTATTCTGCACGCCAAACCAGGTTTGGCCCCTTTGTTTATTTGTCTTTGGCGGGATTCACTGGTGAAACCCGCCTCTGGCTCCAGCGTGTCTGGCAGGGCAAGAAGCGAGGGAGGTTCCTGAAACACCCTGTGCTTAGTCTCCTTGGTTACAGGAATGCACCCAAAGGTGATTGGCTGGCTGACTGTCCTTGGAGGAACACCAGAATCAAGTGCATTATTTTTTAAGTCGGATCCAAGCTCCATGAAGATCCTCCGGATTCCCTCGAAGCAGGACTGCCAAGCCTGAGCCACCTCAACAGAGTTCTGGACCCCAGAAGCAAGGGGAGCCCATAGGGTGCCCAAAGACTGCGGTGGTGCTATTTGCGAGTAGCTGAAACCGCAAAGTTCCGCTGATCTGAATTGTGCCCATTGCTGCAGCTGACCTTCAAACTGTAGTGCAGGAGTCCCCAGATGTCCTCCCTCTTGTCCCCACGACTGTGCCCCAGGAACAACAGGATCTGCAGGACTACAACAGGAACAGAAGCTAGCTGGATCCCTTTCTTCAGACTCAAGGGACTGTGTAACTGGGGGTACTTACCTCTGGTTGTATGTAGCTTGCTTGTTCTCACTGGAGGCTTGAATCTGCTGCCTTTTGCAGAGTTGCTTGCATCTTTGCTTCTCACAAGCCTCCCAGCTTGTGGCCCAACAGTGATACTTTTTGCTACAAAACTGTCTTTAACAATGTGAAAGAAGTGCCTCAGCTCTCCTAGACTTTGGTCAACTGACATTGGCTGTCCTGGCTCCCTGTAGACTCTTCTTACCCTCTGACTTTGTGTTGATCTATTCCTCAATAAGCCATACATAACTTACTTGTATATCTGGGAAAGGGTTAACTTATATTTAATTTGGGGATTGTCAAGTACTTACCTGTTTGGAGAAACTTGTTAACCATCGTTTGGTTCCCTAACCTTTCCCTTTTTCCACAACTCCAGCATTGAAATTAAGTTTAATATGATATATTAATGTCCACAGTGTCCTAGCTATTGAAGTCACCTCGGGGTGTAGGAAGTGTGTGTGTGACATCCCAAAAGGATATCTATTTACTTAACTGAAACTGAAGGAGTGTATTTATTAAGTGTATTTTATTGTTGCCAATTGCTCTCCTTCTAAAGAAGGCTTATTTTAAAACTGACTGTTAAATTAATAAATAATTATTTAATCAAGAAACCTTGAGTATAAGTGTATTTGAATATATGTCACTGTGAATCTCTATGTTGCAACCCTACAGTTCACATTGAACCCTCTTGCGATAAGCTTAGCTGCTCAGTCACTCTACCAACTTGTGTAGTACAGGCCTATACCAAAGGTTGGGTTACCTATTGCCAAGAGGACAAGGCTGGTGTAGTCTCCCGCAGGGTTACTAGATACAACCTTGCCTGACATGGAGTCCTTAAGAAGGTACCTGGAAGTCACACAAACTAGTGGTTGGTGGAACAGCAACCGTGGCCTTGGTTGGCCAAGCAGGGCTTGGTTACGTGGTGGGCCAAGCAGGGCTTGGTTACGTCACCAGCAGCCTTCTCAATGCAGCCTGCCTGGAGTCCTAAAGAAGATACCTGGAATGTGCAATAACTTGTTTTGGGAGGAGCAACTGCGTGGCAGGGCCTAGTCACGTAACCAACAACCACCTTCATGCAATCGGCCCGAAGCTGTACTGGAGTCCTTAAGAAGCTATCTGCATGGCATGAAAACTGGTGGTGGGCAGAGCAACTGAGTGGCAGGACCTGGTCACGTGACCAGCAACTTCCTTAATGCAGTCTGCCTGGAGTCCTTTAAAAGCAACCTTGAAGGTGTGAACACTAGTTGTGGACGGAGCAATTGATTGGCAGGGCCTGTTCACGTGACCAACAACTTTCTCAATGCAGTCGTCCTGGAAATGGCCTGCAGTCCTTGAAAAACTACTTGGAATGCATGAAAACGGTGTCTGTGGAGCAACTGAGTGGCAGGTGTGAAGGTATCATGAGTCAGACACAGACAACAGGTTCAAGTTTTCTCAACAAAGTTTTATTTAACTTAAAAGGCAGGGTGGATGAATGCCTAACTTGCCCTATGCTAAGGTGGGAATTCCTTACCTAAAGAAAGCTAAGGATAGTCTACGTCAGGAAGTCCAAAGTAAAACTTCTGTCTGTGTACAAAACCTATACTTGCCCTCACAACTAACTTCATACAATGTGTAAGGATGTCAGCAACAAACAGAATAGTGTTCAAAGTAAAGCTCAAAGCTTCTTCTAGCTCTTTGGCTTGTAACCAGCTCCCCTTCCCCAAGTTCAAAGTAGTTCATCAAATACAGGGGTTCCATTCCCCAAGAGTTCAAGTCTTCTAGCTTTCAAAACAACACTTGACTTAAATATCACAACAAGGTATTTGCACAACACAAGCTTCTTAATAGGTGGTTTCAGCAGCTTTTCCTTCAGGGGCCCCCGTTCTAGGGGCAGTTGTCAGACCACACGGTCCACCCATTACAGATCACGCAACTGGTACCCTTCTTTTACTGCTTTTCCTTTGGCACCATTCTGCTGCTTCTCCTCAGCAGTGTGGGTTGCCTCAGTCACATGAGCCACACTCTCTTGACATTGTATTGTGGCTTATTTAACCACCTTGAGCTTGTTACACCCCCTTCGATTTCCTTGCTGCTTGAAAATGTGTTTCCTTATAATATACAGTTCTTTACACTTTCTTGGCTGTTACCAGTGTTGGATTTCTCATATCCTGCATTTACCTCTTTGTGCTTTCTTGGCTTTGCTAGCACTTGTTTCAGTTAATGCAGTTCATGATTTCTATGCATTTCAAAATATTATTTTCAGTAAAGTCCACAATCTTTCTTTCACTCCTTTCATTTCAAGATGCCAGTGTTTCCAACTTGCTTTCAATTCGTTCGGTATTCAAAATTCCTTGCTTGAATTTTTTTCAGTATTCAAGATACTTGTCATCTTTTATTTCATTCAGTATTCAAAATGCCTTGCTTTCATTTAATTCAGTATTCAAAATACATGTTATCTGCTTTAACTTGCGTTCTGGATTCAAAATGCCTTGCTTTCATTTAATTTCTATCACCGCCTGCCAGCGTCCCCCCTTTCTGGTTTCACTCACCGGTCGGTAATACAGTCCTTCCACTGCCACGGGTTCCTGTTTCTCTGCACGGTCACTCGCGTCTTCTCCCCTCATTCTTCTTGTGGCTCGCGCAGACCCAGCAATGCCTCCACTGCGAAGAGGTATACATACGACCGCTTGATATGATATGATATGGCAGAGCATAGTCCAGTGACTATCAACCTCGTCAATGCAGTCTGCCTGGAGTCCTTAAGCAGCTAAATGGAAGGCTTAAAGACTGGTGGTGGACAGAGCAACTAGCTGGCAGAGCCTGGTCACGTGAACAGCAACCTCCTCAATGCAATCAGCCTGGAACTGGTCTGGAGTACTTAAGAATCTGAATGGAAGCACGAAAACTGCGTGTGTGTGGAGCAACTGAGTGGCAGTGCATGGTCACATGGCCAGCAGCCTCTTCAATGCAGCGTGTTTGGAGCTGGCCTGGAATACTTAATAAGGTCCCCAGAAGGCATAAAAACTGGATGTGGGTGGAGCAACCTAGTGGCAGGGCCTGGTCGTGTGACCAGCAGCCTCCTTAATGCAGTCTGCCTGGAGTACATAAGAAGCTACTTGGAAGATGCAAAAACTGGTGTTGGGTGAGCAACTGAGTGGCAGTGGCCAACAACATCCTCCATGCAGTCTTGCTGGAACTAGCCTGGAGCCTTTAAGAAGTTACCTGGAAGGTGCGAAAACTCGTGGTGGGCAGAGCAACTGGGTGGCAGGTCAGGTCAGGTGACCAACAACCTCCTCAATGCAGTCAGTCTGGAACTGGTCTAGAGTACTTAAGAATCTGCCTGGAAGCACGAAAACCGCTTGGGTGTGAAGCAACTGAGTGGCAGTGCATGGTCACATGGCCAGCAGCCTCTTCAAAGCTGTGTAATTGGAGCTGGCCTGGAATCCTTAATAAGGTACCCAGAAGGCATAAAAACTGGATGTGGGTGGAGCAACCTAGTAGCAGGGCCTGGTCGTGTGACCAGCAGCCTCCTTAATGCAGTCTGCCTGGAGTACATAAGAAGCTACTTGGAAGATGCAAAAACTGGTGTTGGCTGAGCAACTGAGTGGCTGGTGCTTGGTCCTGTGGCCAACAACATCCTCCATACAGTCTTGCTGGAACTGGCTTGGAGCCCTTAAGAAGTTACCTCGAAGGTGCGAAAACTTGTGGTGGGCAGTGCAACTGGGTGGCAGGTCAGGTCACATGACCAACAACCTACTCAATGTAGTCTGCCAGGAAATGGCCTGGTGTCCATGAGAAATTACCTGGAAAGCACGAAAACTGGTTATTGGTGGAGCAGAAGGACGTAGTCACTTGACCACCGGTCTCGTCAATTCAGTCAGCCTAGATTCCTTAAGAAGCTACCTGGACAGAAACTGGTGTTCGGTGGAGCAATTGATTGGCAGGGCCTGGTAACGTGACCAACACACTTCTTAATGCAGTCAGCCTGGAACTGGTCTGTAGTGCTTAAGAAGCTACCTGGAAGAACACAAACTGGTAGTGTGTGGAGCAATTGAGTAGCTGGGCCTGGTCACATGGCTAGCAGCCTCTTCAATGCAGACTTCCTGGAACTGGCCTGGAATCCTTAACAAGCAGAAGGCACAAAGAATGTTGGTGGGCAGAGCAACTGAGTGGCAGGGCCTGGTCACGTGACTAGCAACTCCTCAATGCAGTTTGCCTTGAACTGGTCTGGAGTCCTTAACTGGTTGTGTGTGGAGCAACTAAGTGGCAGCTCCTGGTCACATGGCCAACAGCCTCTTCAATGCAGTCTGCCTGGAGTCCTTAAGAAGCTACCTGGAAGCTGCAAAAACTAGTGTTGCGCTGAGCACCTGATTGGCAGGGACGAGACATTTGACCAACAACCTCCACCATGCAGCATGCCTACAACTGGCCTGAGTCCTTAAGAAATTACCTGGAAGGTGCAAAAACTGGTTGTGGGCAGAGCAACTGAGTGGCAGGACCAGGTCATGTGACCAGCAGCCTCGTCAATGCAGTCAGCCTGGAGTTCTTAGGAAGCTACCTGGAAAGTGCACAAATTGGTTATAGGCAGAGCAACTGAGTTGCAGGGACTGTTTGCGTGATCAGCAACCTCCTTAATGCACTGTGCCTGGTGTCCTTTAGAAGCTACCTGGAAAACACACAAACGCGTGTTGGGCGGAACAACTGAGTGGCAGGGCTAGGTCACATGACCAACAACCTCCTCAATGCAGTCGGCCTGCAACTGTTCTGGAGTCCTTAAGAATCTACTTGGAAGGCGCAAAAATTGGTGGTAGGCAGAGCAACTGAGTGGCAGGGCCTGGTTGTGTTACTAGCAGCCTCCTCCATGCAGTCTGCCTGAAGCTAGCCTGGAGTCCTTAAGTAGCTGCCTGGAAGATAATCAAAACTGGTGGTGGACAGAGCAACTGGGTAGCAGGGCCTGTTCACATGACCAGCAGTCTCCTCAATACAGTCTGCCTGGGGTACTTAGGAATCTACCTGGAAGGGACAACAACTGGTATTGGGCTGAGCAATTGATTGGCAGGGCTTGGTCACATGACCAACAACCTTCTTAATGCAGTCGGCCTGGAACTGGTCTGCAGTTCTTAAGCTACCTGAGGGAATGAAAACTGGATGTGGGCGGAGCAACTTAGTGACTGGGACTGGTCGCGTGACCAGCAGCCTACTCAATGCAGTCTGCTTGGAGTACCTAAAACGTGACTTGGAAGGTGAAAAAGACTGGTGTTGGGCTGAGCAACTGAGTGGCAGGGCTTGGTTCAGTGGCCAACAACATCCTCCATGCAGTCTGCCTGGAGCTAGCCTGAAGGGTAAGAAAACCTGTGGTGGGCAGAGCAACTGGGTGTCATGTCAGGTCACACGACCAACAGCCTCCTCAATGCAGTCTGCCTGGAACTGGACTGGAGTCCTTAAGAAGCTACCAGGAAGCACGAACATTTGTGGTGGCTTGAGTACTGTAGTTGCAGGGCCTGCTCACATAGCCTGCAGCCTATTCAATCCAGTCTACCTGGAGTCTTTAAGCTACCTTGAAGGTGAAGTATCTGGTGTTGTGCGGAGCAACTGAGTGCAGGGCCTGGTCACATGGCTGACAACCTCCTCCATGCAGTCTGCCTGATGCTGGCCTGCAGTCCAAAACAAGTTACCTGGAAGGCGTAAAAAGTGGTGTTGGGCAGAGCAACTGAGTGGCAAGACCAAGTGATCAGCAGCCTCCTCAATGAAGTCTGCCTAGAGTTCTTATGAAGCTACCGGAAAGGTGCAAAAACTATTGGTGGGTGGAGCAACTAGGTGGCAGGGCCTGGGTGCGTGACCACTAGCCTCATCAATGCAGTCTGCCTGGAACTGGTCTGGAGTCCTTAAGCATTTCCTTTTATGCACATTTACCAGCACTCTGGGCCTGTGTGCACTGTTGGATGAGGTGGCTGTTCATCTATGTGCCCTTTGTTCCCTGGCACCACGCGGCAATTCCAAGATGGCTGCCGCCTTCTTCATATATTGAGAAGGCCCCTACGAGTTCCTTATCACATGCCTCCTCTCATCCTGTTATACTGCCTTCTTCTACATCTGGCCTATCGGGGAACCAGCAGGCTTTAGCCGGCCCCCTCTTCAAAGGTCTACATCTAAGGCCCTGTCTGCCCCTTTCTGGACCTGGCTGGGCATTGTGGACCCTCACTCTACCATCACCTCATCATGCTCCTTCGTGGGGGACCCTAACCTGGCGCTTTTGGGCTATCTGATTGCCCCTTCAGCAATCACGTGAGTGTGGACCTTTCTTTGTGCTGCCTACATCATCCTCTGGACATCGAACATCTCCTAACAATCTCCATTAACTATCCTCTCAAGTCAATTTTCTTCTCACTGTTGTTTCATAAAACACCAAACCTGAACACCCACGTCTAGCTGGGGTTATACCTCCACTGCTACAGCCCTGTACTATCCTGCCTACATACCTGTTGACGAATAAAAAAAAAAATGTAATCGATTTTTTTTTGCTTTGTGCACATCTTGATTGTCTTGCTACTGTTTAAATTAGTTTTTAGCTGTGTGCAAATCTTGATTGTCTTTCTGCTGTTCATTTTTAGCTGTGTGCACAACCTGCTTTTCATGAGAATGTGTTGACAAGTGCACCCCCTCTCTACTCTGTTTAATGTGCTACCTGTTCCCTTACCCTCCCTCAGTTCCTATTGTCTTATTTTGCTGTTATTCCCCTCAGCCCAACACCTGCTACCCCCTCTCCACTGCATGTTCACCTTTCATCTGTGCATTTTACCTCTCCCCAGCTCCCAGTGTTTCCTACCCAGTCCTGTGCCCTGTCTCCCCCCCTACCTACTGCTCCCCCGCTCCTGGTAAGTGCACCTCACTCTCTGCAGTTGCTATGGCGCTCTCTATCTCTCCTATCTTCTCAAACTGATTCTCTATCTCTTATCCGTCACCCCTTACTAAGTCCGGCAGGAATAAACTCAAGAAGGACATACTGGGCTCTAACCCAAGTCTTCCGATTGCAGACACCTATGTCATTCCCTCTGCCAGAGAAACTCTCACCAACATCCTCTTTGTCATTCTCACACGACCTATGGACTCTCCATATGATTGCTCTTCTCTCTCCTTTCTCTTCCTCACCCATCAATGGTGACACCCGCTAGGAGGTCCTTTTTGCCCTCTCCAGATCCAGGGTCATCATCAATGTCTACCGCAATGGTACCATTATGGTACAGGGTCCTCAACCCAACCTTCTACTCTTTGATAGGCTCCTCCCCGCCTTATCAACCTCCCTCCTCTTCCTGCACTAGCCCCTTCTGCATCCATGACTCCCTTGCCTGTTGCCCCCACCCTGGTTCCCTTGCTGCCTCCTAACCATCCTTCTACCCTCGCTATGGCCTCCTTGCTGCCACCCCACACACTGACAACCCCGTCAGCCTCCTCCTCTTTGGTGAACCTATCACCCACCAACACTGTATCTGGGGCTCCCTTGCCCCCTGTGGCCCCTCCTGCATTGGCTCCCTTCTCAACCACTTCGGTCCCAGCTCTCTTGCTAGCCCTGGCTCCTTGGCCCCTTTCTACCTCTGTCCCCCCGGACATTCTCGTCACTTATGGTGGGGAACCACTGTCCCCTGCTTCGCCCCGTAAGGCTTTCACTTATGGGAATCTGTTCCCCATTGCCACACTTAACACTCGCTCAGCTGTCAAACACTCCTCTGACATCTGCAACCTCCTTGAACTCCTGGATCGTGTTATTCTTGCTCTCACTGAAACCTGGTTCAGGGATAGCTCTGTCACAAGTTTTGACACACTTCTCCAAGAAGGCTACAAGAAACTGTCTCTGCCTAAACCAAACAGGTCAGGTGGGGGAGTAGCATTGTTCTTCCCTGAATGGATCCCTATGTCTGTCATTCCCACTCAGCCTTACTCATCTTTCGAGTGCCTGGTCTGCAGGCTCTCCCTCTCTCCTCGTGCTTCACTCCTGCAGGCCACCATCTATCGGCACCTGGTCAGCCCAGCCTCTTCCTTTCAGAATGGGCTGACCTGGCCTCCTCTCCTCCTCTTCTCAACTCCTTCTACTGGTCATCTCAACATCCATCTCGACTCACCTGACTCCTCAGGACCTTTCCGCAACCTTTGTGACTCAATCTCTCCATTTTACCCTCTGGCCCAACGCACAGCGCTGGTCACACCTTGGATGCTCTCATCTCTACCGGTGTTCCACTATCTATCCCTCTCACTACTTCTCTCTCTTGGACCGATCACTCTCTCCTCTCTTCTCACTTGAAGCTCTCTTTTTCTCTTGCATCGATAAGCCTGGCACTGCCTCCCATTTACGAGGTCATCCGACCCATGAAAAGAGTGTCAGTTGCTGCCTTTGCCTCCACCTATTCTTCTCCTTCCACTCCTGCGGCTGACTCTGACACAGCCCTCTCTGACTGTAACATCTCAGTTTCCAACACTGTTGATATTCTTGCCCCTGTCGTGAGGGTATGACTGTAGCCTACCAAAAACTGCCACTCTTGGAATGACTCTGAACTTGCTGCCCTTAAACGCAAGTGCAGGGCAGCCGAACGGAAATGGGATTCCTTGGGCGCACCCTCTGACAAACTGGCCTGCCGCCTCCTCCAAAGGCAGTATAGACTCTGCATCCACTCCAAGAAAAGAGTCTTTATTCAAGCCCGCATCACTGCAGCATCCAATAACATGGCCGAACTTTTCAAAGTCTGCAAGGAACTAGCCAACCCTACCACAGCCTCCTCCACCATTGCACCCACCAATGCCCTTTGCTTGGCCCTGGCTGCTCACTTCACCAAAAGAACACAGGGTATCCTAGCCTCCATCTCTTCCCCACCACCTCATGCACCAACATCTCTTGTACCAGCCTTGGCCACCCGCCCCCCCCCTATCCCACTCCTCTTCTTTCTTCTCGTTCCCCGGTCACACCTGAGCAGGTCACTAGACAAGTCCGGCCTATGAAAGCCTCCTGCAAACAGGTGGTCCCCTGTCCCTCCAAAACCATCAAGGACAACATTGACTCTCTCGCACCAGACTTGGCCAGCCTCTGCAACCTCTCCTTCACTACTAGAGTTTTCCCCACTGCTCTTAAGCAGTCCTTTGAGCACCCTATCTTCAAAATACCTTCTGCTGACCCTTCCATTCTGGCAAACTATCGCCCGATGTCTATCACTCCTTTCCTGGCCCAACTCCTGGAGAAGTTGGCTATTTCCCAGCTAACCCTCCACACTGAATCTGTTGGCTGCTTCAATGACTACCAGTCTGGCTTTAGAGCATCCAGAGGCACCGAAACTGCTCTTCTGAACACCTGTGAAGATTTGCTCTCAAATCTTGAGTCTAAATCTGTCCTCATTCTACTCGACCTCTCCTATGCCTTTGATACAGTGAACCACTACACCCTGATCACACGTCTCCGTGATACCTTGGCCCTGGCATGGCTAACCTCCTTTCTCTCCGACTGTCCATCCCAGGTGGAACTGGGGTCTTTCCCCTCCCCTATCACTCTCTCTACTTGCGGTGTCGCCCAGGGATCTAACCTTTCCCCTTCATTTTTCAATGGCTATAAAGCCCCCCTGGCGCTTTTGATAGCCACCTTCACCTCCAACTTTCAGTGTTAGCCAAATGACATGCAGCTCTCCTTCAGGCTACCCTCGGCCTCTTCCTCTTCCTCACTCATAACTGGCTGTCTTTCTGCAAATCAGTTGTGGTTTGCTGCTAATGACCTCTGCCTCAATGCCAGTAAGACAGAGATTGTCCTCATCGGGACCCCCAGTCCCTCCTTCCCTCTTTCTCTCTGGCTGCCCTCCCTTGGCACTGCGCCTCCGACTACTAAAGAGGCAAAAAACCTGGGGTAATCTTCGACTCCACTTTCTCCTTCTCGTCTCACATAACGGACATCTCTAAAAAATCCCACTACCAACTGCAACTTCTCAGAGGTATTCTACCTTTTCTCACCTTCCCCCAGAGGCTCATCTTCTCCAGAGCCCTGATCCTCTCTAGGCTGGATTACTGCAACAGATTATTTCTCAACCTGCCCTCTTCTACCCTCCGTCCTCTTCAACTGATCCAGAACAGAACCTCAAGATTTATCCTTGGCCTCAAGCCCAGGGACCGCATCTTTCCGGTGCTGAAATACCTTCACTGGCTCCCAATGGATGCAAGGATTAAGTTCAAGACCCTTTGCATTGTCCACAAGGCTTTCTGGGCTTGGGCCCACTCTATCTGCAACGCTCTATCCCTAAATACTCACTTTCCCGAGTCCTCTGCTCGTCTTCCTCCAACTCTCTATGGGTGAGCCGCTTCTCTGAGCAGAGACTTGGGGGGAGATCTTTATCCTCTGCAGGTGCCTCCCTCTTGAACAGTCTTCCTGCCTCTCTCCGTCTTGAGCGGGATCTCCTTAAATTCCAAAAACTCCTCAATACTTTCCTGTTTGCCTCATCCTTCTCTCTCGCTCTCCCCTGCTAACCTCCTCTTTTTGCTCTCTCGTTCTCTCTCCTCTACCTCTGCTCAGTTCCGCTGACTGGCTGCCTGGTGTACCTTCAGAACCTCACAGGTCCCAAGCTCTCGTCGCCAGTCTCCTGCACTTGCCCCCGGGCCTTGCACTTGCCGAAGCACTACTGCACTTCAGTAACGACACATGAGAGTGGTATCTCTCTGCACTTAACTCACGTTCTGACGGGACTGGGCGCACTTGTCCCTATTGCTCCCCCAGCACTTATTTTTTGTTCACCTGCATAATCTGAATGGACCATGCCTAGTAAGATTGTTTGTCCTGTCTTCCCTATGTCCTCCCCTCCCATGCATGGTTGCACTTTGAAACACTTCTGTAAATGCGCATAATAAATAAACAATCAATCAATCAAGCAGCAACCACGAGGGGCAGAGTAACTGATTGCCAGGAGCAGGTCACGTGAAAAGCAGCCTCCTCAATGCAGTCTGCCTGGAGGTCCTAATAAGCTATCTGGAAGGGTGAAAACATGTGGTGGGTGGAGCATGTGTTTGCAGGACCTGGACACGTGAAGAGCAGCCTCCTCAATGCAGTCTGCCTGAAGTCCTTAAGAAGCCACCTGGAGAGCACAAAGACGTTTGGTGGGCAGAGCAATTGAGTGGCAGGGCTTGGTTAAGTGACCAACAACCTCATCCATGCAGCATTAACACATAAAAGGACACAAATGGGATAGCTGGACCATACAGAAAATCCCAGATACTGAACACACACAAGATTCAGGTCCATCATGCTTATTTATTTCACGTACGGTATAAATGGGACTGTATCGTGTAACAGCACCCATATGAGGTGTGACACAATGACTGAGACAACCCTGCCCGAAACCGGTATGAATGCAGCTTGGAGTGTTGAATGGCTCGGTACTTGTCCCAATACACATAACTTGTTGTGAGTGTCTGGAGGGAAGTGAATGGCCTGAATACCTCGTGTGCCTGATTGGCTGCCTGCCTGCATGAATGCCCGTAGTCGTGATTGGATGCTTGAGTGTGACCCAGCGGAATGAATGGGAGATCAACAGTATATCTGGGGACCTCTCACTGCTAGGAATCGTGTTCAGAAACTGAAGTCCACTACGACGAGTAGCTGGATTAACTGACGCTTGACCTTGAAGCCCTGCTGGACGAGAAGAATTGCTGTTGCTCTCCTTCACAATCCGAAAGCTGCTGTGCCTCCAAGGACTGACCCAGAGAGGACCTGGTAAGGTGCCCTCTTCCCGAGCTACGAGGGACCATCGTGCACAGCTGATCTTTGCCAACGCTCCCTGGTAGACAGACCTTCGACAGGCTGCCGACCCGATATGGGGACTGCTGCGGAACTCCAAGGAGAAGCACCCGGACTGTTGTCCGCCACTGTCAACGACCGCCGTCGCCGCCCGGAGCCGCCGTGCTCCCGTTTGCCTAAGAACTTTCATTGATCATCGGACGCTCTCGTCTGCATCATCATCCGCTTGTCTCCCGCTGGAGAAGACCTGACCGTCGACGCGCCAAGGAGCATCCACCGGTGGGTTTCCCACCACCTACAGACCGCAGAGACGCCGACGACTCGACGCCCTTGCTGGGCCACAGTTCTTCATCATCTCTTTGCGGTCCAGAACTATCGTCACCGAGGTGCCCCGCATGCCTCTTCCTTGCAGGATGCCAACGCTCTGTCGTCGACAAGCACCGCTAGGAACGAAGCTGCCACTTCCTTGCCGTAGTTCACCCATTTCACCGTCGGACGTTCGACGACCCGTGACTCCTGCCTTAAAGGGAGGGCACTCAAGAAGGGCCGTCGATTCCCCAACACCGAACGCCAAGTTCCCTGACACCTCTCGACGATCCGTGGCTCCCGCCTGAAAGGGAGGCACTCAAGAAGGATCGGTCAGCGCATCGTCGGAGAACTCTACTCCACCAGGTACATTGGGGCGGTAAAACCTTAATAGGAAGAAGTAAGACTATCGAACATTATATGGACTGGGCTTGTGCTATATATCTTTATTTACAGGTTGCCCAGGTGGGGGGATCTCCACACAGAACTGTGCATAGCGGTAGGGGTCAGCATTCTGCCTATTGTTTCAACCATCTTACGTTCTTGCCTATCTCTATTGCTGGTTTACTCGTTATTAATCTGTGTGACATTTTAACCGTACAGTTGATGCACTTTAATGAGATTCGATAACATTAGTGGTACCACTCTAGACGTGTATATATTTATCATTATTGACTTCCAAGTACAAAGTGCGTTATTGTGATCGTGTACATACCTTTGAATATTAATTATATAAAGACTGTGTTTTCAGTAATACAGTGTGTGGACATTCCTTTGTGAGGGTTCGGGGACTACACTGTACTTAAGAACCAGCCTGCATCACCTCCTGAGAAGCTAGGCCTTGATTGCTCGACTACGTTACCAATAATAGAGAATCTTGGCTGGGGTCCTCTGTGCCTCTCCTCTACCATATAGAGAGCAGAAGTACAGACACCCCCTACCAGTCTTTACACTGGTGGCAGTGGTGGGATGCTTATGGTTTTAAGAATCAGTGTATAACCGTGCCACTTACAAAATATCTGCACTTTATTCGATTAAGGTTTGGGTGTGTACAAAATAACTGCATTACAAGCAATGGAGTCTATTGCAAATGGTAAATTGACTCGGATGAGTTTAGAGGCTCTCCAGAGTGCTTGTGAAGCCAGGGAGTTAGACTTTGTGGATAAGTCTAGGGCTGAGCTGATAGCTGCTCTGGTGGACTACCAGACTGATGGTGAAACTCTTGATGAGGGGGGGAATGCAACCAATGAGGACTCTGAACCCTTGGGTTTCTACTGAATCTGTTTCTGGGAATGCCGCCATTCCTGCTGCCTCTGTTCCAAACCCCAGCAATACCTTGGAACCTGAGTTATTAAGGATGAAATTGGCCTTTGAATATAGCAAGTTGGAAATAGATGCTGAGCTTAAGAAAGAGGAGCTGGCGCAACAAGTGGAACTCAAGAATAGGGATCTTGAACTCAAAGACAAGGACACTGAATGTCAGAGAATCCAGCTAGAGAAAGCTCGAGTGGAGACTTCAGCGAAACCCAGTGAGAGTGTCAGGTCCCCAGCCACTAAATTTATGAAGGATTTGGTTGGTGTGTTTTCGGAGGGTTCTGATATCCTCCAATGGATTGAAGCGTTTGAAATGGCTTGTGCAATTCATGATGTTGAAAAAAGAGATTGGGCTAAGTGTTTGCTAAGCAGAGTGCCTCAAACTGGATATGACTGTATTCTGAAGCTGAGTGTGGAAGAAAGGGGTCAGTATGAGTGTATGAAATCTGCTTTGATTGCCAGGTTTGGCAAGACACCTACCCAATACCTTAAAAGGTTCAGGGATTTTAAGAAAAGAGAGAATGTGTCTTGGGTCGACTGGGTGAGTGCTGCGCACATGAATATGATGGGGTGGATTGAGGGTTACAAGCTGAAAACTTTTGTTGAAGTGTCCCACCTGTTGTTTTTTGAGCATTTTTCTGAAGCCTGTTCACCGGAGCTGCGTCAGTATGTTGCTGACCAGAACATTTTGGATCCCTTTAAGCTGGCTAGGTTGGCTGACAAGTGGGTCTCCCACCGGTTGTCCCCTAAGGACTCCAGTGGGAAGGACAAGGACAAAGAAAAGGGGGCCTCTCAGAAAGCTGTGGAGTCCCAAAAGCAGTCACAGTTGAATAAACCTAAACCCTCCTCTCCTAAGACCCAAAAATCTAGTGGGGATAAGTCATCTGTGGGTGGGAATAAGAGTAGTGGTCCACCTGCTGCAACGCAGGCTCCTGGTGGTTCCAGTACCGTAGCCCGCACTCCCGGCACTTGTTGGGACTGTGGGGCTCTGGATCACAAAAGGGATGACTCCAAGTGTAAAGGTAAGGCACTCGGAGTACAGGCTGTCAGCCTGACCTACCCTTACCCCATGTCTGAGGTGGAGGCCACGGCCCTCCCCTCCTCTACCGGGATCACTTTTGGTGCTCCCGTAGAGATTTCCTTAGTGTCCCTTGGGGCCTGGGTCCAGTACGCTGAAGTACTGGCGACTATCCCACAGAACACCCATAGATTTTTGAGAAGTGTGCTCCTGAATGGCCAGCCTTCTACTGGTTTGAGAGACACTGGGGCAAGCATGACAGTGGTGGACAGGACCCTGCTCAAGCCAGAGGACTATGTAGATGCTCCTCTGAGAACCACCAGGTTAGCTGGTGGGCCTCACAAATTATCGCCTGTAGCCCGAGTCACACTCGTAATTGGAGACAAGACAGCAAAGCTTCGTGTCCTGGTTCAGGACAACGTCCCTGCTAACATTCTGTTAGGTAACGATCTAGTCGAGTTGGGATTGATCACGGATGGTCTTCCCATGACTGCTGCTGCGGTCACTAGGTCACAGGTGACACCGGGTCTGGCTGTGAGTCAGGTATCCGAGTCGAAGGCGCGGCCTAAGGCACGACGAAGGAAGAGCAAGAAGGCCACCTCTGTGGAGGGAGCCCCTTCTCTTCCTGCTGTTCCTACAGCACCCATTGGGATCCATGCTCCGGACGGGCTGGGTCCAGTGGTAAACCCCGTCTCAACTCCTGTGGGAGAAGAGCCAGAAGACTCTGCTGTGGAAGAGGTTCTCAACCCGGAGGATCATCCCGATCTTCAATGCTTGTTAGCTGAAGGGGGACCCTCCCGGGCAGACTTCTGTAAAGGACAGAGAGAGTGTCCCTCTCTCTCGAGGGTCTGAGGAAACAGGCCCTGTCCCAGGCACAAGGCGAAATGCCTAGGACTTTCCAGATTTATTGGGAGGGTGAGCTCCTTGTTAGTGAGCCCACTAAGCCTGAACCTGGTGCTCTCAAGAGGTTGGTGGTACCCCAGGTTTACAGGCCCTTCCTGCAGCAGTTGGCGCATGAGGTGCCCTTGGCTGGTCATCTTGGTACCAAGAAGACTAAGCAGAGGCTCTCTGCCCATTTCTACTGGCCTCGGATGGGAGTAGAAGTGGAGTTCCACTGCAGGACCTGCCCAAGTTGTCAGTTGTCTGGCAAGACTGGAGGCAGTGTCATTGCCCCACTGCAGCCATTGCCAGTGGTTGGCACACCGTTTGAGAGGGTGGGCATCGACATCGTCGGTCCCCTTGACCCTCCCACGTCAGGTGGACATCGGTTTATCCTGGTTTTGGTAGATCATGCCACCAGGTACCCTGAGGCTATACCCCTTCGGACTGTTACTGCCAAGGTGGTTGCCCGGGCCCTCCTGGGCATTTTCACCCGCGTTGGATTCCCCAAGGAGGTTGTCTCTGACCGAGGATCCAACTTCATGTCTAGTTACATGAAAACCATGTGGAAAGAGTGCGGGGTAACCTACAAGTTCTCCACTTCTTACCACCCCCAGACCAATGGTCTGGTTGAGAGATTTAATAAAACTCTCAAGGGCATGCTAGGTGCTTTGGAAGAGCCCCTAAGGAGGAAATGGGATCTCCTCCTGCCATGCCTGCTGTTTGCTTACAGCGAGGTACCTCAAGAGGGTGTTGATTTCAGCCCCTTTGAGTTGCTCTTTGGACATCCCGTGAGGGGGCCCCTCGCCTTGATCAGAGAAGGCTTGGAAGCCACGCCTCCCGGTCCCGCCAAGCAAGTGGGGGACTATGTGTTAGGCCCCAGACGGAGGATGACACAGATAATGGGTCAAGCAACGGCAAATCTCAAGGCCAGCCAGGAATTGAACAAATACTGGCATGACCTTAAAGCATGGGTGCACAACATACGGCCCGCGGGCCAGTTGCGGCCCGCCATGCTGTTTTGTCCGGCCCGCGAGGCACAAAGACTTTCCTAATGGAGGGCGGCCTGCAAGCAGCATCGGCCGCCCTCCATTAGGAAAGTCTTTGTTGTCTTCCGGGCCAGACAAAACACTGGCCTTCATTGGCTCAGCACACACGCACCACGTCGCTCCTACAAGCCACATAGTGCGTGTGTGCTGCACCAATGGAGTGCCAGCACTACGGCTGGCGTGGTCCATAAGGCTTGATGCCGGAAGGCATTTCATCCTTGGACCACGCCAGCCGTAGTACGATTCCAGTTACCTCGCCAGCGTTGCAGCTTACCTGCCTTCCAGCACGTCTCCGGTAAGTGGTTTGTTTGTGTTTGTGTGTCGGGTCTGTTTTGCTGTATGTTTGTGTTGTGTATGTTGGGGCGGGGGGTGTCGGGTGTGTATGAATGTTTGGTTTTGAATGTTTTTTTGTGTATGTTGAGATGCAGGGGTGGGGTGGTGTCGGGTGTGCATGAATGTTTGGTTTTGAATGTTTGTGTTGTGTATGTTGAGATGCGGGGGTGGGATGTGTCGGATGTGCATAAATGTTTGTTTTTCAATGTTTGTGTTGTGTATGTTGAGATTCGGGTGTGGGGGGTGTCGGGTGTGCATGAATGTTTGTTTTGGAGTGTAAGTGCAGTGTATGTTGAGATGCAGGGTCTGTATGTGTGCATGCTTGCTAGTTTGTATGCTGATTTGGGGGGTGGAATGTTCTGGTCTGTATGGGTGCATGCTTGAGAGTGTGCGTGCTGAGTTGGGGGGGGGCGGTGCGGGTCTGTATGGGTGCATGCTTGAGAGTGTACTGATTTGGGGAGTGGGGAGTTTGGGTCTGTATGGGTGCATGCTTGAGATTGTGTGTGCTGAGTTGGGAGGTGGGGGGTTTGGGTCTGTATGGGTGCATGCTTGAGAGTGGGGGCCATGGGGCATAGTGTTTGGTTGGGGGCGAGGGGGCCATGGGGCATAGTGTTTGGTTGGGGGTGAGGGGGCCATGGGGCATAGTGTTTGGTTGGGGGTTGAGGGAGCAATGGGGCATAGTGTTTGGTTGGGGGTGAGGGGGCTATGGGGCATAGTGTTTGGTTGGGGGTGGGAGCCATGGGGCATAGTGTTGCACTCCAAGAGTGAACCCAATAATAAAGCTAAAACAAGCAGTTAGGAGATGCACATCCTTTGCTTTTTGAGGAAACATGACTCAACAAAGGCCATACTCCTTTTGGGCAACCCAAACAGCAAACTATAGCAGTCCAAAATAACGGAATGTCCAATCAAGGGTCAATAAAATATGTATAATTTAATTAAACAGACGATATACAATAACTAAATAGAAATAAATTATAACAATGGAAAATGTGCAGTACAAAATGTACGTTTTGAAATGCAAATAAAAATAGTTACCCCTCAAAAACATTATTTTTCCATGTGTTTAATACAAATTGGGGGTTGAAAAAGCCTCCTGCCACGCCCCGCCTACCGCCCCGCCCACATTTGCTTTTCGGCCCACTGTAGCCCTCATGTAAGTTACTTTCGGCCCTCTGTCAAAATCAGTTGTGCACCCCTGCCTTAAAGCTTCGCAAGTGGAGTGGACTCCGGGACAGGAGGTCCTCGTGATGGAGCCTACCAAGCCTCGGGCATTGGCAGATAAATGGACTGGGCCCTTCCGGATAGTCTCCAAGATGGGCGAGGTCAATTATCTGGTTGACATGGGAATCCCAGGGGTAGCCCCTCAGGTATTCCATGTTAATAGGCTCAAGCCGTTCCACAGGCAAGCAGAAGTCTCATGTCTCTTGCTGGCTTCAGAGCAAGAAGAGGATGAGAGTGAGCCCCTTCCTGATTTGCTGCATAGCAACCCTCAGGATGGCTCAGTGGAGGGAGTGCAGCTCTCTCCAGATTTGACAACCGAGCAGCAGAGGGCCTGCAGGACTTTGCTCCAGCAGTATGCCTCTCTGTTTTCGCTGACGCCAGGCCTTACACCGTGCTGTAAGTTCAGATTGACACTGGTGACAGCGTGCCTGTCAAGAGCAGGAGCTACCGAATGTCAGAAACAGTTAAGAACCACATCCAGGCTGAGGTCGCCAAGATGTTGGATCTGGGTGTTATTGAACCCTCAACCGGTCGCTGGTCCAGTCCAGTGGTCCTTGTCCCCAAGGCAAGTTCCCAGGCCGGTACCAAGGATTGGAGGTTCTGTGTGGACTACCGAGGAGTCAATGCCGTCACCAAAACTGACGCGCACCCATTGCCCTGGGCTGATGAGCTTGTGGACACCATACGTGCTGCCAAATTTGTGAGCATCAAACCAATAGGCTTCTATAAATGCGGCTCTTGCAATTTTTGTTATCATGCCCTAGCACCAACCCAAACTTTTAGTTGTCACAATGGCCTCCAAACCAAAATATTTGACTTTATCAATTGCAGAACGAAATATGTTGTTTATGCTATTATATGTGTTTGTAAGAAAGTGTATATTGGGAGTACGATTAGAGAAGTACGCTTCAGGATTCGGGAACACCTCAATCATCTTAGTAGTCAGGACACGAGACTTCCCCTGGCCTCCCACTGGCAGAAACATCATCAACTGGACAATACTAAAGACATCAAATTTATTGGATTACAACACATCAAACAACATCAGAGAGGTGGCAACAGAGAACTGACCCTACGGCAGCAGGAAGCAAGAATGATCTGCAAATTACGCTGTTTAACGCTTGGTCTGAACCAAGATTCCGAACTTAATGTATTTTTATAAATCAGGAGTCGGTCTGGTGGGACAGTAATCTAACTTTGTGGCTTCCTTCAGATTACTGGTATGACCTGCAATGCATGCAGATTTCTATAAATGTTGAAAACTTTCAGATTTAGAGGTTTACCACTTCTGTTCTCCGACTTGGTAATTCTTGAGAATCCAAACGCACTGCCTAACAAGAACACACTTGATCATATATTTTTGACTTTGTCACCCATGACATGTCCTTATACACATTTTTTATACATATTTCTTATATCAACAGTACTAAAAGTACCTTGCCTAACCCAATTAATACTACAAGACACAAGTGTGATGGCACCCTTACACATAACTTATTTACTGGCTCCCCAGCCCAAGTTACATACTATAATAGATTTATCTGTTGTGTTGTTACCCGCAACAGCTAATCTTCACTATTTATACCAATACTTCCAGTTCCCAAAAATATATTCTCTTTTCAGCTGGTAACTGAATATCCAACACCTTCAAATAAAACCCCAGCGCTCGGTGCCTGTTGGCAATAATTTTCCTTTATGTCATAAATGTGGCACCAACTCTCTTTGCGTTCAAGCCAACATTGGCTTTCAATATACATATTTTTTAGTACTAAATGTTTATCAGGTGCAACAGTCTGTGCAACACGCACCTTTTTGTTAAAAAACAATGTGAAGCCGATTTGGAATATGTATCAGTTCTCTAACATGTCATATTTTGTTTAATACTTGTATATTAAACAACCACGGGTTTTCACTAGCAGGCACACATGTTAGCTCTATTGTCCCACCAGATGCTCCATTCACAACTTTGAATTAGCACTTCACGGAATGACCAGCTTTTTTCTGCCTTCCGGCTTGGTTCGTGAGTCTTAGCAACCAGGTCAGGTGACTGCGTCACCTGACTGACCCTGCAGAGGTTACTTTAGTAACCCCTCGTAACTGCGATTGCATTCAGCGTTTGAGAAACTGCCTGCCACTGAGCACGTCTAATTTACAAGCCGGTAAGCATTCATTATCGCGTTTAGCAACTTACACTGCTCACATTTAAATCCATCCCACATAAACACGGTGTTATATTCATGTTACAGATTACGGCCAGATATCCGGAATCAGCACACCCAACACGAACCTGTTTACTGCATTATTGCCACACCAACGGCATCTCTGCCGAGCAATATATCACGACCTGTCTAGAAGTAAAGGTAATAATTTTTTGCCTTTCATTTATTGCACATGATACTAACAATCAGTGATTATATTATCTACCTAAGCAAGCTTTTCTCAATAGACTAAATACGCTCCATTTGCTTCATATTTCACAGCACACTGAATTGACCAGTAACATGCTTTTGGAACCGTCCGTTGCTCCATTTTTTCTATAGTTTGACAGAGAACAATTACAATAAGGTATGCTTTATTTTTTATAGCCTACATACTTACCTTTAGAGTCATGTTATGCACGCAGCAATTTAAACAGTATGTTTTTCTCTTTTCGTTTTTTCTCTCCCATTTCCAATTGCTCCTTGCTTTGACACCTTCCCCCCCCCCGGCAGGTTTCTAGAATGAACACAGTTCAGGTTTCAGCATCAGCACTATAGCCCAATGTACTATATGTATTTATATGCCCTGATGACGACCTCATAGGTTGAAACACGTGTTGGCATTTTTTTGCATTTCCTGACGGCATTTTCTGTATGTCTTGACATCTGTGGCATTTTCTGCATTTTTTGGCATTTGTTTGGCATTTTCTGTATTTTTGGCACTATATGCATGGACTTTGTTTTGGACACTGCCCGGCAGGACACTGCCCGGTATTTATCTGTTTTTAGTATCAAGCTTCTCACATGAAATGTGTACCCATGTGTACCAAGAATGTTTCATTTGTTTTTGGGGCACTTTAAATCAATATGTCCTATTATTGACTTGAGGAATTAAAGCTGGGCTCTTTGATTTACTAATCAATTGCACCATAAATCAGTTGTGTCTTTTTGTGAACACTCCTCATCCACCCTGTTCAAACTTATCACACCTAGTGAGCATACAACAGGTAACAAGCGCAGCCTGTGCAGATGGTTACCCCTTACAATTTGTTTTAGTCCAGGTGACAGTGGGAGATCACCTTACCATCCACACGACAGCAGCTTTACCAATATCTGATCTTATCATCCACTAAGACTTCCAGGTGTGCGCACTCCTGAATAGGGCCCTACCACCACAATCCTTTTGTTTTATGACTTGCCCTGCGGTCTGCTGCACTGCTCTGAACACAGTTACAATCACGCACTTTCATAATGACAGATTACCTTAAGAATAGAGAAGAGGACAGTGCTGCCTTCTTTGCACCTAGGGGTTCTGATACTAACCCCTTCAAATCCAGACCTAATATATCTGAAACTCTTATACAAAAATTCATCAAACTTGAAAGGCTATGTAAAAAAGAAATCAACAAGTTTTGGGAACAGGTATCGCTCAAAAACTATATTCAGCAAAATATTATACCAAGAGGTTTGAGAATATTAATCTTTCCAGACTTCGTACACAAAGATGACCAGGACCTGGCAGCTGACTGGGAATCAAATGTCACAGTCAGCTCGGAGAACATGATGAAAATTTTAGTTAAACACGCCGAACGTGAACATGTTCGAGTAGTCAAAGAGATAGAAAAACTCAAAACTGAAATCAAAGAAATGAATAACCCGGCGAGTTCGAAAGAAAAAAACTTCGCTAAAATGAATGAGATCCTGGTTGAATACCAGGACGAGATCAAGTTGCGCAAATTTAGAAAATTTTATAGAGATGAAAAAGATTACCTGAATGATAGAGTCTACACCTATCAACCTAAATATGATGGGGATTTATCACAAATAGCCACACCAACGGCGTCTCCTGTCACATCGGATACAGATTCAGAAACTGACACTACTACTAATCCAAACCAAGAGGGAGAACAGGCGAACGCCGAAGTTTCTCGCCATTACCGACGAGGCTTCCTAGCTGAGATCAAAAGGTATAAGAAAGGCAATCAATCAACATACAACTTACAAAATAAACAAGTTCGCTTTCAGAAAAATGTCCCTTTAGGACGCAAAAATCTTCCTACTCCAACAACCTCAGAGGAGGAAGAGGAAGAGGAGCAAGGAGGAGAGGAAGGGAGAGATACAAACAAAAGACTCACCAGATCCAGTTCCAGGAAACCGATACCCAAGTCTATACTAAAAGCCTAGTTGTCAATCTATCTGACAAACACCTCTCACCTCAACAGCTTTCTGTTCTTAACCATGGGCTTTCCTTTGCTCCAGTTGCCACATCCGATATGACTGAACTTCAAATTGACCTGTATACATTTTCGAGAAAACTCAAACTCAAAAAATTCTTTCATAACAAGGATGTAACGTATAGACCGTTGGCACAACTCCCTCCTACTAGCTCACAAAGTATACAAGAAATTGAAAATATTCATCTACTCCATAACCTTATGGGGCAAGACTCTAAAAGTTTGTGTGAAATTCAGGCAGAACTTGGCATCCACCAACGAAATATGGACATCAAGGAACACAAAAACAGATCCAAATTTTTGCCACCTATCACGGGAGACAACGTTATTGATACATTTTACAAGACAATTACCGAAGAAATTCATAAACACATTGATGGTCTCCAACAAAATTGCAGCAGTAAAAAACAGAATTTAACTAAATTGGAACGAAAAGCACTACAAGATATCTGTGAAGACAGTACCATCATTATTAAGGAAGCAGATAAAGGTGGCAATATTGTCATCCTTAATAAATCAGATTATATCAAAATGGCAATGGAACACCTTGCAACACCAGGATGTTATAAGACACTTACGTCCAACCCTACCACTCAAACTCTAAAAGAATTACAAACCCTACTTCAATTTTGGTACAACCAAGGTCTGCTATCAGATGAGGAAAAAATGTTTCTGTTGACTGCTAAACCACTTATGCCAACAATCTACTTTTTACCGAAGGTTCACAAACCCTTTCTGACTCTCCCACAAGTCAGACCAATTATGAGTGGTCAAGGAGGTGTCACGGAACCACTTGCAGACTATATAGACAGCAGTATCAAACATTTGGTACCTGAGATTCCAGCATACCTTAAGGATACAACGCACACGTTGCAAATATTACAAGGGATTACTTGGAAACCTTCTTATTATTTAGTGACTTTGGATGTGGCATCTTTATATACTTCTATCCAACATAAATTGGCCTTGGATACGATTGACTTTACCTTTAGAACTTCTTCTGCTTCTCATTACACACATGTTCAGATGATTAAAAGCTTCCTAGAATTTACTCTCTCACACAACCAGTTTCTCTTCAATGGTAATTACTATTCACAAAGTAGGGGGATTGCAATGGGGGCTAAATATGCGCCCTCTCTGGCCAATTTATTTATGGCCTACTTTGAGGAAAGCTATATCTTTCAGAATAATCCCTACAAACATTATATTATCAGTTGGAAAAGGTACATTGATGATGTACTGGCCATTTGGGATGGCAGTAGAGAAGCTTTTGAAGCATTCATGCTTTATCTTAATGATAATACCTTTGACATTAAGTTCACAGGCCACATTGACCCGTTTGAAATTACGTTTCTAGATTTGAAAATCCAAATTGTCTCTGATACCATTGAAACTTGTACGTTCAGGAAAGCTACAGCAGTAAACTCCATTTTACACGCCAGCAGTAACCATAAACATAGTGGGCCTCATTACGACCCAGGCGGTAAGTTACCGCCTGGGCCGTGACTTTACCACCATGGCGTAAACTACGTTTACGCCATGGTGGTTGGCGGACTTACCGCCCCATTCCGACCTTGGCGGGGCGGTAAGTCCCCAATCCCCATTTACCCTTCCCCATTCCCATTTTTGCCCCATAGGGCATAATGGGAGTGGGGAAGGCGTTAATTACGCCACCGTAAATTACGGTGGCGTAATTAACTCCATGGTCCCTTAGCGCCATGGATTTTAACACCTGCTAAAAGCAGGTGTTAAAAGCGCCATGGCGCTAAGGGACCTCGTAATTGGCGGTAAGGGGTCGGCGCAGCTAACGCTGGCGTTAACCCCTTACCGCCAGGGTCGTAATGAGGCCCAGTGTCATTTGCAATATCCCTAGAGGTGAAATTCTCAGAGCTAAGAGAAACTGCAGCCAAGATGAAACATTTCTAACAGAATGTAAGTCTATAGGACACAGATTTCGGGAAAGAGGGTATCCAATATCACTAATCAGGAATACAACCAATGCAGCTAAGCAAGTACCCAGATCGCAGTTATTGACCGAGAAGCCAAAATTAACTCAAGAACAATATCCGACACATGTCAACTTCATCACCAAATTTTCCAGTGATTACAAATTCATTCAGTATATACTACAAAAGCACTGGCACATCTTGCATTTAGACTCAGATTTGACACCATATATCACGGGTCGACCGAATATCATTTTCACCAAAGCTACCACTTTGCGAAATATTTTGAGTCCCTCTTTCCTCAAACCTGATCCTATTGGACAGGATAGCTGGCTCTCTACCAAGTCCAAACCAATAGGCTTCTATAAATGCGGCTCTTGCAATTTTTGTTATCATGCCCTAGCACCAACCCAAACTTTTAGTTGTCACAATGGCCTCCAAACCAAAATATTTGACTTTATCAATTGCAGAACGAAATATGTTGTTTATGCTATTATATGTGTTTGTAAGAAAGTGTATATTGGGAGTACGATTAGAGAAGTACGCTTCAGGATTCGGGAACACCTCAATCATCTTAGTAGTCAGGACACGAGACTTCCCCTGGCCTCCCACTGGCAGAAACATCATCAACTGGACAATACTAAAGACATCAAATTTATTGGATTACAACACATAAAACAACATCAGAGAGGTGGCAACAGAGAACTGACCCTACGGCAGCAGGAAGCAAGAATGATCTGCAAATTACGCTGTTTAACGCTTGGTCTGAACCAAGATTCCGAACTTAATGTGTTTTTATAAATCAGGAGTCGGTCTGGTGGTACAGTAATCTAACTTTGTGGCTTCCTTCAGATTACTGGTATGACCTGCAATGCATGCAGATTTCTATAAATGTTGAAAACTTTCAGATTTAGAGGTTTACCACTTCTGTTCTCCGACTTGGTAATTCTTGAGAATCCAAACGCACTGCCTAACAAGAACACACTTGATCATATATTTTTGACTTTGTCACCCATGACATGTCCTTATACACATTTTTTATACATATTTCTTATATCAACAGTACTAAAAGTACCTTGCCTAACCCAATTAATACTACAAGACACAAGTGTGATGGCACCCTTACACATAACTTATTTACTGGCTCCCCAGCCCAAGTTACATACTATAATAGATTTATCTGTTGTGTTGTTACCCGCAACAGCTAATCTTCACTCTTTATACCAATACTTCCAGTTCCCAAAAATATATTCTCTTTTTAGCTGGTAACTGAATATCCAACACCTTCAAATAAAACCCCAGCGCTCGGTGCCTGTTGGCAATAATTTTCCTTTATGTCATAAATGTGGCACCAACTCTCTTTGCGTTCAAGCCAACATTGGCTTTCAATATACATATTTTTTAGTACTAAATGTTTATCAGGTGCAACAGTCTGTGCAACACGCACATTTTTGTTAAAAACCAATGTGAAGCCGATTTGGAATATGTATCAGTTCTCTAACATGTCATATTTTGTTTAATACTTGTATATTAAACAACCACGGGTTTTCACTAGCAGGCACACATGTTAGCTCTATTGTCCCACCAGATGCTCCATTCACAACTTTGAATTAGCACTTCACGGAATGACCAGCTTTTTTCTGCCTTCCGGCTTGGTTCGTGAGTCTTAGCAACCAGGTCAGGTGACTGCGTCACCTGACTGACCCTGCAGAGGTTACTTTAGTAACCCCTCGTAACTGCGATTGCATTCAGCGTTTGAGAAACTGCCTGCCACTGAGCACGTCTAATTTACAAGCCGGTAAGCATTCATTATCGCGTTTAGCAACTTACACTGCTCACATTTAAATCCATCCCACATAAACACAGTGTTATATTCATGTTACAGATTACGGCCAGATATCCGGAATCAGCACACCCAACACGAACCTGTTTACTGCATTATTGCCACACCAACGGCATCTCTGCCGAGCAATATATCACGACCTGTCTAGAAGTAAAGGTAATAATTTTTTGCCTTTCATTTATTGCACATGATACTAACAATCGGTGATTATATTATCTACCTAAGCAAGCTTTTCTCAATAGACTAAATACGCTCCATTTGCTTCATATTTCACAGCACACTGAATTGACCAGTAACATGCTTTTGGAACCGTCCGTTGCTCCATTTTTTCTATAGTTTGACAGAGAACAATTACAATAAGGTATGCTTTATTTTTTATAGCCTACATACTTACCTTTAGAGTCATGTTATGCACGCAGCAATTTAAACAGTATGTTTTTCTCTTTTCGTTTTTTCTCTCCCATTTCCAATTGCTCCTTGCTTTGACACCTTCCCCCCCCCCCCCCCTGGCAGGTTTCTAGAATGAACACAGTTCAGGTTTCAGCATCAGCACTATAGCCCAATGTACTATATGTATTTATATGCCCTGATGACGACCTCATAGGTTGAAACACGTGTTGGCATTTTTTTGCATTTCCTGACGGCATTTTCTGTATGTCTTGACATCTGTGGCATTTTCTGCATTTTTTGGCATTTGTTTGGCATTTTCTGTATTTTTGGCACTATATGCATGGACTTTGTTTTGGACACTGCCCGGCAGGACACTGCCCGGTATTTATCTGTTTTTAGTATCAAGCTTCTCACATGAAATGTGTACCCATGTGTACCAAGAATGTTTCATTTGTTTTTGGGGCACTTTAAATCAATATGTCCTATTATTGACTTGAGGAATTAAAGCTGGGCTCTTTGATTTACTAATCAATTGCACCATAAATCAGTTGTGTCTTTTTGTGAACACTCCTCATCCACCCTGTTCAAACTTATCACACCTAGTGAGCATACAACAGGTAACAAGCGCAGCCTGTGCAGATGGTTACCCCTTACAATATCTTTGACCTCACCTCAGGCTATTGGCAAATAGCTCTGATGGACCATGCCAAGGAAAAGACGGCGTTCTCCACCCCAGAGGGACTCTACCAGTTTAGAGTCATGCCTTTTGGGTTAAAGAATGCCCCTGCCACCTTCCAGAGATTGGTCAATCATGCTCTCAGTGGGCTGGAAGCCTTTTGTGTGGCTTATTTAGACGACATTGGCGTCTACAGTGCCACTTGGGAAGAGCACCTGACACATCTGGGTAGAGTGTTGCAGGCCTTAAAAAGGGCTAACCTCACTATCAAGGCCACCAAGTGCCAGATAGCTCAGGGGAAAGTCACGTATCTTGGTCATGAGGTAGGAGAGGGTCAAATCCAACCTCTCCACAGTAAAGTACAGGATGTACAGGACTGGGAGACTCCCACTACTCAAACCCAGGTGAGAGCCTTTTTGGGTCTCACTGGGTACTATCGCAATTTCATGGCGTACTATGGAACCATAGCTGCACCATTGACAGCTCTGACTTCACCCAAGTAGCCTATGAAGGTCAATTGGACTGCAGACTGTCAGAGGGCCTTTAATGGCTTGAAAGAAAGTCTGTGTTGGGCACCCGTGGTGTGTGCGCCCGATTACAGCCGACCCTTTATCGTCCAGACGGATGCCTGCGACACCGGAATTGGAGCTGTCTTGTCCCAGTTAGATGACAAAGGGAGAGAACATCCTATCATATTCATCAGTAGACAACTCAAGGGTAGAGAACTTAGATGGGCTACTGTTGAAAAGGAGTGTTTTAGTATAGTTTGGAGCATTAGGCATTTTAGGCCCTACCTTACGGGGTCTACCTTCAAGGTCCAAACAGATCATAAGTCCCTAAAGTGGCTTATGCAGATGAAGGGTGAGAACCCGAAACTGCCCAGGTAGTCCATTAGCCTGCAAGGGCTAGACTTCACCATAGAGCACAGACCAGGGAAGAGTCACGATAATGCAGATGGCCTTTCCAGAAGGTATGTTGACCGTCTGGATGAGGGTGTCTATCCCGTGTGAGATTAGGCACCCTCAACCTCAGTCTGGGGGGGGCGACTGTGATGCTGGAAATGCATCGGAGGGACAGGGCCTCCATATCCTTGTCCTTTACTGCTTTTCATCGTGTGTTCTGTCGTGTTTTCCGCTCAGGAGTTCATGTGGGACTCCTGGCGGTGCAGCTCTCTTTCTTTTGGTTTGGTGAACTGACCTGTGGGATACCCTTATGGCACCCATGAGTGGAGGTACAACCCCGTGCCCCTAGTGTATGTTTCTGGGCACCTGTGGGTGGCCCACAGAGCAGGGTATGGGCTGGTGGCAGCTCCATGCTGAATTTGACAGGTGCGCGGAGTATCCTCCATTTTGAGATACCCCGGCCCTGCCATTGGGATCAGTTGATTCCTGATGGAAAACAAGATGGCCCCGGTGGCCTCTTGCTTTCTATTACCCATTACCTTGTTTTCCCAAAGTCGTGGGAAGCTCTGACTCTGTCCCTTTCCCCTGACTGGCTGTTGGGTGGAAGTGCCATATATGGTGTTGTTGCGAAGGCCCGGTCAGACTAGCTGGAGCCTTCCCGGTGATGTATGTTGTGGGTACCTCCTGTGGGTGGGACCTGGGTGAATAGAGTGTGTGACGAATATGCATTCTGTGTTGTGGCTGCCTAGTATCTGGTGGTTGACGCAATGACTGAGACAACCCTGCCCGAAACCGGTATGAATGCAGCTTGGAGTGTTGAATGGCTCGGTACTTGTCCCAATACACATAACTTGTTGTGAGTGTCTGGAGAGAAGTGAATGGCCTGAATACCTTGTGTGCCTGATTGGCTGCCTGCCTGCATGAATGCCCGCAGTCATGATTGGATGCTTGAGTGTGACCCAGCGGAATGAATGGGAGATCAACAGTATATCTGGGGACCTCTCACTGCTAGGAATCGTGTTCAGAAGCTGAAGTCCACTACGACGAGTAACTGGATTAACTGACACTTGACCTTGAAGCCCTGCTGGACGAGAAGAATTGCTGTTGCTCTCCTTCACAATCCGAAAGCTGCTGTGCCTCCAAGGACTGACCCAGAGAGGACCTGGTAAGGCGCCCTCTTCCCGAGCTACGAGGGACCATCGTGCACAGCTGATCTTTGCCAACGCTCCCTGGTAGACAGACCTTCGACAGGCTGCCGACCCGATACGGGGACTGCTGCGGAACTCCAAGGAGAAGCACCCGGACTGTTGTCCGCCACTGTCGACGACCGCCATCGCCGACCGGAGCCGGCGTGCTCCCGTTTGCCTAAGAACTTTCATTGATCATCGGACGCTCTCGTCTGCATCGGCATCCGCTGGTCTCCAGCTGGAGAGTTCCTGACCGTCGACGCGGCGAGGAGCATCCACCGGTGGGTTTCCCGCCACCTACAGACCGCAGAGACGCCGACGACTCGACGCCCTTGCTGGGCCACAGTTCTTCATCATCTCTTTGCAGTCCAGAACTATCGTCACCGAGGTGTCCCGCACGCCTCTTCCTTGCAGGATGCCAACGCTCTGTCGTCGACGAGCACCGCTAGGAACGAAGCTGCCACTTCCTTGCCGTAGTTCACCCTGTTCACCGTCGGACGTTCGATGACCCGTGACTCCCGCCTTAAAGGGAGGGCACTCAAGAAGGGACGTCGATTCCCCGACACTGAACGCCAAGTTCCCCGACACCTCTCGACGATCCGCGGCTCCCGACTGAAAGGGAGGCACTCAAGAAGGATCGGTCGGCACATCGTCGGAGAACTCTACTCCACCAGGTACATTGGGGGGGGGTAAAACCTTAATAGGAAGAAGTAAGACTATCGAAAATTATATGGACTGGGCTTGTGCTATATATCTTTATTTACAGGTTGACCAGGTGGGGGGATCTCCACACAGAACTGTGCCTAGCGGTAGGGGTCAGAATTCTGCCTATTGTTTCAACCATCTTACGTTCCTGCCTATCTCTATTGCTGGTTTACTCGTTATTAATCTGTGTGACATTTTAACCGTACAGTTGATGCACTTTAATGAGATTCGATAACATTAGTGGTACCACTCTAGACGTGTATACATTTATCATTATTGACTTCCAAGTACAAAGTGCGTTATTGTGATTGTGTACATACCTTTGAATATTAATTACATAAAGACTGTGTTTTCAGTAATACAGTGTGTGGACATTCCTTTGTGGGAATTCGGGGACTACACTGTACTTTAGAACCAGCCTGCATCACCTCCTGAGAAGCTAGGCCTTGATTGCTCGACTACGTTACCAATAATAGAGAATCTTGGGTGGGGTCCTCTGTGCCTCTCCTCTACCATATAGAGAGCAGAAGTACAGACACCCCCTACCAGTCTTTACATTGAGAATGCCGCCTTTTCCTTGGCATGGTCCGTCAGAGCTATTTGCCAAAAGTCTGAGGTAAGGTCAAAGGTGCTCACAAATTTGGCAGCACCTATGGTGTCCACGAGCTCATCAGCCCTGGGTAATGGGTGCGCATCAGTTTTGGTGACGGCATTGACTCCTCGGTAGTCCACACAGAACTTCCAATCCTTGGTACCTGCCTGGGAACTTGCCTTGGGGACAAAGACCACGGGACTGGACCAGGGAGTGGTTGAGGGTTCAATAACACCCAGATCCAACATCTTGGCGACCTCAGCCTGGATGTGGTTCTTAACTGTATCTGACATACGGTAGCACCTGCTTTTGACAGGCACACAGGGCCGGTCTTTGCATAAGGCCGTGCAGGCGGCTGCCTGAGGTGCCAGCCTCTAGGGGGCGCCAGGAGGATCAACGCACACACTGTGTCATGATGCTTTTGCATTATTTAATTTCATAAAGTGGTACGTACGGTATGGCAGTAAGCTATCTAAGTAAACAAAAAGTAAGGTGGAATTTGAAATCACATTCAGTCTGAGAGCGAGCGCACCATCTGAATTACTGCATGATGACTGGGCCATTGCTGCTGCTGTCCAGCAAAGTAGACAGGCTAGCACCATGTGCTTATATAAATAAGAATGAAGGAACTCATCAACCTTTGCAAACTCCAACAGACCTTGGCTGGGTATTGCAGACTTTCTTTTACTCCAGCTGTTTAAAGGGTATCTTTCTTTTACTCCAGCTCTTTAGTGGGACAGCCACAGACATGACATATGCAAGGGGAAATGAAGATTTGTGGCAAAGGAGCCATTTGCACCAGGGAAACAAAAAACAAGAAAAGCGAGCAGAGCTCTCAAGTTTCCCAGTTCCATGCACGAGAATGCCATGCAGTGATTTCCAGTCCAATGTTTTTCTTGGAATTCTGGGACTTGTAGTTTTGTCTTTGCCATTTTATCTTTACAAATACAAATACCAGAATGGCAAGAAAAAAAAAGGATGGCTTCTCACACATGAAACTAGTAAACTTGAGAGTACTGTTTGAGTTTGTAAACACAGGTTTTATTCAAGCACTTAGAAAAGTTTTGTTTTGTGGTGTGTCAGCTGTCAAGGTGGGCTCAGGGGCCTGTTTTTCCCTAGCCTCAAAGTGGAAACCGGTTGAAAGATGACTTGAGAGCCAGACGCACCAAAGCAGGCTTCGGCGCCAACACCCTCCACCTCACTGCTGTCATAGGAAATGAGGCTTCTGGCCAGTGCCGCCACCAGCACCCACTCTAAGGGGGGCCGTGGTTGGTGACAGCAAATATTGAGCCATAAATAAGGTAACATTGGCTGCACTTTAGGAGGCCCAGGCAACGGCGATTCCTTTTTTGCTCAGGGCAGTGATGTATGTCCTGCAGCAAACAAAGCACACAATTAGCAATTACAAAATACGATTCACAAAGCAGAATTAGAGAAAATAACTGGACACCACCAGTTCACATATGTAGCCATGATGAGAACAACCTAAAAGTGGCACTTCTCGGAGTCACTGTGGGAAGAGTTCCAGAGTACACTGCTGTGGGTGCATATACACTTGGACACCAGGCGACACTCGGAGCAAAATCACACTGGAGCAAAACAGCGGCTGAAGACATCCAGGAGCAGATCACGTTGGAGTGAAATAAAATTGGTGAACTTCAATGATGTACTGCAATGTTTGGTAGACTAGGGGGCTTGCCTGGGGCGTGATCATTGACTGTGTAGGGAGTTGGCCAGTGTACCTCCCTTAGCCTAGGTGGTTACTGCATGAGGGGATCCTGAATGCAGCCAGACACACGTGTGTATGACTGGTGAAGGTTTAGCATTCATTGCTGAGGTGATTATATTCTGAAGCAGCAGAAGTGGCAGAGCCAGTACATCAAACCCAACCTCTGTGCAGCCACCATGGGAACACAGCACACTCTACGTGCCTGGGGCAATGACAAGCTACCTAAACGAGCTGTGTCACTGAACCTCCCTGGAGAGTGGAAACGTGGTGCAATGCCTAGTGGCTTCAGTTGAGCGCCTGCCACATTGGTGCAAGGAGAAGACGTAGTACAAATCTTGCAATGTGGCATTATAAGTAGCTCATACCAGGAACTTGTCGATGTGAACATTGCAGCCCAAACACCACTTTCAAACCCCAGTTTCAGGGCCATGGTTCAGTGGGGAGGCCTCCGGCTTAGCTCAGGGTGCTAGTGTCTACGCCTTTACAATTCTGTCAGCCCATTTTTTATTTCACAACATGTGATGATGGTGATGAAGGCTATTTTAGTCTACTGGTGGTTGATGGAAAGGCATTGATTTATTAGCTCTGAAATTACTTTTACGTTCAGTTGATCCAAAATTAATAAACATAGCCTTTTTGAAGATGTTTAATTATAGATTTGGGAAAAGAGTTGCTTGTATGCAAAGATGTGCTCTGTCCTTGGAATCAGTGTACATTTTGTGTGCACACACACATATAAATGAAGACCCAGTATGTTTGTGATCACAATTGTTTTACAGGGACGGTGTCAGGGCCTTTCAACCATTTCAAATGAAAGGGGTTTCGAGCCTCAGGTTTCCAGTCAGCAGTCTTTCAATATATTAATTTCTCTATTTTCATTCTGGGGCTTAAAATGTGTGCTTTGCGGTGCTTGCATTACAGGCTTGTTTTCTCTTCCCATGGGATATACAGAAGTGTTATCAACTCATTGCCTTCTAACATTGGTTCCTCCACATCAGCCATTTGCTGACAAAGAAGGGTTTAGAGCTCTTCAGTGGGCAATTCGTGTTTAAGCTCACTGGCAGCAAAGGACAAAGTCAAGAAAAGTTACCTGTATTATGTGTTCAAAAAGTAACATTCTAAGACTGGCACATAATTTAGATACTAGATATTTTCTATTGTATTTGTTTTTCCATCCATTTCTTTATCGAGTGCCCTATTTACAACATTTGTAACATACCATTTTTGTAGTTGTCATTTTTGAGGCGTGGGGGCACCAATGATGCTTTCTGCCTGGGGTGCAATCTGGTGTAAGACCGGCCCTGCAGGCACACTGTCACCAGTGTCAATTTCCTGCCTACACCACGATGTAAGTCCCGGTGTCAGTGAAAACAGAGAGGCATACTGCCGGAGCAAAGTCCTACAGGCCTTCTGTTTCTCTGTCGTTAGATCGGGAGAGATATGCACTCCCTCCACTGAGCCATCCTGAGAGTTGCTATGCAGCAAATCAGAAAGGGGCTCACTCTCATCCTCTTCTTGCTCTGAAGCTAGCAAGAGACAGGAGACTCCTGCTTGCCTGTGGAAAGGCTTGAGCCTGTTAACATGGAATACCTGAGGGGCTACCCCAGGGATTCCCATATTAACCAGATAATTGACTTCGCCCATCTTGGAGATGATCCTGAAGGGTCCAGTCCACTTGTCTGCGAAAGCTCTAGGCTTGGTAGGCTCCATCACGAGGACCTCCTTTCCCGGAGTCCAATCCACTTGCGATGCTTTAAAGTCATGCCAGTACTTATTAAATTCCTGGCTGGCCTTGTGATTTGCTGTTGCCTGACCCATCATCTGTGTCATCCTCCGTCTGAGGCATAACACACAGTCCCTCACTTGCTTGGCGGGACCTGGAGGGGTGGCTTCCAAACCTTCTCTGATCAAGGCAAGGGGCCCCCTCACGGGATGTGCAAAGAGTAACTCAAAGGAGCTGAAACCAACACCCTCTTGAGGTACCGCTCTGTAAGCAAACAACAGGCAAGGCAGGAGGAGATCCCATTTCCTCCTTAGGGGCTCTTCCAAAGCGCCTAGCATGCCCTTGAGAGTTTTATTAAATCTCTCAACCAGACCATTGGTCTGGGGATGGTAAGAGGTGGAGAACTTATTGGTTATCCTGCACTCTTTCCACATGGTTTTCATGTAACTAGACATGAGGTTGGATCCTCTGTCTGAGACAACCTCCTTGGGGAATCCAACACGGATGAAAATGCCCAGGAGAGCCCTGGCAACCACCTTGGCAGTAACAGTCCAAAGGGGTATAGCCTCAGGGTACATGGTGGCATGATCAACCAAGACCAGGATGAACCGATGTCCACCTGAAGTGGGTGGGTCAAGGGTACTGACAATGTTGATGCCCACCCTCTCAAACTGTGTGCCAACCACTGGCAACGGCTGCAGTGGGGTAATGACACTGCCTCCAGTCTTCCCAGACAACTGACAAGTTGGGCAGGTCCTGCAGTGGGACTCCACTTCTACTCCCATCCGAGGCAAGTAGAAATGGGCAGAGAGCCTCTGCTTAGTCTTCTTGGTACCACGATGACCAGCTAAGGGCACCTCATGCGCCAACTGCAGCAGGAAGGGCCTGTAAACCTGGGGTACCACCAACCTCTTAAGAGCACCAGGTTCAGGCTTAGTGGGCTCACTAACAAGGAGCTCACCCTCCCAATAGATCCGGAATGTCTATTGGGAGGGTGAGCTGACCTTAAAGGCAAGTAAGTGTCAAATTGGTCAGAGCAACATGGTCTACCTTGGACATGAGTTAGGAGGAGGTGAAATCAGGCCATTGCCCAACAAAGTCCAAGCTGAACAAAACTGGGCCACCCCTACTACTCAAACCCAGCTCAGAGCCTTCCTAGGCCTCACTGAGTGTTATATGAACTTAATAGAGAACTATGGGACCATAGCTTCTCCCTTGAATGTGGTCTCCTCTCCCAAATTCCCTAAAAAGGTCAGGTGGAATGAGGAGTGAACTCAAACATTTGAAGGATTAAAGAAAGCCCTTTGTCAAGCTCGAGTCCTAAGAGCTCCTGACTACAACCAAACCTTCATTGTGCAGACAGATGCTTAAAATACAGGTATAGGTGCAGTTCTGAGTCAGCTGGATGAGAAAGGTAGGGAGCACCCCATTTGCTTCATCAGCAGGAAGCTGAAGGAACCTGAGACAAGGTGGGAAACCATTGAAAGAGAATGTTTTGCTATTGTGTGGTCACTGAAGAAGTTTAGACCATACTTGTATGGATCTACTTTTGTGATTCAGACTGACCACCAACCCTTCAGATGGTTGATGCAAATGAAAGGGGAAAACCCTAAACTACTGAGATGGTCAATCAGCCTGCAAGGGTTTGATTTTACCATTGAACACAGGTCTGGGTGTCACCACCACAATGCTGATGGTCTCTCCAGACCAACTGGAGAAAGGAGATTCATCCAGGAGTGGATTAAATCCTCCTGTCCCTTAATCTTGGGGGACGAGTGTTAGGGAGAATTCTCAAAATGTGCTAATTTCCCTTACCCTTTGAGACCCCCTGCATCTTTGCTGGATTTCTAGGATTTGATTGTTTTACCTGGGAAGAGTGTGAGCCTTTTTTCCCCACTCTTCCATGTATCTTGATGTGTGTTTTGCTTTTGTGTTCTTTGGTTATGGAGTTTTAAAACAACTCCATAGGCATCATCTTTTTATGTGTGTCACACAGCACCTTCAGTGTAGTGGCACATGGATGTCTTTCAGACTTCCCAAGGTTGAAATACCTTCTTTGGGACTGACTACTGTCTCCCAGAGCGTGTAAAGTTAAATTTACTTTACTAGTCTCTTTAAATGTACTGTCCCAGCACACCCTATCTTCCTATAGAGTGCGGGAGGGGTTGCCTAGCATCCCCTGAGTCAAAACACCCATGTAACAGTAACATGTGACCCTTTCCTACTTTAAATGGCTGGTGGCAGTGGTGTAGATCAAACTACCATGATGTTTCCCGACCACGAACAACGGTAGCTAAAAATCGGGTCAGCCATGTTTTTCAATATGTCGCCCAAGACGTATCTGTAAAAACAGACTCCGTTCAACTTTTTTCGCCATTTCATTTAGGAAAAGTCCTCTTGTGTCTGTCTCTGCTCGCCAAACCAGGTTTGGTCCCTTTGTTTGTTGGCCTTTGGCAGGCTTCAGTGCTGAAGCCCTCCTCTGGCGTCTGAGTGTCTGGGGTGGACAAGATGTGAAGGAGGTGCCCGAAACCCGCTGTGCTTAGTCTCCTAGGAGACCTGAATGTACTCTGGCGTGATTGGCTGGCTGGCTGTCCAGCAAGGACAACCACCCTGCTGTGTGAGTGACAGCCAGGCTGGAATGAATGGGGGAAAACTGTTTAAAAGCAGGTCTCTGGGACTTGGAAAGCAGAGTCGGCCACTGGAACAAAAGAACCGAATATGAGCTGAAGGACGAGGACGGCTGTAACTCCTGGACAACTGGTGAAGCCCTGCTGCCTGTCCGAATTGCCTGAAACTCCATCGACAGAGATGCCCTTCAAGCTTAACTTCTTCCCTTGAATTTGGTGGGAACAATCAACTCGTAAGCCGCCTGGACACCGTCCCCTCCTGGCCGAATTTTCTGCAGAGTGCTGTGGAAAACAGGATAGGCAGTGGGAAGGATACCAGTTTGTGGTCTTTAAGGCAATCACACCTTAAACCGACATGTTGCCAAGCTTGTGGCCTCATCCCAGGGCAGTGCAGGAACCTCCCGACGTCCTCCTTCTTGTCCCCATGACTGAAGCTCAGGAACAGCGAGATCTGCTCGAACTGCCAGGAACAACTGCCTCAACTACAGCTCTTCTTCACTTTAAAGGTATTGTGCAAACGCGGTCCGGAAATCTTTTCGGCCATGGAGAAAGTTTGTGAAACTTTCCTGACTTCGAAGTCTTGTCCTTCCCTAAACATTCATCAAACTTTTTGCCTAGCCAAATTCTCCTAAGATCCGTGGCAAAGACTTAACCGTTTACTACCAGAACTGTGCTATCCTATACAAAGACTCTGAACCATTCACTTTGGCCCAGGCCTATGAACTGAATTGCTGGTTGTACTTTACTGAAACCCTTTGCCCTGCCTATGAAAGTATTTGTGCTGTTGATTATTATAACCTTGTCTTTTTACCCCCTTTTTAAAGTATCTGAAGTGCCATTTTGCTCCCACTTCAGGGGAGCTGAACTTGTTCAGTAACTTATTGGCTGTATATTTGTGGTATATTAGTATATGATCTTGAGCTGCTCTTGCTAGTGTAATGTTTTCAAACTGACTGTGTAAATAAATATATATTCTTTTACCAAGAAACCTTGAGTACGTGTTTGTTTGAACCATTGTATTTGTTGGTCCTTTGTGTAACTTGTTCTACTGCTCACTCTTGAGATAAGTCTGGCTGCTCAGCCACTGCTACCACATAACTGTGAAGTACAGGCTTGTACCAAAGGTGAAGTTGTACTGACACTTGTAGTCTTAATTGCATGTAGTGTTCCCAAAGGTTACTGCATGTGATTCTGTCTAACAGGCTTGGAGATGATCTTGAAGCCATCAGGGAGAAGGGAGTCAAAAGCAGTGACTGAGCTGGCCTTGAACCACCTCTCGGTAAGAGCAAGGATATTGAGGTCAAGGTCTTCAAGAAGGAGGCAGATGTCGGCAGAGTGTTTGATGGCTGAACGAGCATGAAGCGTGGCTAGATGCAAGAGATCATTGCCAAGAGTCAAGTCAAGTATGAACCTGGAAAAGGGTGCCAGAGGTGTTGGTCAAAAGAATTGAAACAGTGGATACGTTTCCTAGCAGGAGACTGTACTGGGAAGCTTATGGTGGCTTGTGCGAAAGAACTATAACAGAGACAGAGTTTTCTAGCAGGAGAGTGTACTGGGAAGCCTATGCTGGTCTTTGCAAGCAAGAGATACAAGTGAATGGTGATAAAGCAAGCTGTAACACAGTGTCAAGGCTATGGGAAATAAGAATAAGTTAAGCCTCAATGTAAAGCTGAATCTGTGGCACCATTCATATCATGCAAATACAGGTAAGGTGTGTTGGTGGTGTGACCTGTAATGGGTGGACTGTGTGGTCCGACAACTGCCCCTAGACCGAGTACACCTACCTAAGGAAAAGCCACTGTGTGATTGAACCAAGGGAAATGTATGTGAACTGAAATTGAGGAACTGAACTCTATAAATTGGTGAAAGGGGACTAAACCAGAAGAGCTGGGAAGTATCTCAGGGAATTGTGTTATTTTGAAACATTGAGAGATTTAGAAGATTGGGGAAGGGAACCCCTCTTTGATAACATGAACCATTAACATACACCTCACAACCTTTAACAACAGGTGGGAGTGTGAATTATGTACCTATAGGGATGGTCAGAATGAACCGACACATAATTATAGAAGAAATGTAATCCATCTAATGGGGGAAGATAAGAACCCTAAAGTAAAGGGGAGATTATGACTAGTCGGTAGGGAACATGTTTTTAACTTTATTAAATGAAGTTATTATTGTCGAAACAAGGGATTAACCTGAGATTGGGAAGGTTCATTAAAAAACATATCAAATTGATGTGAGATGCAATTAAAGTTATCAGGGTGAGTAAAATGTAAACACACACAGGCCGATTCATGGAATAAATGTGCGCCGAAAATTCCGGCGCAGAGGGGCCTATACGTGCGCTGCGCCGAAAAATAGCGAAAAGCGCAGGGAAACCAGCGCACGTCGATTCATGGAAGTCCGTGCGTAAGAAAAGCATAGGACGTGCGCTGAAAAAGTGCGCGGCGCACGCCGGCGCACAGGTCAACCAACGGCGTGCGCCACGGCCACTGCGCTATCACTCCGAGCGCAGCGCACAGCTCTAAAGTAGGCGGAACACAGGGCGGGACACTCGGAATGGGGAATAAAATGGGGCACAACACTCGGAATGGGGAAGAATGTGGGCGGCACGGGGAAGTACAGGAGGCAAGTGCGCGGAACGCCCACACGCTCTCCGGCAACACGTATTCACGGATTCGAACAGGGCAAAACAGCGCTCGATCAAACCAGCGCACAGGCCCAAAAACGTACGCCACAAGTAAGCAGGCGGTAGCGTCCCGACGCACTTAACGAAAGTGCGCCAAAACCTGCGCCAACAAATACCACCCACATACAGCAATGGGCCATACCGTGACCCCAAAGGACAAATGAGGTGCAAAGGTGTACGCCATTAACACGGACACCCACTGTTCAACAATTCGCGCGTGTGTGTACAACGGGTTGCGCGAGAAGTCACTCGCGCGATTGCCCTGGGTACGTGTATCCCGGGGTGCGGGGAAGTCCCACACGCGATTGCCCTGGCCACGTCGATATCAGGGGTGCGTGTGAAGTTCCACACGCGAAAAGCCAGGGTACGTCAATTACAGGGGTGCGCGGGAAGTTTCACACGTGAAAAGCTAGGCTACGGGAATTCCAGGGGTGCGCGTGAAATCCTACACGCGAAAAACTAGGGTACGTCATTTACAGGGGTGCGCGGGAAGTTTCACACGCGAATAGGCTGGGCGCGTGTATTACAGGGGTGCGCGGGAAGTCCCACACGCGATTACAGCAGGGTACGTGTATTTCAGGGATGCGCGGGAATTTCCACACGCGAATAGGCTGGGCGCGTGTATTTCAGGGGTGCGCGGGAAGTCCCACACGCGAAAAGTCAGGGTATGTCCATTACAGGGGTGCGCGGGAAGTTTCACACGCGAAAAGCTAGGCTACGGGAATTGCAGGGGTGCGCGGGAAGTCCCACACGCGAAAAGCCAGGGTACGTCCATTACAGGGGTGCGCGTGAAGTTTCACACGCGAAAAGCTAGGCTACGGGAATTGCAGGGGTGCGCGGGAAGTCCCACACGCGAAAAGCCAGGGTACGTCCATTACAGGGGTGCGCGGGAAGTTTCACACGCGAAAAGCTAGGCTACGGGAATTGCAGGGGTGCACGGGAAGTCCCACACGCGAAAAGCCAGGGTACGTCCATTACAGGGGTGCGCGTGAAGTTTCACACGCGAAAAGCTAGGCTACGGGAATTGCAGGGGTGCGCGGGAAGTCCCACACGCGAATAGCCTGGGCGCGTGTATTTCAGGGGTGCGCGGGAATTATCACACGCGATTTGGCTTGGTACGTGTATTACAGGGGTGCGTGCGAAGTTACACACGCGATTAGGCTGGGTGGGTCCTGTCACCCTCGACGGCCCCTGCAGGCAGCCCACAAAACAGGGGACTACCCTGCACAACTGCTCATGTCTCCCACCACCCCCACCCCCCACCATCCAGGGGCAGCCTCCACCAGGCCCCCACTCATGTCTCCCACCACCCCCACCCCCCACCATCCAGGGGCACCCTCCACCAGGCCCCCACTCATGTCACCCACCACCCCCACCCCCCAGCAGTGCAGGGGCACCCTCCACCAGGCCCCCACTCATGTCTCCCACCACCCCCACCCCCCCGCCACCAGGGGCACCCTCCACCAGGCCCCCACTCATGTCTCCCACCACCCCCACCCCCCCGCCACCAGGGGCACCCTCCACCAGGCCCCCACCCATGTCCCCTATCACCCCCACCCCCCAGCAGTGCAGGGGCAGCCTCCACCAGGCCCCCACTCATGTCCCCTATCACCCCCACCCCCCCGCCACCAGGGGCACCCTCCACCAGGCCCCCACTCATGTCTCCCACCACCCCCACCCCCCACCATCCAGGGGCACCCTCCACCAGGCCCCCACTCATGTCACCCACCACCCCCACCCCCCAGCAGTGCAGGGGCACCCTCCACCAGGCCCCCACTCATGTCTCCCACCACCCCCACCCCCCCGCCACCAGGGGCACCCTCCACCAGGCCCCCACTCATGTCTCCCACCACCCCCACCCCCCCGCCACCAGGGGCACCCTCCACCAGGCCCCCACCCATGTCCCCTATCACCCCCACCCCCCAGCAGTGCAGGGGCAGCCTCCACCAGGCCCCCACTCATGTCCCCTATCACCCCCACCCCCCCACCACCAGGGGCACCCTCCACCAGGCCCCCACTCATGTCTCCCACCACCCCCACCCCCCAGCAGTGCAGGGGCACCCTCCACCAGGCCCCCACTCATGTCTCCCACCACCCCCACCCCCCAGCAGTGCAGGGTCAACCTCCACCAGGCCCCCACTCATGTCACCCACCACCCCCACCCCCCCGCCACCAGGGGCACCCTCCACCAGGCCCCCACTCATGTCTCCCACCACCCCCACCCCCCAGCAGTGCAGGGGCACCCTCCACCAGGCCCCCACTCATGTCTCCCACCACCCCCACCCCCCAGCAGTGCAGGGTCAACCTCCACCAGGCCCCCACTCATGTCACCCACCACCCCCACCCCCCCGCCACCAGGGGCACCCTCCACCAGGCCCCCACTCATGTCCCCCTGCACCCCCACCCCCCAGCAGTGCAGGGGCACCCTCCACCAGGCCCCCACTCATGTCTCCCACCACCCCCACCCCCCCGCCACCAGGGGCAGCCTCCACCAGGCCCCCACCCATGTCCCCTATCACCCCCACCCCCCAGCAGTGCAGGGGCAGCCTCCACCAGGCCCCACTCATGTCCCCTATCACCCCCACCCCCCCGCCACCAGGGGCACCCTCCACCAGGCCCCCACTCATGTCTCCCACCACCCCCACCCACCTGCACCAGGGTCAGAACCCTCAATGGGGATGTCAGTGTTGGCAGCTCGGCCTTTGGTGGTTACGGATGCAGGGTCACACTCCGCGACATCTGATCCTGTTCCTGGGCCAGCAGATCAGAGGGGGAATGCAGTCCTGCAGCCTCAGGCAGTGCCGGCACAGCAAGGCGCAGTCCGCCTTGCCCCAGACAGGTGTGGTGCCCGCCGACATGGTGGCCGTATGCCACCTGGCAATACCGTATGGGAGCAATCCATTTACGGTATGGCTACCCAACAGGCAGCATCATCCGAGATGATGGCTCAGGCCATGGATAGGGTGGCCACTTCCATTGTCCCCCCTGAAAGGCTGATGGAGCGACTAGAGCAGGCAACCGACTCCATCTGCCAGTCACACAGGGAGGACATGTTGGCGTCCAACAGGGACAGGCGGGCGGCACTGGCGACTCTGCAGGAGGCCTTCTCCATAGAGTCCCAGGGCCACAGGGAAGCCCTGAGGCAGGAGCTACATCAACTCAGGACGACTCTTGTTGAGCTAGAGGCTTCAACACACCAAAGGACAGAACAGCAGCTGGAGCGTCTCACCCGTACGCTCTCAGCTGAGATGCAAGCAACGAGGGCGGAGGTCCGGGCATCCCGTGAGTTGTTGCATGGGGACCTCCGCACCCTCATCCTCCAGAACGAGACCTACCACACCCGCATGCTTGCAGCCATGGAGGAACAGAGTAGGGCCTTGCGTGGGCTGCCTCCCATAGTGCAACCACCTCCGGATGCAGCTGCACAGGGTGATAATAGCGACAGCAGTGATACTCCCACAATAGGGTAGCCGTGTGGGCCATGAGCCCATGGAGGTGTTTTTTTTTCCCAGGATCCACACAGGTGGTTTCTGGTGTGCACCCTGACCTCGGACCTCCTGGGTGGCCTCCCCAACCCCCCCGGGCCCTTTAATGGCCATTTTTGATTTTCTTTTTCTTTTTATATTTTTTAAATTTTCATTTTTATTTTTATTTTAATATTTTTCCCAATTTTTTGGGGACACATTGTTGGCTTCCGTGGTTCCTGTGGGCATACGCTGCATTGTGGCTGGGCACATGCAGGCTTGTCATGTATTAGGTTCAGATGCCTGGGTTTGAGTCACACACACCCCTCCAGCTTCCCGTTTCCATGGGCTTGCAAAGGGTGTGCCCAAGTGACATTGAAGTACATGGTGACATTGGACTCCCACTACATGTGTGGGTAGTCTAGTCAATACTGTGTATACATTCCTAGTGCATATTGCTGTTGTGTTGTACACTGCATGTTGCATTGATGTGTAACTCATCATCTGTGTCTGCCTCCCAATTTGCAGGTCCCTTCCTCATGTCTACACAAGGCCCTCTAGTCTGGAGATGGGGTCCTTGTTGGCAGCAGTGCACCTACAACTCTACATGGCACCAACACTGTTCAGTTGGAAGTGGTGGGAGTGCAGGCATATCCAGGTGGTGAGACAACTGATTTATTACATTACTGAAGTCATGTTTATGGTAGTACGTGCTCAAGTATGTTGTTTGTCCTGCATTACAGTGAGCATTTCAGGTGTAGGAAGTTTCAATTGGGGACACTGTACATCGCAACACATGTCACGTTGTGGGGATAACTTTGTTTACCTGCACATAGCATGACATGGCACGGTGTGTTGTGTGGCGGTGCTGGGGATGGGTTGGGTGACATGGCACTGTCCTCTTGTTGCATTTAGCAAGTGGGTATTAATTTTGGCTGCTTGAATGTGTTCCTTCACAAAACTGCATTGGTGTTGTGTGTGGGTAGGGATGCACACATGGTAACACTTCCAGGTGAACAATCTCAGGCTGATATGCTTTTCACGGTTGAATCTCCAGACATTCAGGATCAGTGTCAGGTTGAGTCATCATTGATTGTCAGATGGAATGTGCCAGGCCAGTGTGCACTCCACAGGGGAGTGAATACTATGTGAAGTAATTAGCCACTAGCTGTGTACGGGCTGCCTCCCCTCGTGCCCTTTCCCCTCCCATGCGCAGCGGCTGTGCATGTGGTTGGGGATGTGGGGCCACCACCATGTCCACGGGCAGGCCCCGGCGTGTTGCAACGTTGTGCAGGACACATGCTGCCACTATGATCCTGCACACTACTGGGGGAGCGTATAACAGCTGCCCGCCAGAACGGTCAAGGGAGCGAAAGCGTGACTTTAGCACTCCGAATGTGCGCTCCACTATGCCCCGGGTTGTAATGTGGGCTGTGTAATATCTTACCTCGGGTGGCTGGTGGGGTTCCGAATTGGCGTCATCATGTGGGGGCTGAGAGGGTAGGCACTGTCCCCTGTGGAGGTGGTGATTGGTATCATTGGTGGGGTTGTGACCTTGCTCAGTATCCAACATGCATGCATGTGCAGTGGCATACATACTCACCGAGAAGCCATGTATCGCCATGCCGCCCAGCATCTATGTCCCGGCATAGGGTGGACATTCGGTAAATGAAGCTGTCGTGGGTGGACCCGGGATAGTTGGCATATACTGAGGTGATGATTCCCTTGGCATTACATACTACCTGCACGTTGATGGAATGCCAGTGCTTGCGGTTCCTATAGATGTGCTCTGATGCCCTGGGGGGACGTAGAGCCACATGGGTGCAGTCGATGGCACCTAGCACTTTGGGGAATTGTGCCACTCCGTAAAAATCCAGGGCGGCAGCATGCCTTTCAGCAGGTGTTCTGGGCAGGTATATGTGCCTGCGGACTGATGGGCGTGCAGTGATGATGTCCAAGACCTGGTGTAGGCAGCGTGACTGGGTGGCCTGTGACACCCCACCCACTATGGCACTTGTCCGCTGAAATGATCCAGTGGCTAAGAAGTGCAGTACATTGAGGACCTTCTCCAGGGGGCTGAGTGCTTGAGAGCACAGGGTGGGTGATGTGAGGTCATCCTCCCACTCACTCACCAGGTCCAGTATTATGTGTGGTGGAAACCTGTACCTTCCATACACCTGGTCATCAGGCATCCCGAAAAGGCTGGTTCTGGGTGTGAATATTCTGGCCCTGACTCTCCTCCTCCTCCTCCTTTGGTAGCCCACTGCCACTGCTGCTAGGAACGGTATGTTCATCCTGGCGTCTGAGCTTGTTATTGTTAAAGTCCGCAATTTTATGCTTTGCGCGTGTTCTAGGCGAGCGTGTGACCCGCGCACCCCTGGAATCCAGTTCCCAGTCCAATAGCGTGTGGAAATTCACACGCACCACGGGATACAGCGTGTGACCCGCGCACCCCTGGAATCCAGTTCCCAGTCCAATAGCGTGTGGAAATTCACACGCACCACGGGATACAGGTTCGCTGACGTACTTGCGTGTGTAAGTGGCCGCGCACCCATTAAATACACGTACATAGGCCAATCGCGTGTACGCGCACTTTTGTCCAATTACACGCAATGAAATACACGTACATAGGCCAATCACGCGATGACACTCTGACGTGCAGTATTTCCACGTGTGTTCCGTCATCACGTGCTGAGTGGGGAACGCCCGTGCGGGTCACGTCAGACGCGCTTATGCGCTGAGGGACTCTGGTCCAATAGAATCGCGTATGCGTGCTGACGCGCTTACGCGCTAAGGGCCTTTCCTCGGATTTCACGCTGACGTGCAGGATTTTCACGTGCCAAATCACTCCGTATCAAGCTGGCCACCCGAAAACACACGGAACACCACGCTCCTGCCCAGAAGGCCGAGTTACTGCCCCCCAGTGCCCCGAGCAGCCTCCCACGTGCTATCTGCTGCTGCCTGCCTGCCTGCCTGCCTGCTGCCACCGTGCCCTGCCATTTGCTGCCTGCACATCAGCCATCTGCAGGGGTCCAGTTGCTGTGTCCACCCCTGCTGGAACTGAAGACTCCCAACTGGGATTACATCGCTCCACAGCCCAGCCCCAGGACCCAGTTGCCCACCCACACCTGCCTCTGGGGTTGCCATGTCGGGCACTTCCACATCTGGCACCAGTGGCAACCCCAGGCCAGAGGGGCAGAGGGGCACCAGCTTCACTGCCACCGAAGTTGGTGTCCTGGTGGAGCATGTCCTGGGGCAGTATGATGCCCTCTTTGGATCGTCCCGCGCCAGCAAGGAAGGACGGGAGAGGATCTGGGCCGACTGTGTGGTTGCCATCAACGCGGAGGGGGTGGCAACCCGCAACGTCCAGAAGATCAAGAAGCGCTGGGAGGACTTGAGGTCCAGGACCCTTGTGAAGGCCCGGCGCCTCGTGGAGGGGGGCCGGGGCCGCATGAGTTCAATCCAGAAGAGGGTCCTGGAACGCGTACGCCCAGCGCTCCACGCCCAGGTCCTTGAGAGGGAGGCCCGTCTGGAGTTGAGCGGTATGTGTCCAAGCATTACTGTGTGAGACAGGGCATGTCGCGGTGTGCTGGTTCTATGATACTTGCCTGTATGTGTGCCATGGGCCATGTATGCATGTATGTGTGCAGGGACATCATGGTAATGCATGTGCGACCAGTGATGTGTGACCCACATGGTTGTTGCATGTGTTGAAATGCGGCATGGGGAGCCCTATGCAGATTTTGGACATGAGAGCATGCCAGTCTCTGTACCTGGACATGGATGGGGGTGAAGGATGGGTGCTGATGCCAGGTACATATATGGTAGCCATGTCTGTGTGCCTGACCTGCGTGTCTGTGACTTGTGCATGCCATGGATGCATGACACATGTGTGTGACAATGCACAGATTCAGTGATGCACCCAACTTACCCTTGTTTCGCCTGTGTTCGGTGTGTTTGGGGCCAGATGGATGTGACTGAGGTGAAGTGTGTGCATGTGATATGCATGAGCCATGATGCATGTGAGTTACATATCATTGAATGTTTCTAGAGTCCATTGGACATGCATGGAAATGTCCATGGCATGCACCATGCCTGTTACTGTGTGTGTTTTGCCTGGACTGACCCATGTGTTGTGGAGGGACATGATGGAAGTGTACTTTGACAGTGGTGCTCATCTGCTATTGCTTCCTGTCTAGGGGACCATTGTACAGTAGCCTGATGCTTGTGTCCTTTGTCTCCCTCTACGCAGCGGCTAGTAAAGAAGAGGGCGGAGACGGCGCTGTGGAGCAAGGCGGCGGGGATGCCCCCACGGCTGCAGCGGAAGGGGTGGGTGAGCCCCCACAGGGGCCTGCTACGGCGGGAGACGGTGAGGAGCCATCCAGGTTGGTGGTTTGCACAGAGGAGGAGGAGGCCGACACTGGTGCACACATGGGGCCTGGTGGGAGCATCCCTGCTGGTGCAAGTGGTGCAGTCCAGGGCCAGGGGCAAGAGGCAGCACAGGTCACCGTGGAGGGGCCTGTGCATGTCACTGTCCCTGACCCTGTGAGTGCACCACCATGCACCAGCAGGGATGCCCCGTCCCAGGCCCGTCCGCAGGTAGAGGGGATGTCCATGTCACCTGACTCCCCTCCACCTGCGGACGTGGTAACCCCTGGCCGCGTGGAGAAGGTCCTGATTGGGGTCGCGATGCGCACGGCTGTGATTCGTGATGACGTGCGTGCTTCCCGGGAGGAGCACGCACGTCATCACGAAGTGTACCGTGCCGACGTGGCCCAATTGGGATCGGCCATGTTCGGGGGTTTCCTGCATGTGTTGGCCAATCTGACGGCCCTCTCCTCCTCTGTGCAGGCTATCCACCGGTCGTTCTCCTTGCCGTCTTCCGGCCCAGATGCCACCAGGGCCCCCTGTGGACCTGCCCCGACCAATGCAGCCAGCTCGGTGGGGATCCCATCCCTGCCACAGTTGGGAGTCGGAGGTCCAGCAGGGGTGGACAACACAGCAAGTGGACCCCAGCAGATGGAAGATGTGACGGCATCATCGGGCAGGGCACGTGCACGACGGCGTCGGTGGTTTCCATCAGCCTGGATGCCGTCGTGCTGGCAGAGGCAGTGGCGTCGGAGGCAGCAGCGGGCTCGACGTGGGAGGCATCATGGCTCGGGGCCATCAAGATCAGAGGGGCAGGCATCGGCCGGAGGGCAGGGCAACCCTGGGATGGTGGTGTGTTCCGTGTGGGAGGAGTTTGGCCAGCGGATAGGTGCGGAGCGGCAGCGGGCGGAAGAGGAGCGGCTCGCCATGGTCAGGGCGGAGTTCTCCATGCGTCGGGCATTGAGGCGGGCTGAGTGCCTCGAGGAAGCTCGCAGGGAGTTTGAGGTGGACATGGGGTTGTCCCTGCGAGACCTCGGGGCCAGGACAGAGTCCCGCCTCCAGGACATCGACATGGAGTTCGATGATGCCCTGGCCAGCAACATCACCAAGTGAGCCGCAGGACTTGCCCGCTGCCTTTGTATATAGTTATTTAGTTAGTTATTTATTTTTATTATTTTGGACCGCTCGGACAATGGCCACTTTTTTGTACATATATTTTTCATTAGTTAGTGGTAGGTTTCATTTTTGGTGTTGGGCTCATGGACCCTGGAACATTCCTGTATATAGTTTGTTTTTTTGGGAGATACATTTTTTAAATTTCTTATTGTTTTCACCATGACGTAATGGTTTTTCATTAATTTCCTATGACATGATATTGCTTTGGACAAAATCATTTTAATTTTTTATTCCTTTGTTTTTTTGTTTATCACTTTTGTTCTCGGACATGGGCCATTTATTTACTTAGCCACATCGTTGTATGTTTGAAAAGTTCACTTATTTTTGGTATTTAATACATTTTTTATATTTTCTTACACTTGTGTTATTTTCTCATTGGTTTGTTACATGTCATGATATGGGTTTTGACATTCACTTGCACCCATTGTGTATGTGTGTGTGACAGACATGTGTTCTTTTGCATACTTGGCATTGGGGTTGTGTCATGTGATTGCATTCACTATGTGGGTGGAGGCAATCCTTGCCTGGGTGTTTGTGCTGGGTATGCTGGCCATTACTGCCATGATTGTGTATCGTCAGGACCTGGGGCCAGGGGGACATGTGTGGGGGCCTGCTGGCAGGTTCCCCACAGTGCTGGGGGGTGGGGTGGTGGGAGACATGAGTGGGGGCCTGGTGGAGGGTGCCCCTGGTGGCGGGGGGGTGGGGGTGATAGGGGACATGAGTGGGGGCCTGGTGGAGGGTGCCCCTGGTGGCGGGGGGGTGGGGGTGATAGGGGACATGAGTGGGGGCCTGGTGGAGGCTGCCCCTGCACTGCTGGGGGGTGGGGGTGGTGGGAGACATGAGTGGGGGCCTGGTGGAGGGTGCCCCTGGTGACTGGGGGGGTGGGGGTGGTGGGTGACATGAGTGGGGGCCTGGTGGAGGCTGCCCCTGGTGGCGGGGGGGTGGGGGTGGTGGGAGACATGAGTGGGGGCCTGGTGGAGGGTGCCCCTGGTGACTGGGGGGGTGGGGGTGGTGGGTGACATGAGTGGGGGCCTGGTGGAGGGTGCCCCTGCACTGCTGGGGGGTGGGGGTGGTGGGAGACATGGGTGGGGGCCTGGTGGAGGCTGCCCCTGGATGGTGGGGGGTGGGGGTGGTGGGAGACATGAGTGGGGGCCTGGTGGAGGGTGCCCCTGGTGACTGGGGGGGTGGGGGTGGTGGGAGACATGGTTGGGGGCCTGGTGGAGGGTGCCCCTGGTGGCGGGGGGGTGGGGGTGGTAGGGGACATGAGTGGGGGCCTGGTGGAGGGTGCCCCTGGTGGCGGGGGGGTGGGGGTGATAGGGGACATGAGTGGGGGCCTGGTGGAGGCTGCCCCTGCACTGCTGGGGGGTGGGGGTGGTGGGAGACATGACTGGGGGCCTGGTGGAGGGTGCCCCTGGTGACTGGGGGGGTGGGGGTGGTGGGTGACATGAGTGGGGGCCTGGTGGAGGGTGCCCCTGGTGGCGGGGGGGTGGGGGTGATAGGAGACATGAGTGGGGGCCTGGGTGAGGCTGCCCCTGCACTGCTGGGGGGTGGGGGTGGTGGGAGACATGACTGGGGGCCTGGTGGAGGGTGCCCCTGGTGGCGGGGGGGTGGGGGTGATAGGGGACATGAGTGGGGGCCTGGTGGAGGGTGCCCCTGGTGGCGGGGGGGTGGGGGTGATAGGGGACATGAGTGGGGGCCTGGTGGAGGCTGCCCCTGCACTGCTGGGGGGTGGGGGTGGTGGGAGACATGAGTGGGGGCCTGGTGGAGGGTGCCCTTGGTGACTGGGGGGGTGGGGGTGGTGGGTGACATGAGTGGGGGCCTGGTGGAGGCTGCCCCTGGTGGCGGGGGGGTGGGGGTGGTGGGAGACATGAGTGGGGGCCTGGTGGAGGGTGCCCCTGGTGACTGGGGGGGTGGGGGTGGTGGGTGACATGAGTGGGGGCCTGGTGGAGGGTGCCCCTGCACTGCTGGGGGGTGGGGGTGGTGGGAGACATGGGTGGGGGCCTGGTGGAGGCTGCCCCTGGATGGTGGGGGGTGGGGGTGGTGGGAGACATGAGTGGGGGCCTGGTGGAGGGTGCCCCTGGTGACTGGGGGGGTGGGGGTGGTGGGAGACATGGTTGGGGGCCTGGTGGAGGGTGCCCCTGGTGGCGGGGGGGTGGGGGTGGTAGGGGACATGAGTGGGGGCCTGGTGGAGGGTGCCCCTGGTGGCGGGGGGGTGGGGGTGATAGGGGACATGAGTGGGGGCCTGGTGGAGGCTGCCCCTGCACTGCTGGGGGGTGGGGGTGGTGGGAGACATGACTGGGGGCCTGGTGGAGGGTGCCCCTGGTGACTGGGGGGTGGGGGTGGTGGGTGACATGAGTGGGGGCCTGGTGGAGGGTGCCCCTGGTGGCGGGGGGGTGGGGGTGATAGGAGACATGAGTGGGGGCCTGGTGGAGGCTGCCCCTGCACTGCTGGGGGGTGGGGGTGGTGGGAGACATGACTGGGGGCCTGGTTGAGGGTGCCCCTGGTGACTGGGGGGGTGGGGGTGGTGGGTGACATGAGTGGGGGCCTGGTGGAGGCTGCCCCTGGTGGCGGGGGGGTGGGGGTGGTGGGAGACATGAGTGGGGGCCTGGTGGAGGGTGCCCCTGGTGACTGGGGGGTGGGGGTGGTGGGTGACATGAGTGGGGGCCTGGTGGAGGGTGCCCCTGCACTGCTGGGGGGTGGGGGTGGTGGGAGACATGGGTGGGGGCCTGGTGGAGGCTGCCCCTGGATGGTGGGGGGTGGGGGTGGTGGGAGACATGAGTGGGGGCCTGGTGGAGGGTGCCCCTGGTGACTGGGGGGGTGGGGGTGGTGGGAGACATGGTTGGGGGCCTGGTGGAGGATGCCCCTGGTGGCGGGGGGGTGGGGGTGATAGGGGACATGAGTGGGGGCCTGGTGGAGGGTGCCCCTGGTGGCGGGGGGGTGGGGGTGATAGGGGACATGAGTGGGGGCCTGGTGGAGGCTGCCCCTGCACTGCTGGGGGGTGGGGGTGGTGGGAGACATGGGTGGGGGCCTGGTGGAGGCTGCCCCTGGATGGTGGGGGTGGGGGTGGTGGGAGACATGAGTGGGGGCCTGGTGGAGGGTGCCCCTGGTGACTGGGGGGGTGTGGGTGGTGGGTGACATGAGTGGGGGCCTGGTGGAGGGTGCCCCTGGTGACTGGGGGGGTGGGGGTGGTGGGTGACATGAGTGGGGGCCTGGTGGAGGGTGCCCCTGGTGACTGGGGGGGTGGGGGTGGTGGGAGACATGGTTGGGGGCCTGGTGGAGGCTGCCCCTGGATGGTGGGGGGTGGGGGTGGTGGGAGACATGAGTGGGGGCCTGGTGGAGGGTGCCCCTGGTGACTGGGGGGGTGGGGGTGGTGGGAGACATGGTTGGGGGCCTGGTGGAGGGTGCCCCTGGATGGTGGGGGGTGGGGGTGGTGGGAGACATGGTTGGGGGCCTGGTGGAGGGTGCCCCTGGTGACTGGGGGGGTGGGGGTGGTGGGTGACATGGTTGGGGGCCTGGTGGAGGGTGCCCCTGGTGACTGGGGGTTGGGGGTGGTGGGAGACATGAGTGGGGGCCTGGTGGAGGGTACCCCTGGTGACTGGGGGGGTGGGGGTGGTGGGAGACATGAGCAGGTGTGCAGGGTAGTCCCCTGTTTTGTGGGCTGCCTGCAGGGGTCGTCGAGGGTGACAGGACCCACCCAGCCTAATCGCGTGTGTAACTTCGCACGCACCCCTGTAATACACGTACCAAGCCAAATTGCGTGTGATAATTCCCGCGCACCCCTGAAATACACGCGCCCAGGCTATTCGCGTGTTGAAATTCCCGCGCACCCCTGAAATACACACGCCCAGGCTATTCGCGTGTGGAAATTCCCGCGCACCCCTGAAATACACGTACCCTGCTGTAATCGCGTGTGGGACTTCCCGCGCACCCCTGTAATACACGCGCCCAGCCTATTCGCGTGTGGAAATTCCCGCGCACCCCTGAAATACACGCGCCCAGGCTATTCGCGTGTGATAATTCCCGCGCACCCCTGAAATACACGCGCCCAGGCTATTCGCGTGTGGAAATTCCCGCGCACCCCTGAAATACACGCGCCCAGGCTATTCGCGTGTGGAAATTCCCGCGCTCCCCTGAAATACACGCGGCCAGGCTATTCGCGTGTGGAACTTCCCGCGCACCCCTGAAATACACGTACCCTGCTGTAATCGCGTGTGGGACTTCCCGCGCACCCCTGAAATACACGCGGCCAGGCTATTCGCGTGTGGAACTTCCCGCGCACCCCTGAAATACACGTACCCTGCTGTAATCGCGTGTGGGACTTCCCGCGCACCCCTGAAATACACGCGCCCAGGCTATTCGCGTGTGGAAATTCCTGCGCACCCCTGAAATACACGCGGCCAGGCTATTCGCGTGTGGAACTTCCCGCGCACCCCTGAAATACACGTACCCTGCTGTAATCGCGTGTGGGACTTCCCGCGCACCCCTGAAATACACGCGGCCAGGCTATTCGCGTGTGGAACTTCCCGCGCACCCCTGAAATACACGTACCCTGCTGTAATCGCGTGTGGGACTTCCCGCGCACCCCTGAAATACACGCGGCCAGGCTATTCGCGTGTGGAAATTCCCGCGCACCCCTGAAATACACGTACCCTGGCTTTTCGCGTGTGGGACTTCCCGCGCACCCCTGGTATTCCCGTAGCCTAGCTTTTCGCGTGTGAAACTTCCCACGCACCCCTGAAATGGACGTAGCCTGGGATTTGACGTGTGAAACTTCCCGCGCACCCTTGAAAATCGCATGGGCCACTTGCCGTGATGGTCCAGGGTTAGCGCAGCCCCTTGCGCTGGTTTGTGATTTTTATGAGATTTCCCAGCGCAAGGGGCGTTCCTGGGGGCGTAACTGGCGCTGCAGCGAGTCGCTGCGCCACTGTGCGCCACGGCTGCCTGGGGAAGCTAAAATCCATGAATACGCTGTGCGCCGGATTCGGTTTTGGCGCATGCGGCTGGTGCAGACTATCGCACGCGCACGCTGTGCGCCAGCCGCGTGCACTACTTGTGCGCTGAATTCTATGAATTACCCTGACAATATGATTGTAGGATTTTTTAATCTAATGAGGAACTTTTTAAGCAAATATGAAATGACTAATGACATATTTGATTTGTTTTCTGTAAACCTTTGAATCCTACCTTTCGCCAACCCCTATCTTTCTGTCCACCATGCACACATTATTAATATATTTAGAATGATTTAATTCTTGTACGGTTTTGAAAAAAGGCTCATGGCTGAAACACATGTAAACCTAAGGACATATTTTAATAAATGTGCCTGGCGCAATTTGAGAAGTACCAATTTTTTGAATTTGTATGTATGAAGGAGGGGGAAATGCTTCCTGGTATACATGAAGAGCGACAGACAGTAACATATATATATTTTTTTTTTGTTTAAATATTTTTATTAGTTTTCAGTGTAAAAACAATATAACCATTAACAATCCAGAAATTCATTTTGTACAACTTAGTTAAACGTTCACCTCTCAAAAATTCTTCGACATTCCATGTATACAACATAAATCATAGCGCTGCGTAATAAGGTGTACAATTCATAGTTTCTCGGTCATTCATTTAGTGTGTAATGAAAGAGAGAATGAAAGAAAGAGAAAAAAAAAGGAGCATTTGTTCACTAAGTTGAGTTCATTGGGTCAATTATCTCCTTGTAAATCAGATTAATCCATAAATTCATTTGGGGTTGAGAGATATCCGAATACATAATCACAGTTACTGCTTCTGCATTTCTATGACATAAAGCGTGCAAATATATAGGTAATGTGGTTATGGGTTACCGCTGCTGCGTTTCTCCATCTAATGCGTGCAATTACAAATTTAATGTGATCATCAGCAATTCAAGAATTCATAAAGTGCTTTAAGAGTTGCGGTTGAAAATACATGTGTTCCTTATCAGATACAAAGTCTAGAAAGGGGCGCCATATTTTCCGTAATCTCGAGAGTTTCCCCTCCACCGCTGCCATAAGTTTTTCTAAACCTAGCAGTTCCCATAACTTTGGGGGTGATAGGGGACATGAGTGGGGGCCTGGTGGAGGCTGCCCCTGCACTGCTGGGGGGTGGGGGTGGTGGGAGACATGAGTGGGGGCCTGGTGGAGGGTGCCCCTGGTGACTGGGGGGGTGGGGGTGGTGGGTGACATGAGTGGGGGCCTGGTGGAGGCTGCCCCTGGTGGCGGGGGGGTGGGGGTGGTGGGAGACATGAGTGGGGGCCTGGTGGAGGGTGCCCCTGGTGACTGGGGGGGTGGGGGTGGTGGGTGACATGAGTGGGGGCCTGGTGGAGGGTGCCCCTGCACTGCTGGGGGGTGGGGGTGGTGGGAGACATGGGTGGGGGCCTGGTGGAGGCTGCCCCTGGATGGTGGGGGGTGGGGGTGGTGGGAGACATGAGTGGGGGCCTGGTGGAGGGTGCCCCTGGTGACTGGGGGGGTGGGGGTGGTGGGAGACATGGTTGGGGGCCTGGTGGAGGGTGCCCCTGGTGGCGGGGGGGTGGGGGTGGTAGGGGACATGAGTGGGGGCCTGGTGGAGGGTGCCCCTGGTGGCGGGGGGGTGGGGGTGATAGGGGACATGAGTGGGGGCCTGGTGGAGGCTGCCCCTGCACTGCTGGGGGGTGGGGGTGGTGGGAGACATGACTGGGGGCCTGGTGGAGGGTGCCCCTGGTGACTGGGGGGGTGGGGGTGGTGGGTGACATGAGTGGGGGCCTGGTGGAGGGTGCCCCTGGTGGCGGGGGGGTGGGGGTGATAGGAGACATGAGTGGGGGCCTGGTGGAGGCTGCCCCTGCACTGCTGGGGGGTGGGGGTGGTGGGAGACATGACTGGGGGCCTGGTGGAGGGTGCCCCTGGTGACTGGGGGGGTGGGGGTGGTGGGTGACATGAGTGGGGGCCTGGTGGAGGCTGCCCCTGGTGGCGGGGGGGTGGGGGTGGTGGGAGACATGAGTGGGGGCCTGGTGGAGGGTGCCCCTGGTGACTGGGGGGTGGGGGTGGTGGGTGACATGAGTGGGGGCCTGGTGGAGGGTGCCCCTGCACTGCTGGGGGGTGGGGGTGGTGGGAGACATGGGTGGGGGCCTGGTGGAGGCTGCCCCTGGATGGTGGGGGGTGGGGGTGGTGGGAGACATGAGTGGGGGCCTGGTGGAGGGTGCCCCTGGTGACTGGGGGGGTGGGGGTGGTGGGAGACATGGTTGGGGGCCTGGTGGAGGGTGCCCCTGGTGGCGGGGGGGTGGGGGTGATAGGGGACATGAGTGGGGGCCTGGTGGAGGGTGCCCCTGGTGGCGGGGGGGTGGGGGTGATAGGGGACATGAGTGGGGGCCTGGTGGAGGCTGCCCCTGCACTGCTGGGGGGTGGGGGTGGTGGGAGACATGGGTGGGGGCCTGGTGGAGGCTGCCCCTGGATGGTGGGGGGTGGGGGTGGTGGGAGACATGAGTGGGGGCCTGGTGGAGGGTGCCCCTGGTGACTGGGGGGGTGGGGGTGGTGGGTGACATGAGTGGGGGCCTGGTGGAGGGTGCCCCTGGTGACTGGGGGGGTGGGGGTGGTGGGTGACATGAGTGGGGGCCTGGTGGAGGGTGCCCCTGGTGACTGGGGGGGTGGGGGTGGTGGGAGACATGGTTGGTGGCCTGGTGGAGGCTGCCCCTGGATGGTGGGGGGTGGGGGTGGTGGGAGACATGAGTGGGGGCCTGGTGGAGGGTGCCCCTGGTGACTGGGGGGGTGGGGGTGGTGGGAGACATGGTTGGGGGCCTGGTGGAGGGTGCCCCTGGATGGTGGGGGGTGGGGGTGGTGGGAGACATGGTTGGGGGCCTGGTGGAGGGTGCCCCTGGTGACTGGGGGGGTGGGGGTGGTGGGTGACATGGTTGGGGGCCTGGTGGAGGGTGCCCCTGGTGACTGGGGGTTGGGGGTGGTGGGAGACATGAGTGGGGGCCTGGTGGAGGGTACCCCTGGTGACTGGGGGGGTGGGGGTGGTGGGAGACATGAGCAGGTGTGCAGGGTAGTCCCCTGTTTTGTGGGCTGCCTGCAGGGGTCGTCGAGGGTGACAGGACCCACCCAGCCTAATCGCGTGTGTAACTTCGCACGCACCCCTGTAATACACGTACCAAGCCAAATCGCGTGTGATAATTCCCGCGCACCCCTGAAATACACGCGCCCAGGCTATTCGCGTGTTGAAATTCCCGCGCACCCCTGAAATACACACGCCCAGGCTATTCGCGTGTGGAAATTCCCGCGCACCCCTGAAATACACGTACCCTGCTGTAATCGCGTGTGGGACTTCCCGCGCACCCCTGTAATACACGCGCCCAGCCTATTCGCGTGTGGAAATTCCCGCGCACCCCTGAAATACACGCGCCCAGGCTATTCGCGTGTGATAATTCCCGCGCACCCCTGAAATACACGCGCCCAGGCTATTCGCGTGTGGAAATTCCCGCGCACCCCTGAAATACACGCGCCCAGGCTATTCGCGTGTGGAAATTCCCGCGCACCCCTGAAATACACGCGGCCAGGCTATTCGCGTGTGGAACTTCCCGCGCACCCCTGAAATACACGTACCCTGCTGTAATCGCGTGTGGGACTTCCCGCGCACCCCTGAAATACACGCGGCCAGGCTATTCGCGTGTGGAACTTCCCGCGCACCCCTGAAATACACGTACCCTGCTGTAATCGCGTGTGGGACTTCCCGCGCACCCCTGAAATACACGCGCCCAGGCTATTCGCGTGTGGAAATTCCCGCGCACCCCTGAAATACACGCGGCCAGGCTATTCGCGTGTGGAACTTCCCGCGCACCCCTGAAATACACGTACCCTGCTGTAATCGCGTGTGGGACTTCCCGCGCACCCCTGAAATACACGCGGCCAGGCTATTCGCGTGTGGAACTTCCCGCGCACCCCTGAAATACACGTACCCTGCTGTAATCGCGTGTGGGACTTCCCGCGCACCCCTGAAATACACGCGGCCAGGCTATTCGCGTGTGGAAATTCCCGCGCACCCCTGAAATACATGTACCCTGGCTTTTCGCGTGTGGGACTTCCCGCGCACCCCTGGTATTCCCGTAGCCTAGCTTTTCGCGTGTGAAACTTCCCGCGCACCCCTGAAATGGACGTAGCCTGGGATTTGACGTGTGAAACTTCCCGCGCACCCTTGAAAATCGCATGGGCCACTTGCCGTGATGGTCCAGGGTTAGCGCAGCCCCTTGCGCTGGTTTGTGATTTTTATGAGATTTCCCAGCGCAAGGGGCGTTCCTGGGGGCGTAACTGGCGCTGCAGCGAGTCGCTGCGCCACTGTGCGCCACGGCTGCCTGGGGAAGCTAAAATCCATGAATACGCTGTGCGCCGGATTCGGTTTTGGCGCACGCGGCTGGTGCAGACTATCGCACGCGCACGCTGTGCGCCAGCCGCGTGCGCTACTTGTGCGCTGAATTCTATGAATTACCCTGACAATATGATTGTAGGATTTTTTAATCTAATGAGGAACTTTTTAAGCAAATATGAAATGACTAATGACATATTTGATTTGTTTTCTGTAAACCTTTGAATCCTACCTTTCGCCAACCCCTATCTTTCTGTCCACCATGCACACATTATTAATATATTTAGAATGATTTAATTCTTGTACGGTTTTGAAAAAAGGCTCATGGCTGAAACACATGTAAACCTAAGGACATATTTTAATAAATGTGCCTGGCGCAATTTGAGAAGTACCAATTTTTTGAATTTGTATGTATGAAGGAGGGGGAAATGCTTCCTGGTATACATGAAGAGCGACAGACAGTAACATATATATATTTTTTTTTTGTTTAAATATTTTTATTAGTTTTCAGTGTAAAAACAATATAACCATTAACAATCCAGAAATTCATTTTGTACAACTTAGTTAAACGTTCACCTCTCAAAAATTCTTCGACATTCCATGTATACAACATAAATCATAGCGCTGCGTAATAAGGTGTACAATTCATAGTTTCTCGGTCATTCATTTAGTGTGTAATGAAAGAGAGAATGAAAGAAAGAGAAAAAAAAAGGAGCATTTGTTCACTAAGTTGAGTTCATTGGGTCAATTATCTCCTTGTAAATCAGATTAATCCATAAATTCATTTGGGGTTGAGAGATATCCGAATACATAATCACAGTTACTGCTTCTGCATTTCTATGACATAAAGCGTGCAAATATATAGGTAATGTGGTTATGGGTTACCGCTGCTGCGTTTCTCCATCTAATGCGTGCAATTACAAATTTAATGTGATCATCAGCAATTCAAGAATTCATAAAGTGCTTTAAGAGTTGCGGTTGAAAATACATGTGTTCCTTATCAGATACAAAGTCTAGAAAGGGGCGCCATATTTTCCGTAATCTCGAGAGTTTCCCCTCCACCGCTGCCATAAGTTTTTCTAAACCTAGCAGTTCCCATAACTTTAGCCACCAGTACGCTAGGTGCAGGCCTTCTATTGTCTTCCAAAATCTAGCTCTGGTGATACGGGCAGCCACCAATAAATGGGAAATTAGGCTTGCTTTGTGTCCTGACATTGGAAAGGACCCGTCTTCCGGGGCGTCCCCTAATAAGAACACTCTAGGGTCCATAGGGAGTAAAGAACCTGTGATGTCTTTGATTTTAGATCTCACTTCCAGCCAATATGATTGAATAACCCGACAATGCCACCACATGTGCACCATGTCTCCTCGTTCACCACACCCGTGCCAACATGTATCTGGATATTCTGGTTTAATGGAGTGAAGCCTATTGGGGGGGAAATACCATCTAAAACCAATTTTAATAGCATTTTCTTTTATTTGGGTGCAGCGGGAACTAGTCTGGGCACGATACCAGATTTGCTGCCAAGACTCGTCTGAAATCTCTTGGCCCAGTTCTCTCTCCCAAGCTTTCATATATGGGAGCTTCTCCTCCGTGGAGGCTCTCTCCAGGAGTTTACAACATAGCGATATTTTATGGGATTGGTGTCCTTCAAGAATGTTCAACTCTATGCCAAGGGGGGTTCTTTGGGCTGCTTGGCGGATGTCCCTATTAGTGAGCCAATGGTGCAGTTGTATATATTGAAAGCGTTCTGTCTCTGGGAGATCAAACTTCTCTTTGCATGCCTGGAAGGTCAGTGGTTCCTGGTCTACATTTAGATCTCTCAGGCACAGTGGTTTGTCTCGACTCCAGGTTCGGTACGCTGTTGGCGCTAGTCCCGGAGTGAAAGCGGGATTTTGGGTAATAGGGGACAGTGGCCCTAGCCCTAGTGGGATACCCCTCTGTGATCGTGCTTTATCCCAACACTTCAGGGTGGACAAGGTGGTTGGCAGGATACCAGTTTTAAAAATATGTGCTTCTTTTTGTAGAAACGGGAGGTGAGCTAAAGGGAGTGCGGAAGCGGTCTGTTCTATCTTCAGCCACTTGGGTGGGTCTGGGGAGCCCCTCCAAGAAAGCATCATAGCCGTCTGCGCCACTCTGTAATAACGTGGTAGCGAGGGGAGGCCCAGGCCCCCCAACATTCTTCCCCTTGTCAAGAGTTTCCTGGGGATACGCGGCCTCTTCCTCTTCCAGATAAACCGGTATATCTCCTTTTGGAGGTTTATAAGCTCGAATTCTGGGATGGCTATTGGCAAAGAATGAAAGGCATATAATAGTTTCGGGAGAAGTGTCATTTTAACCGCATTAATACGGCCAAGCCATGAGATTTCCTGAGAATCCCATCGCTGTAGCCATTCCTTCAATTCTTTAAGCAGTGGGGGAATATTCGCTCTGTAGAGGCCCGCATATGTTGGGGTCAGTTTTATCCCCAAATATGAAATCTCCGTTGGAGACCAGGGGAAGTTCGTCAGTGTTCGCAGCTCCTCTAGTCTATCTAAGTCTTCAGTCAGGGGCATACCTATTGATTTAGCGGGATTTGTCCTGAAGTCAGATATCTCGGCGAATTGATTTAGGAGACCTAAGAGGGGCAGGAGTGTATGAGGGGCGTCTCGCAAAAAGCAAAGTAAATCATCTGCATAAAACGCAATCTTATGGCACTGCCCCCCTACCTCGAAACCTTGGATGCCTGGATGTGATCTTATATGTTGAGCAAGAGGCTCCATAGCTAAGGCGAATATCAATGGGGACAAAGGACAGCCCTGTCTCGTACCCTTGGCTGATTCAATAAGGGGAGTCCAATTCTTATTAACTTTAATTTTAGTCAAAGGAATTTGAAAATTTAAGAGTATTAATCTGGAGAACTCTGGCCCAAAACCAAACCCCGCTAGCACTAATTCCAGATAGCCCACGACATACTATCAAAAGCTCGGTGAGCATCTAGGGATAGGACGGATAAGTCCCCCAGGATCTTTGGGGCAAGGGCAATTAGGTTGATGGCTCGGCGTATGTTGTCATAGGTGGATCGATTATATATAAAGCCTGTCTGATCATTATTTATCAATGACGGGAGGATTGGGCCTAGGCGGTTCGCTATTATTTTCCCTAGTAATTTAGCATCTGTGTTTAAAAGTGCAATAGGCCTATATGAGGAGCAATCAACAGGATCCCTCCCAGGTTTCAACACCAGCGTTGTAGCTGATTCCGCCATAGATGCCGTAACCACTCCCGCCCTCCATACAGAGTTAAACAATTTTGTTAAGTGAGGGGTCAGCTCCTCCCGAAAGGTCCTATAGAATTTGTTGTTAAAACCATCCGGCCCTGGAGCCTTCCCTGATGGGAGGGAGCGGATTGCTCTCTCTGTCTCCTCCCGGGTTATTGGGGATTCCAGGGACTCGCGAAACTCCCAGGGTATCTGTGGGAGATCTGCCTTCTGAATAATTTCCCTGGCTAATTCGGGTCAGTGACGTGGGCAGCTGAGTGGTTTCTGAAGAATTCCTCCACAATCCGAAGCTTCCCTGATTCAGCGAAAACCTGCTTCCCTTCCGTATCTTTTAGAGAATCTATACGATTACGCTTTGTCTGCTGTCCGAGTTTAGCTGCCAGCAAACGATTCGCCTTATTCCTCTTGGAATAGTAACACTGTTTTGTGTGCATTATACCTAAAGCTGCTCGACTCATATGGTGGGCCTCCAGGGCTTTCTGCGCTGTGCGAACCTCCCTAAATGCCCGTCTAGAGGGTTTCCTTTTTTGTGCCTCTACCGCTTCATGGAGTTGCACCTCTAATTGGGTTTGGGTCTGTCTATGGACTCTATTCCACTCAATTGTTTGGGTTATGACCTGACCTCGAATGACCGCTTTCGCTGCATCCCACACTATCGTATATTCTAGGTCCCCGGTGTCATTTTCTGCAAAATATTGTTCTATACAATCAGCAATGCAGGAGTGGGCCCGAGGATCAAGCAACACAAATTCATTCAACCGCCAGGTTCGAGGAGGCGTTGGAAGCATATCAGGCGGAAACATGGAAAACAATACTGGGGCGTGATCAGATAAAGCTTTGGGGAGGATCTCCACTTCTGTGACATGGGGGATGAGGGTGTCAGAAAGGAGAAACATGTCCAGCCTAGAAAATCCTCTGTGTACGGGAGAAAAGAAAGTATAATCCCGTTCACCCTGGTGAAAAAATCTCCATCACTCAATCAGTGAATGTTCCCTGAGAAGAGAGGTCAGGGCCATAAAGTTCTTTTTGTCTGTCAGGGTTGGGGGGAGAGACTTATCTTCTAACGGGTTAATTACAGCGTTAAAGTCACCCCCGATTATGAGGTCTCCCTCCGCATGTTCATTCAACATTCTCGATACCTTTGCAAAAAATTGGTGTTGGTTAACATTTGCCGCATACAGTGATAAAAGGGTCACCCGCTTACCATATAGTGTGGCTATCGCTAGAACATACCTTCCCCCCTTGTCTGACCAGGTTCTGTGGATTGTTACTGGGGTCCCCTTCCAGAGGAGTATAGCTACCCCACATTTATTTGTCCCAGAAGAGGCGCAGAGTCTGGTTGGGTAGAGTTTATCACTCAGGCGAAATTCATCCGCTGGCAACAGATGCGTTTCCTGTAGAAACATTATTGTAGGATTGTACGTCGCCAGCCGGTGAAATAGTGCTCATCTCTTAATTGGGGAATTGAGTCCCTGAACATTGAGTCAGACAGATTATATTCGGTGTCAATGTCTCAGTGTTCACCCTCACGGAAGGCATTTTTAACATAGGTATCTGTTCTGCACCATTCCTTCCCCAACGTCCTCCCATTCCAGTTCTGAAAGGCCCAAAATGTAACTACCAAGACACTATAAATTTCACCCCCGTTGAACCATCCATTAAAGCACTCTGCCAATATTGTAGATTTGAAGCCGATGTTATAAGGGTTGACCCATTGCTGATTGTCTCCCTCCGAGACCAACTCAACCTTAGTGTTCCAAAACAGCAAGATAGTATACAAAGAAATTTGGAAAGCAATCAAATCAAAAGAAGATCAAATAATCACAAAAGAACAAGTTGTACCATCGGACGACATACTGTAATGTCGCGAGCTATGGTGAAGTAAAAGCTGTAAGTAATTTCCATTAATCTCAACTTCCATTGAAACCATAGTCTACGTCCAATAATATGGGCGCTTTCCGGCCTAGGGCCCCCATTTTAAGAGCCATGTGAAGTCCCGTGCATTGCATAAGATTCTTGCAGAAATGAACTCCCTAACAATTACCCAATAACTCAAGTCTAATCAGGAGACCCGGACAAGGCCGCATGGCCCCTAATACTGTCCCACAAGAACAGGCTCCTTAATATTTCTCAGACCCATCAAAGTTCCAAATGCTCTAAGTTGTGTCAAGCACTCGAGATGCAGTTCTACCTTCCTATTTTCTCGTAAAGCGGGAGCTTTGTCCCTGTTTCAGGTTTGTTTCATTCGCCTTCAGGCAGGGGCTTCATCCGACCGCAGGAGCTTAGGTGAATTAGAGCGGCCGCTTGAACTTGACCATTGTGGGCGGTGAGACCACCTACTCGCCTCCATCCTCTAGGGTTCCTTCTTCTGTCCGGTGAAGCAGGACGTAAGCCAGGCTCTTTATTTGGAAGAACTTCCAGGTCCGATGTGGATGCCGAAGCAAACTCCGACATTAGTTCCCTCACTTCCATCTCCGTGGCGATCGCATAATGTTGATTGCGGAAATCAAAGAGTAGTTTGCAAGGGAACCCCCAACGGTAGTGGACCGTCTGGGCCTGCAGCCATGAGGTTGACTTTTTGTTGGCGGCGTCGGCAGGCTACACCCCAAGTATATAGGGAGAGATCCTGGAACAGGTGAACCGTCGCACCTCGAAACTGGACAGTCTCTGCCTTCCTGGCCATCATCATAATCTCTTCTTTTTGGCGGAAGTAATGGACTCTGTTGAGGACATCCGGGAGAAGATTCTTTCTCTGCTATATAGAAGAATATACTCAGTGGGTTCTGTCGAGAATCAGAGCGTCAGAGGAGGCCAGCCCCAGAAGGCCACGAAACAGATCACTAACATATTCTGGCAATTCTTGGTCTGTAATTTGACGAGGAATACCTCGAATGTGCACATTATTGCGCCTAGATCTATTTTCGAGGTCCGCCTGCTTAGTCCAGATTTCCTCAAGGTGGTCCTCAATCACCCTAATCCGTTCCGAGAGCACCTCCGTCTCATGTGTTAACTCGCAGGTGGTGTCTTCTAGGTCATTCACTCTGGTCTCGATGCCACTCAGATGGGAGGTAAGTTCCCCCAGCGACTTAGCTAGAGTGTCTCTAGAGGTATTTATCTCAGACTTAATGTCCTGCGTGATCTCTTGCTTGAGTGCTCTCAGCATGTCCTCTAGATCCGATCTGGAGAGAGCCATGTCTACTGTAGAGACTGCAGCAGGGGCAGGGTGTATATCCACAGATATTGTATGCCTCTGGGGTTTTGGGGCTGCTTGGGATGTCAGGAGAGCTTTTATATCCCGCATTTGTTCCCTCTTCTTAGAACCCGCTCTGGGCATAGCTGGGGAGGCGAAGCCCGGACCTTCAAGCAGCACGCCACAAGAGGGCCGAGGGACCCCAGGGACAGCAAGGCTTCACAGTGCTAAACAGAGGAGGCGCGTAATATTAAATGCTCAGGAAGGGTCGCGTTGGGCTGCGCGATGAAGCGGGGGAATCCTGTTATAGCCACCAGTAGTTATCACAGACAAAAGCCAGCAATCTCATGAGCGTTCCCTCTCCGCTCATCACACTGTGCAGGAGCTCAATATCAGACCCCAAGTCCGCTTCTCCGCCCCCGGGGGCCATCCCAAGTCCTGAGACAGTCCACACCTGCCCAGGGGTCCCAGCACCTCACCTCCGATCCCTTCTTCGGGAAGGCCGGAACCAGACCGGGCCAGGCACGGCGCTCCGCACCGGCCGCCAGCACGCTCCAAGCTTCTGCACTCTCCTTTACGATCGTAATCGATCGCTGCCTCCGCCTCCCGCGCCGGCACAGGGCCCGGACCGCTCTCCTCCCGGAGCCTTTGGTGCGCTGCCGGGAGCACACACGGGCAGTCGGACGGAGCCTCTAATGGGAGGAGGCTCCACCACCCCAGCAGCAACTCGGGTCTGGTCTGCGTCATAGGCGTCTTTCCTATAATGAGGCAGGGAAGGGCTCCCAGGGTCTCCTCGTCCACGGCGGCGGGTCTCCCCCTCGATCGTAATCGATCGCCGCCTCTGTCTTCCGCTCTGGCGCAAGGCCCAAACCGCTCCCCCTCCCCGGAGCCTCGGTTGCGCCGATCAAGGGACAGGGGGCCTCCCTCCTGCCGGGAGCACACGCAAGCAGCCGGTGAAAAGCCTCCAATGGAATGGGTCTCCACCACCCCAGCAGCGGCTCGGGTCTGGTCCGCTGCGCAGGTGTCTCTCCTATGAAGAGGCCGGGGAGGGCCACCAGGGTCTCCTCGTCTTCAGTGGCGGGCCGCAGCTGCCAACATCAGGGTCTCCACCGGGATAGCGAAATGGCGCACACCGCCATCTTGGTTACGGCCATCATCGCCAAGGGACTCCGACTCGCCCCGGTAAGTTCATCTGCTTTTCCAGCCTGTTTCTGCTCCAGGTCGCGATCCGCAGGTTCTCACCGCATTAATCTTCAGTTTCGCGTGCGCTGGGGTGAAACATACGCACAGGACTGCATAACTAACAAATTAGGGGCCCGTCGGCGGAGCTCATAGCAGACACGTCTTCATCGTGTGCTGCCTAGCCACGCCCCCAGACAGTAACATATTTAAGTGTCCAAAGCGCTGAGTGACTCTTTTTAATACCCCAAGTTTTTCTTTTCAATCTTATGAACTATTTGATCCTTGTGGAAGGGAAACCCCTTTTCCACCCAACGGCTGGAAGAAGCTCTGAACTTGTATTTAAACACTTCTCATATGATGCTGACATCCCTACACATTATATACAGTTAGATGTGAGGGCAAGTATAGGTTTTGCACAAAGGCAGACATTTGCTTTGGACTTCCTGACTGTTAGCACAGTTTTACCTGAAGTCCAACTAAGGGCTTACTTAGCAAGACCATTCAACTGAGACAGTACAAAACTCCACTCTTAGTATAAGGCTGTACCGCCTGAGTATATGGTCGCGTAGACAGAGCAGCCAGGCTTATCCCAGGGGGGAGAGAGGGCTATTGGAAGGTACAAAGAACTTGTAGTATACCAAGGGTTCAACAGAAACACTGACAACCAGAAGTATTATAAAATATAAAGGTTCATTACAAATACAAGTTAGGCCAAGTTAAGTCTTGGCGTAAGTACTTTGTCCTAGAGGATTGCACAGGTGGATCACACTTACTCCTAGTGTGGCCCAGGCATGTTTAGGTTTTAGTCCCTTTGATCATTCACTTGCCCTAGGATTTCTCTTGCTGGGTCTAAAGTAATGGTGTCACCTAAGCAAACTATAAGAGTAAAATACCCTTATATGTACTTTTCAGAATGGTACAACACACATTCAAGGTAAGTAAGAACTTTTGTAACTGCTCACTTACCAACTAACTCTTTCACAAGTAAGTACACTTTTAAACACTTGTTATATCTTTCAAGGCAGAATCCTTTTCTTATCCAGTCCTTCCCTTTTCTATTGCATGAGTTTACTCAGAGGTAGAAGGGGACCCTAGTGGTCTAGGAGCCAGCTGTAGGCAGGGTGAGATAGGATTCAGTTGCAGAAAAAGTCAGAGTTCCTGTGTAAGACTGTTCAAACAAGTAAGTAGTTCACTTTAGAGGACGTTCGGGTCCAGGGACTTCCGAGAAGACACCCTAGGAGGATTCCAGTAGTGGGCCTGGGTGAACTGGTTGAGTGGACTCCCAATCACAGAAAACACCCAAAAAGCTTTACAGAAATCACACAGGCTTACGGTAAGTAAACACACCAGCCAACACAGTAACAAGAGCGCATCCCTGCAAGCTGATCCTGATCCACTTTTGGTCCAAGGACAGGACCCAGCAGCCGCAAGTTTCGCCAAGGCCGAGCCACCGAGAGAGCACACCCACGGTATCAGCTTGGAGAAAGGCCAAGGCCATCATACCGATTACACGGATATGTGCTTTCAAGGAATCTACCATCGAAGGGCTAAGACAGATGGGAACCAGTAAGAGACAATGATACAAAATGTTATGTTGATTCAGCATTCTAAGTTTGGGAGGAATGTAGTGTAACAAAGCTGGGCCCAGTCACGTGGGCGAGGGGAGACCCGAGCCAAGATACATGGGCTGAAAGATCCAGCAGGAAGAACGTCATTCCGGCATGAGCAACAAACACAGTGAGCCCAGCGTATTCTTTGCTCCGTGTGTATGAGGCCTGAGCGAAACGGATGCATGTTACCGACCTCCTGGAACACACCGGAGGTCGGGAAAGCTAACATTACATTCAGGACTTAAGTTTATTGAGATAGTATGAGTAATGGGAAAGGAGGACTGGGGAGGAGAGGCAGTTAAGCATTCCACAGGAGCCCAAGAGTCTGAGGGTGCACACTCAGACGTGCTTGCCTGAGTCAGACCAGTACCCAAATCGGAGGTAATCTCTCCAGGAGAGTACTTCCGTTTCTCTGTGTCTTCCGTGTTGTTTTAGTCATCAGTGGGTATGTGAGCATCAGGGGTTCCATGGATGCTCCTAAAGACAATGTAGAAGAACCCTCCCCTGGACAAAGAGGAAGGGGTACGTTTTCCGCTGCAACCAGCCTCTCTGCATCCGAAATCATGCGAGTGGGAGTAGTCATCAGTTTTCCACCACTACTAAGATCATACATCAGCACTCGCCAAAACCTCAGCCGTAAAGCTGATGTACACAGCAAAGGGTGGGCTTAGTCCCCTGCAGCAGAATCCACAGCAGCAGTAAATACTGCTGCACTATTCGAAAGAGCAGTAGGAGAAACGTACAGGTTAGCAGCTACTATAGCAATTACTGTAGCACTCACCATAGTGGAGAGCACAGTGTCCGTTGGCGCTGTTGCAGAGAAGCAGAGAAACAAGCTCCAAAGGTCCAAAAAGCACCAAACACACAGTTTTGCACACCGCGTTGCGCTCCACGCCGGTGTCAGGTATCTACTGTGTGCGCTCCTCCTTCCAGGTAATACAAACTGAAGATGCTCGCCATAAACAGTTCAGGGTCTCTTGCCAACAATGCCTCCACAAAACACACAGCTTTGCACACCGCGCTGGTGGCAGTTATTTAATGTGCAAGCTCCTTTTTCCAGATAAGAGAAACTGAAAACACATGCCAAAAACAGTCCAGTTTCTCTTGCCAGCAATGCCTCCACCGAGCACACAGCTTCGCACACCCCTAAAATATATGCGCTTAAGCCTTCTTGTCCTGAACCTAACACTTTGCAACTTAATGGTCAATCGCTCATTTCACCTTGTAATCCATTCGCTGGTTTCTATGGCTCAATCCCACACCTACCTATGCGCATTCCTTTCACCCATACACTTCCTTTGTTACTATTATTTACCAAATCTACTCATTAGACAACCCTGAAAGACGTTGGGCCTTCCTACTTCCTTATTTCTCCAGGCATGTTTAGGTTTTAGTCCCTTTGATAATTCACTTGCCCTAGGATTTTTCTTGCCGGGTCTAAAGTAGTGGTATCACCTGAGCAAACTATTCCAATGGTCATTGCTGACATCAAGCATTCTCCATTCTGGTGTCAGAGATGTGGGTGCTGCTTCCCATGCTGTAGGTACTGGAAAGGGTGATATCATTGTATTGTCTTGTGCTCTGCAATTCTACGATTGCACAAGGGCCAAGATCACACCTTTGGCTAAGCACACATTTCAGACAGGGCCAGAGTACATTCAGGGAAGTAGGTGACTGAACAGACGAGTTTACAACAACGCACATGAGTCAGACTTATACCACCACTTGATAGAAGGGTATTCTATTAAGGGCATCCACACACACACCCATTTGGACCTGACCTAGACTCAACCTCAGCCTCAATCCTCATCAGGGTGGAAGCAAAGAACCTTTTTCCATCATAAAAAAGTCTACACATGCCCTATTCATGTTTTGTTTTAGAAAGAAGTCAAGCACTACCAAAGTTCTAAGTACGATCTTCACTGACTCCCAAGACTCCGTTGGAACAATACTGTTTCAACAGCTTTGCTAAGGAATATTAAGCTGCCACACTTTATCAATGAGGAGAGGAAAGAAGAACATCACTGGGTGGGCCTAAAATGGCCACTCTACTAGTGGGCTCAAGACTACTTCTCTGAGCCCTCAGTGATAGCCCGAGTAATGTAATAGGCATTTGTATAGCGCCTTTCACCATTGGTATGGTCTCAACGCACTGTAGATTGAATGCCCTTGGGGGACTGAAGTCCAGGAATGTGACATTTGTCAGAGAGAGATAGAGTGTTTATGTGCACTTAATCAGTAGGTCGGTAGGGGTGCCAAGTCCGTGCTAGTCAACCATGATGTGCAGGGAATGAGTGGGTGCGGAGAGGTAGCCCAGGGAATATGTGAGAGAGACATTATGTGTGCAGCTAGGATGAATTCTATCGTAGGAGAAAAGCTGCAATCTAGTGCCAGAGGTGTTGTGCAAAGTGTGTGAGGCAGGAGTGACATTATGTCAGCCGCTATACCGAATTATAACGTGAGGGATAGCTGCATTCTATTGCCAAAAATGTTGAGCAAAGTATGTGAAACAGGTGAGATATTATGTGAGCAGCTAGACTGAACAACATCGTGGAGGACCGCCACATTCCAGTGCCAGAGGTGTTGAGCAGAGTATGTGAAGCAGGACTGAATTTTATCATGGGGGATAGCTGCAGTCTAGTTTCAGAGGTGTTGAGCAAGGTATGTGAAGCAGGAGAGACACTATGTGAGCAGCCAGACTGAATTATGTTGCGGGGGAAACATTACATCCAAACATTTAATACACGCATGATGGACCCAGATTCAATACATCAGGTGTATCTAACGTCATCCAGATTCCTAGCGAAAGCTGTGTATAAAATACTTAAATTTAGACTTCCCTGCACTTAATAAGCATCTAGATGCAAAAACATTTCATAAACTTGGATTCAGCAATATGTATTTATTTATTTTAATTTAATTTATTGTGCATTTGTTAAGCGCTTAAACAGTAAGTCAATTCTGTTTCAAAGCGCCCACAGAGCAACAGGGAGGGAACATGGGTTTGAAAACAATGATTGCAGTGGAAGATAAAAGACAAACCTACTACGCCTTGTGACTATTCAGAACGTTCAAGTGCAGTGAGAAGAGGGGAACTGGAGGTTGGGGGGTAAGTGCTGGAATGTCCGAGCTCGTGGGTGAGCAGCAGATGAAGTGCAGTAAAGTGCTATTCAGCCTGTAACTGCATTGGGTAGAAAGTGCAAGCCTAGAGGAGTGAGGCCGGTAGGGGCCGAGGCAAGTGCTGAGAGGTAGGCATCGGCTGGGGCAATTGGGTATGGGAGGCCAGGTCCCTGAATGAATACATAAGGGCCCTGGCAACCAATCACAGTGACTGTGAGATTAGCAGAGGAGGGACGAAGGGTAGGAGGTGGTGAAGAGGAAAGTCTTGTGGAGCTTCTGGAATTTGAGGAAGTCCTGCTCAAGATGAAGAGTAAGGGGAGGCTGTTCCGTAAGAGGGACCCAGCTCAGGAAAATGATCAGCCTCCGGCCCTTTGTTTAGCAAAATCCTTTACACACAGAGAGTTGGTGCCAGAAAACCAACTATATAGTAAGAGAAAGTTGCAGATAGCGTATTCCCAGGCCTAAGACATCCTTGTGAATGATGCAGAGGGATTTTAATTTAATCTGTGCCGCAACCGGGAGATAATAAATAGTTTTTAGGGCAGGAGAGATGCGGTCCCTGGGCTTAAGGCCAAGGATAATTCCTGCTGCCCTATTCTGGATTAGCTGGAGATGTAAAAGTGCAGGTGGAGAGTCTGGATTGCCTTTGTATTAGGCGGCATGCCAGTTTGTCAGAGGGTGAGCCTGAGGTCTGTCACTTCCGTTCCACTGTTCCGCTGCTCTGCACTTTTGTTTCAGGGCTGCAAGTTTGGAATCATACCAGGTGTTACGCTTAGAGGCATGTTTCAGGTAGATCCTCATGACTGGGGCAAGAATGTCAAGGGTATTAGTAATGGCAAGATGGAGGTTGCTGAGAGCAGAGTCAGAGGTAGAGTCTGGAGGGGGATAGAGGTGGTGACAAAGTTTAATGCAAAGGGAGCAACTAACACTCACTTCATCAGGCGGTTGTTCATGAAAGAGGTTGGCATGGCTGGGGGGGCGCGGTCAGGGTGCTGAGAGGACCCAGGTGAGAGGAGCGGAGGGAGTGGTCTGATCAGGAGAGTGGGGTGATCAGTGAGGAGGAGGGTGAAAGATCTGTGTGGATGAAGGCATGAAGAGTGTGTCTAGCCGAGTGGGTAGGACCAGAAGGGAGAATGGAGAGGAAGAGTGAGGTGCAGAGGTCATGGAATAGAGCGGACACTGTGGTTGAGCAGTTAAGGTGGATGTTAAAATCACCCATGATAAGGAGTTTAGTGATGGTTGTGAGGAGAGAGGAGGAGAAATCAGCCCATTCAGGGAGGGACAGGGTGGTAGGGCCAGGAGGCCTGTAGATGGTGGCAATGGTCAAAGAGAAGGTGGGAGAGATGACTGTGAAGGACGGGAGGGGGGTCTGTACTTCAGCTCTCTATATTGTAGAGGAGAGGCACAGAGGACCCCTGCCAAGATTCTCTGTTATTGGTACGTGGTCGAGCAATCAAGGCCTAGCTTCTCAGGAGGTGATGCGGGCTGGTTCTTAAATACAGTGTAGTCCCCAAGCACCCACAAAGGAATGTCCGCACACTGTATCGGTTAAAACACAGTCTTTATATAATTAATATTCAAGGTTATGTACAGTATCACGATAACTCACTTTGTACTCGGTTATCTATAATGGCAAATATACAGTTCTACGTGGTACCACAATTACTATTAGATCTCTTTAAAGTGCATCAACTGTAGGGGAACCGACAATAGATATAATAGGAAAGCAGTTGGTTAGAACAATTGGCAAAATGCTGGCCCCTACCGTTAGACACAGTTCTGTGTGGAGATCCCCCCACCTGGGCAACCTGTAGAATAAAGATATATCACAAGCCCAGTCCATATATTGTTCACAAGAGACTTTCCAATAGTTCTGCAACCCCAAAGTACCTGGCGTTGTAGCGTCCATCGTCAGGGAATCGATGGCTCTTCTTGAGTGCCCTCCCTTTAAGGCAGGAGTCATGGGTCGTCGAACGTCTGACGGAGAACAGGGTGAGCTACGACAGGGAAGTGGCAACTTCTTTCCTAGCGGTGTTTGTGGACGGGAAGCGTAAACGTCCTGCAAGGAAGAGGTGTGCGGGGCACCTCAGTGTCGATAGTTCTGGACCGCAAAGAGTTTGAAGAATTGTGGCCCAGCAAGGGTGGCAGGAAACCCAACGGTGGATGCTCCTCGGCGCGATGACGACCTAGCCTTCTCCAGCGGGATCAGATGGGCGATGATGCAAACGAGAGCGTCCTTGGATCAAAAGTTCTTAGGCAACGGGAGCACGGCGGACAACAGTCCGGGCGCTTCTCTTTGGGATTCCGCAGCAGTTCCCGTCTCCGGTCGGCAGCCTGTCATAGGTCTGTCTACCAGGGAGCTTTGGCAAAGATCAGCTGGTGCACGATGGTCCCTCGTAGCTCAGGAAGAGGGTGCCTTACCAGGTCCTCTCTGGGTCAGTCCTTGGAGACACAGCAGCGTTCAGATTGATGAATGAGAGCAACAGCAATTCTTCTCTTCCAGCAGGGCTTCAAGGTCAAGCACCAGTTTCACTCCAGTTACTCTTTGTAGTTTGGACTTCAGCTCTGAACACTTCTGAACACGATTCCTAGCAGTGAGAGCTCCCCAGAAATACTGTTGATATCCCATTCATTCCGCTGGGTCACACTTGAGCATCCAATCACTACAAAGAGTATTCAGCAGTCTGTCAGCCAATCAGGTGCACAGTGCATTCAGGCCATTCTTCTCCATCCAGACACTCACAACACAAAATGTGGATTCGGACAAGTACCACACCATTCAACACTAAACACTGCATTCATACAAGTTTCGGGCAGGGCTTTCTCAGTCATTGTGACAAACACCAGAAACCAGACATCCACAACAAGAAGTGCATATTCGTCACACACTCTATTCACAGAGGTCCTACCCACAGGCATACCCACAACACACGGTCGTTGGGAAGGCTCCAGCCAGTCTGGTCTGCATTTGCCCACACTACCATATATGGAACTTCCACCCAACAGCCAGTCAGGGGGAAACGACAGAGTCAGGGCTTCCTGGGACTTTGGGAAGATCAAGGTAACAGGTGATGGAAGGCTAGAGGGCACAGGGGCCATCTCTTCCCCATCAGGAATCTACTGATTTCAATGACAGGGCCTGGGCATCCCAAAATGGAGGACGCTCGGGCACCAGCCAATTCAGCACGGAGCTGCCACCAGTCCGTACCCTGCTCTGTGGGCCACACACAGGTGCCCAAAAACATACACTAGTTGCACATGGTTGTACCCCCACTCATGGGTGCCATAAGGGTATCCCATGGGTATGTTCACCAAAACCAAAAGAGAGAGCTGCACCGCCAGGAGTCCCACATGAACTCCTGCGCGGAAAACACAACAGAACACACGATAAAAGAAGTAAAGGACAAGGATACGGAGGCCCTGTCCCTCCGATGCATTTCCAGCATCACAGTTTCCCCCCCAGACTGAGGTTAGGGTGCCTAATCTCCCACGAGATAGACACCCTCATCCAGCCTTCTGGAAAGGCCATCTGCATTATCGTGACTCTTCCCTGGTCTATGCTCTATGGTAAAGTCTAGCCCTTGCAGGCTAATGGACCACCTGAGCAGCTTCGGTTTTTCACCCTTCATCTGCATAAGCCACTTCAGGGGATTATGATTGGTCTGGACCTTGAAGGTAGACCCGGTAGGGTAGGGTCTAAAATGCCTAAGGCTCCAAACGATACTAAAACATTCCTTTTCAACAGTAGCCCACCTAAGTTCTCTACCCTTGAGTTGTCTACTGATGAATATGATCGGATGTTCTCTTCCTTTGTCATCTAACTGGGACAAGACAGCTCCAATTCCGGTGTCACAGGTGTCAGTTTGCACGATAAAGGACTTGCTATAATCAGGCGCACACAACACGGGTGCCCTACACACACTTTCTTTCAAGCCATCAAAGGCCCTCTGACAGTCTTCAGTCCAATTAACCTTCCTAGGCTGTTTGGTTGGAGTCTGAGCTGTCAGGGGTGCAGCTATGATTCCATAGTCCGTCAGTAAATTGTGATAGTACCCAGTGAGGCCCAAAAAGGCTCTCACCTGGGTTTGAGTAGTAGGAGTCTCCCAGTCATGTACATCCTGTACTTTACTGGGGAGAGGTTGGATTTGACCCCCTCCTACCTCATGACCAAGATACGTGATGTTCCCCTGAGCTATCTTGCACTTGGTGGCCTTGATAGTGAGGTTAGCCCTTTTCAAGGCCTGCAACACTTTATCCAGATGTGTCAAATGCTCTTCCCAAGTGGAACTGTAGACGGCAATGTTGTCTAAGTAGGCCACACAAAAGGCCTCCAGCCCACTGAGTGCATGATTGACCAATCTCTGGAAGGTGGCAGGGGCATTCTTCAACCCAACTGGCATGACCTTAAACTGTTAGAGTCCCTCTGGTGTTGAGAATGCTTTTCCTTGGCATGGTCCGTCAAAGCTATTTGCCAATAGCCTGAGGTAAGGTCAGAGGTGCTCACAAATTTGGCAGCACCTATGGTGTCCACGAGCTCATCAGCCCTGGGTAATGGGTGTGCGTCAGTTTTGGTGACGGCATTGACTCCTCGGTAGTCCACACAGAACCTCCAATCCTTAATACCTGCCTGGGAACTTGCCTTGGGGACTAAGACCACGGGACTGGACCAGGGACTGGTTGAGGGTTCAATAACACCCAGATCCAACATCTTGGCGACCTCAGCCTGGATGTGGTTCTTAACTGTATCTGACATACGGTAGCACTTGCTTTTGACAGGCACACTGTCACCAGTGTCAATTTCATGCCTACACCACGGTGTAAGTCCCGGTGTCAGTGAAAACAGAGAGGCATGCTGCCGGAGCAAAGTCCTGCAGGCCTTCTGCTTCTCTGTCGTTAGATCGGGAGAGAGATGCACTCCCTCCACTGAGCCATCCTGAGGGTTGCTATGCAGCAAATCAGAAAGGGGCTCACTCTCATCCTCTTCTTGCTCTGAAGCTAGCAAGAGACAGGAGACTCCTGCTCGCCTGTGGACAGGCTTGAGCCTGTTAACATGGAATACCTGAGGGGCTACCCCATGGATTCCGATATCAACCAGATAATTGACTTTGCCCATCTTAGAGATGATCCTGAAGGGTCCAGTCCACTTGTCTGCGAAAGCTCTAGGCTTGGTAGGCTCCATCACGAGGACCCCCTGTCCTGGAGTCCAATCCATTTGTGGTGCTTTAAGGTCATGCAGTTACTTATTCAATTCCTGGCTGGCCTTGAGATTTGCTGTTGCCTGACCCATCATCTGTGTCATCTTCCGTCTGAGGCCTAACACATAGTCCCTCACTTGCTTGGTGGGACCTGGAGGGGTGGCTTCCAAACCTTCTCTGATCAAGGCAAGGGGCCCCCTCACGGGATGTCCAAAGAGTAACTCAAAGGGGCTGAAACCAACACCCTCTTGAGGTACCTCTCTGTAAGCAAACAGCAGGCATGGCAGGAGGAGATCCCATTTCCTCCTTAGAGGCTCTTCCACAGCGCCTAGCATGCCCTTGAGAGTTTTATTAAATCTCTCAACCAGACCATTGGTCTGGGGATGGTAAGAGGTGGAGAACCTATAGGTCACCCCGCACTCTTTCCACATGGTTTTCATGTAACTAGACATGAAGTTGGATCCTCTGTCAGAGACAACCTCCTTGGGGAATCCTACACTGGTGAAAATGCCCAGGAGAGCCCTGGCAACCACCTTGGCAGTAACAGTCCGAAGGGGTATAGCCTCAGGGTACCTGGTGCCATGATCAACCAAGACAAGCATGAACCGATGTCCACCTGAAGTGGGAGGGTCAAGGGTACTGACAATGTCGATGCCCACACTCTCAAACGGTGTGCCAACCACTGGCAATGGCTGCAGTGGGGCAATGACAATGCCTCCAGTCTTGCCAGACAACTGACAAGTTGGGCAAGTCCTGCAGTGGGACTCCACTTCTACTCCCATCCGAGGCAAGTAGAAATGGGCAGAGAGCCTCTGCTTAGTCTTCTTGGTACCAAGATGACCAACTAAGGGCACCTCATGAGCCAACTGCAGCAGGAAGGGCCTGTAAACCTGGGGTACCACCAACCTCTTGAGAGCACCAGGTTCAGGCTTAGTGGGCTCACTAACAAGGAGCTCACCCTCCCAATAGATCCGGAATGTCCTAGGCACTTCTCCTTGTACCTGGGACAGGGCCTGTTTCCTCAGACCCACGAGATAGTGGCACTCTCTCTGCCTCTTACAGAAGTCCGCCCGGGAGGGTCCCCCTTCAGCTAACAAGCATTCAAGGTTGGGGTGGTCCTCCAGGTTGAGTACCTCTCCCACAGGAAAGTCTTTTGGCTCTTCTCCCACAGGAGAGTAGTTGAGACGGGGTTCACCACTGGACCCAGCCCGTCCAGAGCATGGATCCCAGCGGGTGCTGTCGGAACAGCAGGAAGAACAGGAGTCCCCTCCACAGAGGTGGACTTCTTACTCTTCAGTTTCCTTCGCTCCTTGGGTTTCCCCATCGGCAAGGGTACCGGCCCACAGTCGGACCCTGTGTGACCTGCAATCGGGTGACTGCCACAGCAGCCATGGGTAGACCATCCGTGATCATCCCCAACTCGACCAAATCGTTACCTAACAAGATGTTCGCAGGCACATTGTCCTGAACCAGGAACGGAAGCTTTGTTGTCTTGTCTCCAATCGTGATGTTGACTAAGGCTACAGGCGGTAATTAGGGAGGCCCACCAGCTAACCTGGTGGTTCTCAGAGGAGCACCTAAAAAGTCCTCTGGCTTGAGCAGGGTCCTGTCCACCACTGTCATGCTTGCCCCAGTGTCTCTCAAACCAGTAGAAGGCTGGCCATTCAAGAGGACACTTCTAAATAACCTACGGGTGTTCTGTGGGATAGTTGCCAGTACTTCTGTGTACTGGTCCCAGGCCCCAAAGGACACTAAGGAAATCTCTACGGGAGCACCAAAGGTGATCCCAGTAGAGGAGGGGAGGACAGTGGCCTCCTCCTCAGGTACGGAGTAGGGGTAGGTCAGACTGACAGCCTGGACTCCAAGTGCCTTACCCTTACCCTTGGGGTCACCCCTTCGGTGATCCATAGCCCCACAATCCCAACAAGTGCCGGGAGTGTGGGGTACAGTACTGGATCCACTGGGACCCTGCTTTGCAGCAGGCGGACCACTACTCTTACTCCCACCCACAACATACTTATCCCCACTAGGTTTTTGGGTCTTAGGAGAGGAAGGTTTTGGTTTACCTGACTAATTGCTTCTGGGACTCCTCAGCCTTCTGAGAGGTCCCCTTTTCTTTGTCCTTGTCCTTCCCACTGGAGTCCTTAGGGGACACCCGATGGGAGACCCACTTGTGAGCCAACCTAGCCAGCTTAAAGGGGTCCAAAATGTTCTGGTCAGCAACATACTGACGCAGCTCTGGTGAACAGGCTTCCGAAAAATGCTCAAAAAACTAAAGGTGGGACAATTCAACAAACGTTTTAACTTTGTAACCATCAATCCACCCCATCATGTTCATGTGCGCAGCACTCACCCAGTCAGCCCAAGATACATTCTCTCGTTTCTTAAAATCCCTGAATCTCTTAAGGTACTGGGTAGGTGTCTTGCCAAACTTGGCAATTAAAGCAGACTTCATGCACTCATACTGACCCCTTTCTTCCACACTCAGTTTCAGAATACAGTCATATCCAGTTTGAGGCACTCTGCTTGACAAACACTTAGCCCAATCAAGAGATTCACCATCAGTCTGGTAGTCCACCAGGGCAGCTATCAGCTCAGCCCTAGAATTATCCACAAAGTCTAACTCCCTGGCTTCACAAGCATCTTGGAGAGCCTCTAAGCTCATCCGAGTCAATTTACCATTCTCAATAGATTCCATTGCTTGTAATGCAGTTATCTTGTACACAACTAAACCTCAATTTAACAAAGTGCAGATATCCTTGTAAGTGGCACGGTTATACACTGATTCTTAAAACCATAAGCATCCCACAGCTACCACCAGTGTGAAGGACCGGAGGGGAGGGCTGTACTTCCCCTCTCTATATGGTAGAGGAGAGGCACAGAGGACCCCTGCCAAGATTCTCTATTATTGGTACGTGGTCGAGCAGTCAAGGCCTAGCTTCTCAGGAGGCGATACGGGCTGGTTCTTAAGTACAGTGTAGTCCCTAAGCACCCACAAAGGAATGTCCGCACACTGTATCGGTTAAAACACAGTCTTTATATAATTAATATTCAAGGTTATGTACAATATCATAATAACTCACTTTGTACTCGGTTATCTATAATGGCAAATATACAGTTCTACGTGGTACCACAATTACTATTAGATCTCTTTAAACTGCATCAACTGTACGGTTAAATGGCACACAAATCAGTTCGTAAGGGAAACCAACAATAGATATAAGAGGAAAGCAGTTGGTTAGAACAATTGGCAGAATACTGGCCCCTACCGTTAGACACAGTTCTGTGTGGAGATCCCCAAACCTGGGCAACCTGTAGAATAAAGATATATCACAAGCCCAGTCCATATATTCTTCACAATAGACTTTCCAATAGTTCTGCAACCCCAAAGTACCTGGCGTTGTAGCATTCCTCGTCGGGGAATCGATGGCCCTTCTTGAGTGCCCTCCCTTTAAGGCAGGAGTCACGGGTGGTCTAATGTCCGACGGAGTACAGGGTGAGCTACAATGGGGAAGTGGCAGCTTCTTTCCTAGCGATGCTCGTCGACGGGGAAGCGTAAACGTCCTGCAAGGAAGAGGCGTGGGGGGCACCTCGGTGTCGATAGTTCTTGACCGCAAAGACTTTGAAGAACTGTGGCCCAGCAAGGGTGTCGAGTCGTCGGCGTGTCTGTGGTCTTTGGGTGACGGCTAACCCACCGGTGGATGCTCCTCGGCACGTTGACGGCCTGGCCTTCTCCAGCGGGATCAGACGGGCGATGATGCAGACGAGAGCGTCATTGGATCAAAAGTTCTTAGGAAACGGGAGCACGGCGGCTCCGGCCGGCGATGGTGGTCGTCGACAGTGGCAGCCAACAGTCCAGGCGCTTCTCTTTGGGATTCCGTGGCGGTCCCCGTCTCCGGTCGGCAGCCTGTCGTAGGTCTATCTACCAGGGAGCTTTGGTAAAGATCAGCTGGTGCACAATGGTGCCTCGTAGCTCAGGAAGAGGGCCTCTTACCAGGTCCTCTCTGGGTCAGACCTTGGAGACACACCAGCTTTCAGATTGATGAAGGAGAGCAACAGTAATTCTTCTCTTCCAGCAGGGCTTCAAGGTCAAGCATCAGTTTCACTCCAGTTACTCTTCGTAGTTTGGACTTCAGCTCTGAACACTTCTGAACAAGATTCCTAGCAGTGAGAGGTCCCCAGATATACTGTTGATCTCCCATTCATTTCGCTGGGTCACACTCGAGCATGCAATCACTACGAAGAGTATTCAGCAGTCTGTCAGCCAATCAGGTGCACAGTGCATTCAGGCCATTCTTCCCCATCCAGACAGTCACAACACAGAATGTGGATTCGGACAAGTACCACACCATTCAACACTACACAAGGGATTCATACCAGTTTCGGCCAGGGCTGTCTCAGTCATTGTGTCAAAGACCAGAAACCAGACATCCACAACAAGAAGTGCATATTTGTCACACACACTCTATTTACCCAGGTCCCACCCACAGGCGTACCCACAACACACGGTTGTTGGGAAGGCTCCGCCCAGTCTGGTCGGCACTTCCTCACACTACCATATATGGAACTTCCACCTAACAGCCAGTCAGGTGGAAGGGACAGAGTCAGGGCTTCCCGGGACTTTGGGGAGATCAAGGTAACAGGCGATGGAAGGCAAGAGGCCACGGGGGCTATCTTGTCCGCATCAGGAATCTACTGATTCCAATAACATCCCAAAATGGAGGCCGCTCAGGGCACCAGCCAATTCAGCTTGGAGCTGCCACCTGCCTGTACCCTGCTATGTGGGCCACACACAGGTGCCCAAAAACCTACAATAGGGGCACAGGGTTGTACCCCCACACATGGGTGCCATAAGGGTATCCCATGGGCCTGTTCACCAAAACCAAAAGAGAGAGCTGCACCGCCAGGAGTCCCACATGAACTCCTGCGCGGAAAACACGACAGAACACACGATAAAAGTAGTAAAGGACAAAGATACAGAGGCCCTGTCCCTCAGATGCATTTCCAGCATCACAATGACCAACTTGCAAACCAGGCTCTCGGAGGAAGAATAGGGCTGGGTGCGTATGAGGGAAGAAGGGACCCACACAGGGAAGATAAGAGCAACCCCACTGCCTGCCTAGTCAGGGCTAGGCTATGAGATGATCTTGAAGCCATCAGGGAGAAGGGAGTCAAAAGCAGTGACTGAGCTGGCCTTGAACCACCTCTCGCTAAGAGCAAGGATATTGAGGTCAAGGTCTTCAAGAAGGAGGCAGATGTCGGCAGAGTGTTTGATGGCTGAACAAGCATGAAATGTGTCTAGACGCAAGAGATCATTGCAAAGAATCAAGTCAAGTATAAACCTGGACAAGGGTGCCAGAGGTGTTGGTCAAAAGAAGTGAAACGGTGGATAAGTTTCCTAGCAGGAGAGTGTACTGGGAAGCTTATAATGGCTTGTGCGAAAGAAGTATAACAGAGACAGAATTTCCTAGCAGGAGAGTGTACTGGGAAGCCTATGCTGGTCTTTGCAAACAAGAGCTACAAGTGAATGGTGATAAAGCAAGCTATAATAAAGTATCATTGTTATGGGAAATAAGAATAAGTTAAAGGCATGGTCTAGTAAAAATTTTTATTGTCCATACGGGTCGGCCATGTTTTTTAAGCCTAAGTGGCTTGATTTTAGAAAACGTTCCTATGGACCTTACCCGAGTTTTCGTCCATTAAACGCACGCGAAAACAGGCAGTAGGGCGCCGCCATTTTGTGATAATCCTATCACTTGCCGCATCGCCCTGGCTGACCTGCTTCTGCGGCAATAAATCAAATCCCCCGCCCCTGAACCTGACATTATCAAAACATTCATATTCCCCGCCTCTCTCTGTGACGTTACTGTGCTGTGTAGGCAAACGCACCCAGTCGTCTTCTACGCGACTCCACCCAGAACCCAGAAACCAACACAGACCATCTCACAACACAGCGCGCCACAATTCAGAATATGAAACTGTACTTTAAATTCAAACAGCAACACGGTACATTTGGTAAAGTACATTTATTTGACATTTAATGTTTAGAGAATATTCAGCAATTGCCATATGAACCCCGAAAGCCATTTATTTTCTTTTATCTGTATCCGCAAATCCGTATAAGTTTATATTGAGTCACGCGCTGTTCCTTTAATTTATTTTTAAATGTTTTTATTGGCATTTTGTATAGACAGTGCCGGGGTAAGCATGGGTGTAGTTCACAGATCTTTTCCATGACAACTGTCTATGACGACGGGTCTGCTCATGGGGGCTTGAAGTTCGTCGAGAAGATCATGTCTCTCAGGAGGGCCTTCCAGGATTCCAGTGTTGCACTCACATCCTCGCCTCCCCGGTTATTCCCTTCTTTCCAGGCCCTGGTTTCAGCGCTGGTCCATCTCTCCATTTCCCTGATCCAAGGTTCATATCTGGGGCCTCCAGGAGATTTCCAAGCCATTGCTATCGTTCTCTTCGTTAGAATGCAGGCCATGTCCATTAATTTCACTATATGCTTAATTTTGCTCAGTCGGGGACACGTACCCAGGAGACATTCCTTGGGCGTCCACTCGTACCTTTCCACTCCAGCCCCCCTGCAAGTCCTCTCGACAGCGAACCAGAGTTTCTTAGTTCTGGGGCAGGTCCAGAACATGTGGATTAGGTCTGCAGGCTCACTGGTGCACCACGGGCACACTGGTGGGGTTTTATCACTGAATGTGGACACCCTATGTGGTGTCATATAGGTCCTGTAGAGGACATTCAGCTGGATGAGCCTGAACCTGGCATTGCGGGATACTTCCTTCGGGTACATCAGGGCCCTGTCCCACTCGTTCTCTGTGATGTTAGTCTCCAGATCTGCCTCCCACCTTTCTTTCAGGTGCTCGCTCCTCGGGTTGCGTCTATCGTTTAGTTGGGTATATAGTCTCGACGTGGGTTTCCATCGCTCAAGTTGTGCATCTCCTGCACAAGAGGGTGTGTTTCCGGTTCCTCGGGCCATGTGCTCCAGGTCTTCTTAGCAGCATATTTCACCCTCTGATACCATAAAAATTGGCCAGCGGCAAGCCCTTCTTCCGTCTGTAATGAGTCGAAGTCCCGGAATATTCCGTCCACAAACATGTCCCCCCACATGTAGAGGCCAGAATTCTCCCACTTCCTCATTGCCGGTAGGTCGGTGGGTGTCTTGCAGACACCGGCGAGCAAGGGAATTTCGGGCATATATGGTGGGCTCGGGCCAAGCGATGAGCAGACCTTGTTCCAGACTTGTCTCCCCAGCTTTACCAGCATGGGCGGATCGGGAGGCCCTACCTGTGAGTTCCATATTACTTCTTTGGGGTACATTGGTGCTATCAGTTGGCGAAGGAGGCCTGTCTCAGCTGTTGGTTCATCGGACAACCACTTGACGACGTGTGTCAGTTGTGCTGCGAGGTAGTATTTCTGGAAATCGGGGAGTTGGATTCCACCCTCCCTGTATGGAAGTGTGAGGGAATTCAGCAAAAGTCTGTGTCTGGCCGGGCCCCATAGGAAATCTCTGAGTAGGGATTCCAATTTCCTGAAGAAGGGGGGAGGAATGTAGTACGTTATGTTGGTGAAATAGTACAGGAATCTCGGTAGTATTATCATTTTAGTGATAGCCGCTCTGCCCATCACAGAGAGTGGGAGTCTGGACCAGAATTTGGTGGATTTGCGCACCCCTCGCATTGCTACCTCCGTGTTGCTTTCGTGTGTGGAAGCAGGCGTGTGCATGATGGTGAGTCCTAGGTAGTGGAACGCTTCTGTCTGCCACTGGATCCCAATCTCAGGTAGTTCTTCCATTCCCTTCCCTAGGAGCCCGGCCAGAGGAAAGGAGCATGATTTCTGCCTGCTAAACTTGATCCCGGAGTATTTTGCAAAGTTGTCTAGGATGTCTAATGCTATTGGTGCGTTCATTCGGGGGTTGTGCAGGTACAAGAGGACATCGTCAGCGTACAACGAGATGATGTTATCCGTCTCACCCGTTCTGATCCCTGCATCGAAAAGCTGCTTCCTGAAATAGATCGCTACTGGCTCTAGGCCAAGGACGTACAGCATTGGCGACAGTGGGCATCCTTGCCTCGTTCCTCTTTGAATGTCCCAGGATTTTGACACCATGCCCCCTGTCTTTACCCTCGCCACTGGAGTATTATAGAGCACCCTGACCCACCGGATGAAGTGCTTGCAGAGCCCGAACTCCCTCAGAGTCTCAAACAGCCATTCCCAGAATATTGAGTCAAATGCCTTTATGGCGTCCAACGAGAGTACTGATAAGTTCCTCCTTACTCTCTGCGATTTGAGCTATGACGTGTTGGAGCCTTCTCAGGTTGGCTGTGGTGTTACGTCCCCGGACAAAGCCGTTTTGGTCCTCGTGTATTATAGACCCTATCACCCTGGACAGCCTTTTCGCCAGTATGGTTGTTAAGATTTTGCTGTCATAATTCAGCATTGCCAAAGGGCGATATGAGTCGCATTCGTCAACGGGTTTACCAGGTTTAAGCATTGGAATTATAAGCGTCTCTCTCATGGTGCCAGGTAGTATGCCAGTCTCGTATGCCTCTTCGTATACTCCATGGAGTATCGGGGCTAGGATCTCCTCATAGGCTTTGTAGAATTCTGGTGTGAGGCCATCTGTTCCGGGAGACTTGCTTGTGGAGAGGGACCTGATTGCCTCCAAGATATCCTCCGTCGTGATAGCTTCTCCCAGCATCTCTCGTTGCTCCGAACTCAGTTTGGGAAGGCCTACTTCAGCCAGGGTGTCCCGAATGTCCTCTACTGGGACCTGTTCATCGTGAGCATTGAGCTTGGCGTAGAAGTTTGAGAAGACATAGTTAATTGCCTGTTGTGTCCTCTGAGTTGCGCCGTGTTCGTCCTTAATTTCCTTGGGAGTCTGCCTTGGGTGCTCATTCTTGCACAGCCAGGCCAATATCCTGCCCGGTTTGTCCGCCTCCTTGTGTGCTTTACGGTGCGTGTGGAGAAGTCAAATTTGGATAGCCTCTCCCAGGCGAGACGGCAGCCGTCCCTGATTTCTGCCAGCTTAGATTCCTTCTCGCTGGTTGGGGTCGGGCTGTTTTCCAGTTGTCTAATCCCCTCTTCCTTGGTCTCAAGTTCCCTTTTTAGTTGCCTCCTGATTCCGCCTGCTTCTGCTATCACTTCGCCTCTGGTTACTACCTTCATTGCCTCCCAGAGCGTGCTCCACTTCTCGACCGACCCCTTGTTAAGCCTCACGTATTCTTCCAGTCTTTCCCCTAGGGTGTCCTTGAAGGAAGGGTCGGCCAGAGTTTCCGTGGGCATACGCCACATCGGGATGGGGGGCCTCGGGCCTTTCAGATTTAGTTGCATGAGCAGAGGGGAGTGATCCGAGATCGACCTGCCCAAGTAGTCTACGGAGTGCATCTGTGGGAGTAGTTCGCCGTTGATGAAAAAGTGGTCTATCCTGGTGTGGAGGCCATGTGGAGATGAGTAGTATGAGTAGGATCTATCGGCTGGATGTAGGTCTCTCCAGATGTCGACCAGCGCCAGGTCATCCACTGCTTTGCAGAGTGCCCTCGAAGCGGAATTGTTGGAGGGTCGTGGCGTCCTAGACCTGTCCAACTCTTCATTCATGACGCAGTTGAAGTCTCCCCCCCATAGGAAGGTGTCATTTCTGTGGTGCGCAATTCTGGCGCATAACTGTTTCAGATGGGAAGGCACCCCGTGCTGGGGGAAGTATGAATTTACAATGCATATCCTTGTGTTCTCTATCATGCCCTACACCACTACGTATCTTCCGTCCCTATCCACTTCTGTCCCCATTTGATGTAATGGTGTGTCTGGACTCACCCATGTATACACGCCCCGTGCGAATTTGGAGTAAGATGCGCCACTGCCTTGGCCCCCCCAGTAGTCTGCCAGTTTGTGTGTGGTGTCTGCCAGGAGGTGTGTCTCCTGGAGGAGCGCAATCGACACCTTCTTGCGCCTCAGGTATGAGTGAACACGGTTCCTCCTTACGTAGGATCCCATCCCCCTGACATTCCATGTGATTATGTTAAGTTGTGGTGCCATCACTTGGGTGCGGTTGTTGTCGTGGGTGGCCCCTTGTCTCTCCGCCACAAGATCTCGTGCTACTGCGCATCATTTCTTGTTCTGCATTTGCGGATCGACCAGCTTCATTTCTCAGTGTCGAATGCTCATTGATTTCTTGGGTGGTTCTGGGGAGAGGGACGGTCTCAACGGGAACACATGAAAAATAACAACTGTAACTGGTGCACCCAGCTCCTGCCGGTGAGGTGCAGTGCTCAGGTGCTCTCGCGCAATCTGGCCCCCTCAGGGTTTCCGGCGTGAGCAGGTTTGTGCTGGCAACAGGCCTGCACTGATCTTTCGGGGGTTGTCGTTGCGTGCTCATGTGTGAGAGGCCCGGCGGGCCACGTAATCTTGTTGCTATCTCTTGTTATAATGGTGTTCCAGCGTGCTTGTTGTACCCTTTTACGGTGAAGTCCAGTATGCGCGTCAGGAGAGAGGGGCTCCGGCGCCATGTTATCTTGCTTTGTGGGCTACAGCGCGGTTCTTGGCGGTGGACTCTTCGGGGACCACGGCCAGGTTGTTGTGTTCCATCCATATGGTGGCTGCGTCTGGAGTTTCAAGGAATATCGCTCTTCCTTTGTGGATCACTTTTGGCCTGGACGGATACAGCAGCATGTACTTCAAGTTTAACTGCCTCAGTCTGGCCTTTATCGGGATGAAGGAGTTCCTTGCCCTCTGTACCGCTTGCGTATAGTCCGGGTATATGGTGATTTTGGAGTTACTTCTGTCTATCACCCCACCCTCTCTCGAGAATCTCAGGATCACTTCCCTGTCCCGGAAGTTGAGGACCTTCGCGATGATGGGTCGGGGGTAGGAACCTGGGGGAGGCTTCTTCTGTAGTGATCTGTGGGCTCTCTCTATGGCGATGCCCTGTGAGAGCTTCTCCGCCCCAATTTCCTGCTGAATTAAGGATTCCACATATGCCGTGGGGTCGGAAGTCTCTGTCCCCTCAGGGACACCAAGGATTCTGATGTTGTCGCGCCTGGCGCGTCCTTCCGCCTCTTCCGACCTTGCCTCCAGGATGCCCACCCTCCTCCTTAGGTCTGCCACCTCAGCTTTAAGATCCAGCGTTTCCTTATGGGTGGTTTCTATATTGGTAACACGCTCTGTCAGGTTGCGGGCGTCTTGACGTATAAGCTGTATGTCGGCCTTTACCTCTCCTATCTTAGTGTCTATAAACTCCCTTAAGGCCGCTATTGCTTCCAGTACCTGACTGTCTTTAGGGCTTTCCTCCTGGGTAGTCTGCTGCGTCGCACCTTTTGGGGTGGATTGGGCGACGGGGGGGGCCTTGGTCGTGAGGAAGGGGTCCATCGTGGCGGTCTTGGCCTTGTTTCTCAGGGTGGACATTGCGGTGTTGCTTGGGCCTTCTGCTTGGTGCTGGTGGCTATCTCGCCTCTTCAGGCTGGGTTATTATGTAGGCCCGTCCAGGGCCGCGTCATGCCCAGGCTTGTGGAGCGTATTGCGGTCCTCGGTAGAGCCCTGCCCTGGGTTGCCGCGATCCTGTGGCCAGGGGGCCCCTGACAGGTGTGAGGTCTCGGGGGCTTATCCGCCCCGGAGGTGCAGGGCCCGCGTTCGTGGCGGGCGGAGGTGGTGTCCCAGTGGGGCCAGGCAGGTGGTGCCGATGGTGAAGGGCGCTTAGTGCCTATTGCCCCAGTGTGCCGATTAGCTTTGTGCCCTCGGCAGGGCAGTTCTCGGGTCCAGGCTGTCTGAGCCCAGCGGGTCGGGCCACACCTGGATAGGCCCCCAGTTCATCAGGTTGTTGCCAGTTCTTGGTGCGCGCTCCCGCAGCGCGGTAGCCACCAGCCAAAGTCACCCAAGGCGGCTCCGCCTCCAACATGTCCCCCAGGCCCCGGGCCTCCTCCAACTCTCTGGATGGCTCCCACCACGGGCTTCACAGAGGGGCTCCCGCCCGCTGTCGTGCGACCCGGATGGTCCGGAGTGCGAGGTGCTGGTGGCGGTCTCTCCCCCGAGGCCGCCCAGGTGCAGATTGCTGCCTCTCCCTGGTCGCCCGTGGACACACCTCGCTCGGCGCCGCGGTCCTCAGGCGGCCGCCAACGATGGCTCCTGGGGGTCTGGGCTGGGTCTCGCAACGCCGGCCCAGCGCTTTCTCCGCCCCGCTAAGCTCCTCCGGGTGGCGGTTAAGGCAGGGTCCTAGTTGGCCGCTGCTGCTGTCGCTGCACCGCCTTCGCTGCTCACGGTCCCGTCCTGTCAGGCAGTCATGGCGGCCATCTTGTGTGCCTCGCCCGAGGCCGGGGGGGACGCCGAGTCGAGGCTTCGCACTCGGTCCCCGAGCTCTGATTTTCGTCGGACAAAGCAGGAAAGTGGGTAGATTCGCCCAGGCTTCAGCTGGGTCAGCTTGATTTCGGCGCAGCTGGTCGCAGGGCTCGCTGTGCAGGATCGGATTACGGGCTCGGCCGGAGCTCGAGGTTTTAGCCCCCTCACTCCATGAGCACCCACACCACCCCCCCACGCGCTGTTCCTTTATGGTACACAGGGTGTTGGTTTTCGTTAAAAGAAGCACTTTGGAAGCACGGTGAACCGCAAGGCTGTTCCATCAACTGGGCACTAGTCCATCGTAAAGGCTGATTTGTTGCTTTTAGCCACTAGTACAGCGTAAGGGCATATGGGCCCTTGGCGATCGTCCCATAAAATTGTCAGTGTGCTCCAGTTGTTCACACGAAGCTGCAGGTGTCTGTTGAAAAAACCATCTGCCGGTGTCTCAAACCGATGACAGTAGCAGAACGGGATCAAATACCTGTTATGAAAACAAAAAAATATTTTATTTATTACGGCCGATCAGAAACTATTTGCTTGCAAGGATGGTTCAATGGAGTATGTTCGGCTCTAAAATCAATGCAAAAAGTAACGAAATAAATCGAGGCCAACACACAATGAGAAACGACGGTTTGCCTACATGCGTGTGGAATGATATGATATATGATATGGCCTTTGTAACGCGCCTATACACAAGTGTTTCAAGGCGCGACCAGGCAGGGGGGGAACAAGGGAAGACAGACAACGATCCTACTAGGCCAGGTGTCTTTCAAATTGCGCTAGGGGAAGGGGAGAGTGGGTAAAAGTGCTGTACATGGTTAGTAGAATACAAGATAAATAATAGGGCCAGCTGGTGGCAAGTGCAAGGTAAATGCCGGGAGAAGGGGCTGAAGGATACAGAGACAGTCCCGTAGTGCAGGTAGGCAATGCAGGGAAAAGTGGCTGGGCCAAGGACCGAGATTGGTGAGACCTGTGGACCTGCATGCCCATGTGCCCACTACGAACGCGTTTTCCTTGCTTTTCCTAAATTCATTCATTTATTCATGCATCCATTCATTAATTCTTCATTCCGGTATAAAAGCGTCTAAAGATTTACTCACATTATATTTGAAATTTCCATTGTGTCTCTGCGTAATTCAGTCTGTAAATCCGACCGTGCTCTTGACAACGATTTTTCGTATACTGAACTAAAATGAAACTCTGAATTTTCTGCCTTATCGTCTCTTACGTTACTGTGCACCCCCTTCAAATGAAGTTCTTTCCGCATGGTCCCTGTCTCAAGGTAAAAAAACAATAGACCCTTATACTTCTAGTGCGACTTGTGGGCCTCTTCTGGGCGCGAGCTGGCAATCAAAGCCGCTGTCCTTTGCATTCTTTATTTGCAACATCCCGTAGTAAAGGCATCTGTGAGAACTTGAAGTTTAGAATCCCTCTATGTAGTGCGCCACAATGTGCAAATGCGAACTGGCTTCTCTCCCAAATGCCACGGCCCGCTTGGCGCGTTCTAAGGCCCCCAATATTGTCCCCGTTGTCTGCGAGCTTTGCAGCCCCAAAGAATCATAACTATGGAGACATTTAATTTTTGGCGGAAGGTCAGGGAAAGTATAAAGTACCACAGGAGTTGAGTTAAAAATTGAGATTTATTGTTTGTTTGTTTGTTTTATTATTTGCAACACACAAGCCGCCCCTCCGTTAACAGTGCGCAACAGTGCGCAGCATTTACATTTACATGAGATGAGACATGAGAAAAATATATACATACACATATATGAGGTGAATAGAGAGAATTCAAAGATGACACCCAGCTTGTTCGCCACCCATGATGGTGACGGTAGGGGTTAGGGTTACAGGTACACTGTACAATAACATTTATTTACAAAAAGACAATCGTATTGCAATTATTTAAACCGGGATTTGTACTTCACAACCAGCTGTGCTTCGGGTGGACATGGCACAGTTGCAATGTTCGGTGGCAATGGATCACCGCTCTGCACAGAAACGTCCAAAATTCCATATCTGTGCTTCTCTAACACAGCAACAATAAGGCCTTTCACAAAGTCGAACTGCATTTCATCATAGACTGGTTTGATCACCCATTGCTTACTTTGTTTTGAAAACACCTTAGTGTAGCGAGGCATCCTTACTTTACCCCTAGTCCTAGATTGTTCATGTCCGACATTGCTATTATGGGCCAAGACCGCTAGTAGAGTGCGATGTTTCATGCCCCGAAAGCTAAAATGCAAGCGCTTTGGCCTGTACTTTAGGCACATATTGTGGAACACCTCCAAATCTCCTGTGTGACAGAATTCTGTCAGTCCTCTCAAATCTCGTGATAGAGTTTTGTCGAAAAACAATCTTCTCAATGGCTTTGTGTGTTGGTGAAGATGAAATCAACCACTTCTTCTTCCTTGCCTCCTCTGGGGACAAAGGGTCATGTTCACATTGGTGGAAATGTAGGTTTTCTGACCAGCGGTGAACGTTGGTACAGTGGTGCATCAGTGACCGCCATTTTTCAAGTAGTATTTCCACTGACCCTTCACAAGTTTTTGAGCTCCACCAGAGATGGTTGGTGATAGACTGGGACCACTGCAAAATACTTTCAAAACTTTTTTTTTTTCCTGCAGCCGAGATTTTCTTACTGATTGATTTAGCAAGATGCCATACGTCAAATTGATGATTAATAAGCGGGAACTGCTCTCTCATTGTCTTGGTAATTGAAACGTGTCTGTCCGTGGCTATGAGGTCAATGTGCATTCCCCTTGATTGTAGATATTCCACTGATTTTATAAATCCTAGTTTCTCCATGGCCACTGAGGATGTACATTGTGTTACCTGCACGACCACCAAACTCACAATTGTCTTACTATCCATGTCCTGAAAGTGGTAGGTGCAGTACTTGGCAGAAAATCCAGGACTGTTGCACTGTCCATCGCCGGCTAGCCTGAAACGTTTCCCTTCGAATGTACTTGCTAGAGACAATTGTTCAATTTTCCAAGCATCACTAATGGCCGGAAACAGATAATCACATTGGTATATGTAGTACAGCGATTTAGAAATGAAATGGAGTCCCACAAACTGAAAGAAAGCCTCTAACTTTCTAAAACTGGAGCCACTAAAAAGTGATGAAGGTGCACACAGTAGATTGCCTGTTGGCATTTTCCCCAGCATCGTTTGTGCAGACCATGAGAACCTATGATTTAATCGACAGGCGGCATTTATTTTGACGTTACTGCCTTTTATTTGATGAGTCACATTAATCAATGGCTTCCCACATACTTTCCCTCTAACTGAATGCCCACATTTCAGCATACTTATAATATCCATCAAACAACTGTCGAATACAATGTATTTGCTCTCTTTCATTAGACTGTCATCCTGCGTCAACGTTGTTTCGGCCTGTGACGTTGCGGAGATTTCAACACATTGGAAAGTAATATCGCTGCTATCAAGTTCTGATGCGTCTATGGATGCTGCGGCTGGTTCATTATCTGTCATTTCGACATCTGCTACTTCAACATTGATGGGAGAACACAACAATGTCGACATGTTTTTGGGTGGCAATTTTTTGGCGGGTGTAGATTGTGTGAATTGATCTGCAACTACTTGAGAGCTATCTTCAATACATTCAATATCATCTTCTTGTGGTGGTGCAGTCGCACTGTAGCAATGGTCCAATGCAACTTTGCTGTATTCTCCAAACACAGTTAATTCATGTTCTGGCCATTGGACATGAGCATCTCGAGCCTGAACACGCCTCGCCTCAATTAATAGTTCCTCCATAGTGTACATGGTCTGGCAAGCAACATCTCTCATTCGCTTCACTGTCTGTGTATGTATAGTTCTGACACCCACGGGTAACTAGAGGAGAGATTGGAAAAGAGATGTTCAGTTTAAACACAAGATAAAGTGTAGTCCAAATTGACTGGAAAAAAACATAAAATAGTCCCCAGCACAAACATTTTTTTAAAGTTATGAACTGTTTGTAACTAACCTTTTTTGGGGTTTTTTTCTTTGCAACTTTTTTGACTCGACCTTCAACATCTGCACGCTGTAGCTCCGATTCGTTTCCGCATGTCCTCCCTTCCTCTTACGCTGCAACGACTATATTTTCTGTATCCACATAGACAGCACGGAATGAGGCTCCATCGTCTCCCTGAAACATAGTACTTTCATTACTATGTATCAAAATATTGTTAGCATAAAACACACGTGAGGACGAACACACAGGTACATCTCAATAGCCAAACACGATTTAAACATTGTGTGCAACAATCAAACGACAAGTATTCAACCTGTGATGATCTATTTCGATGGAACTGTCAGTATCCATACCTCTGGCTCTGCATGGACTGCCATCAATGGTTGTATTGGAGAGGAGGCATCAGCATCTCCCTGAAACACAGCACTTGCATTAGTATGGTTTTCAATATTAGAAACATAACACACACTTGGGGTCGACGGCACAGGTACATATAAAGAGATAATCACAAATGATGCATTGTCTAAAACAATCAAGGAAAATATAAATATGCAGATTTCATCGACTTATTTCTCCGATTCCTTTACATCTGCATCATCAAAATGGGATGTTGTGATTGTAGTGGAAGCTCCGTCGTCTCCCTGAAACACAGTACTTGCATTAGTATGGTTTTCAATATTGGAAACATAACACACACTTGGGGTCGAACGCACAGGTACATATAAAGAGATAACCACAAATGATGCATTGTCTAAAAGAATCAAGGAACATCTAAATATGATCACATTTCATCGAGTTATTTCTCTGATTTATTTACATCTGCATCATCTAAATGGGATGTTGTGATTGTAGTGGAAGCTCCGTCAACTCCCTGAAACACAGCACTTGCGTTAATAGGGAAGAAAGTATAGCAAATGGAATCACGTTATATGATCACGCATGATGGAGCTGTCAGTATCCATACCTTGTGCTGCTGAAGAATATCTATGGATGTTGCAAATGTAGTGCGCACTTCCGAAAGCTGTTGCGCCGATTCGTATACGCATGGTCCCGCTTCCACTTCCCCTGGAATTACTTGAATGTCAGGCTCCACATCAAGTGCAGGGGTTGACGCTCCATCAACTGCCTGAAACATAGTACTTGCATTAGTAAGGATTACAATAGTGAAAACATAACACACACCTCGGGTCGACAGCACAGGTACATATCAACGGCTAAGTTAAGACGGATTTCTGAACTCTGTCCTGGTGGCGCAGAAGTTCAGAAGGCCAACCTAATTACTTGGAACAGGGTAACCTCTGGACAAGCCAGACCAATCAGGGTAGCGATTGCGGCGGTCAAGACTAGGTCTCAAGACGGGTGAGGGTGACTGAAAGCCCGCAATGAGCACACAAAGCAAGGACACTTACAAACTACTCCAAACAGGTGTTATGTTAAAAATATATACACATTTATTCCAAGGCCTTTAAAACAATGACTGTAGCGAGAAATCACAATATAACTCTAGTAAACCAGCACATACCATACCAATACAGTATATATACAAATACAACAAGTCTCAAGCGTTAGATGCACGAAATGTGTAGTCCACCTAAAAGGGAAGGAAAACAGGCAGTGCGAAATAATGCTTAGACCCAGTCCGCCTTCAGAGGCACCTAACTAAAAGGAAGTCCGAGCCCTACGAAGAGTGGAGCCTTGTGCTCAAAAGTACCTGCACACGCTGGTGCCAACGGGCAAAAGGGGAGTCTCTTCGAGGGAAATCAGGCAGTTCAGTTTAGTGCACAAATGAAGAAGAACAGAGTTCCGCGACTCAAGCGCAGCCTCCACTGTGGGCAGAAGCAGAGCGCGAGTACGGAAAGGCGTGCTGTTTTGACACAGCGGGGAAAAGCTATGGGCTCCTGCAGGAGGGCGACCAGTTCCTAGCTATGCTACTCACCGGTCCCCGATGCAAGCAGACCCAGGCTTCTCCGCGTCAGTTTCAGTCGCTGGTAGGTTCAGAAGAACAGGGGACGTCTCGTCGTCGTGTTGAGTCTGCAGCAGCAGAGTTGAGTAAAAGACGTCCCAAACGAAGGAACCCGCACAGTTTGTTACCACAGCAAGGCAACGGAGCGACTGTGTGTATCTGAGCCAAATGTACACTACTCACTTCAGACCTGGGAACGCCAAGTGTACGAATCGTGTGAGAGTGACAAGGACTCGAAATACTACACAACCTGGCGGTGATTACAGTGCAAGACTCCTGTGTAGGCTGGTCAGTCTGCTGGATGGCCCAGAGACACTTCCGAAGGCTTACTAGCAGGAGATGGTGAAGATGCTGAGGATAGCTGTTCCCGCTATTCCAAGGGTCGAAGTACCAGTACAGGCCTTCTGGTTCGATCAAAGGTGAAAAGGGTTTCACAAGGCGACAGCAGTGCAGAGGAGCAGTCCTTCAGCGGGACACCAGCAATTCCTCGGTTCAGCCTCTTGGTTGCAGGATACTTGGCTCCTGTATTCCTTCGTTTGTGAGAACTCAGGAGATCGACATGGTAGTGGTGTTTCCAGCCCCCTCTTATCCACGGTTCCCTTCGCGCCAAAACGGAGGGGACCCAATGGGAGATCCGCTCATCAACACTCACACCATTCGTGGACCAATCACGGACCACGGTGGTCCCAGGCATTCATACCACCCTAGACTCTCTGGCACCCAGGATGTGTATTGGGACCAGACACCCCAGCCCACATCCTGGAGGCACACACCAGGCATGTAGAAGCCCGCGAAAGCATCCGTGTTTCGCGGGAAAGTACATGCCCAAATAGGGAAGGCCCCGGGTCGGCTCGACCTGGGGAAGGTGAAGGGAGCAAGACGGTCAGCGGACAGGACAAAGGAGCCTCGTGGTCTGGCCATTTTGGGAGCCAGGCCACCATTTTGGGTTAAGCGCGAGAAACGCGCTTAAAACGCCAAAAGGAGCTCAAAACACAAGAAACAATCTCTGCCACCATTCCCGTCCGTGAATTACTTGCACCGATCAGTTACAATCCAAAACGAGTATCTAGGGCCTGTAGAAGGCTAGAGACCCAAGAGAGCAGTAACTTAGCTTACAGTGCCCTCTTGTGTCATGTTGCACGAAAGCCGCAACATGATAAAAGAAACTACGGAAAACAGCGTTTCCCGGTACTGACTGTCTTAAGGGCATGTCAGTTTCCCCGTAAGAATGGAGCGAAAGCCCAGAGGAGTGCGGCAGAAGGCTGCACTTCTCTGGCAAAGTCGAGAACAAGGTGAAAAACAACAGCAAAAAGTTTAGGGGTTGCCACATGGAAGGAAAATTACCTACAATTACGAAATCTTTCCTAACACTAACCACGAATGAAACATTGTGTAGAACAATCAAACGACAAGAATTCCAGCTCTGATGATGACGCTCGATGGAGCTGTCAGTATCCATACCTCCTGCTGGTGAAGAACATCTAGAAATGTTGTGGATGTGGCGGACGCTTCAGCATCTCCCTGAAAGACAGTACTTGCATTAGTATGGATAACACTAATTATAACTGAAAACAAACACCTGTGGACGATAACTAAGGTGTATATCAATTGGAAAGCACTAACCAAACATTCGGTAAAATAATTACACGATAGAATAAAACTATTACTTGACATGCATAAAACAAGTCTGTAGCGGATTAGCCTAGTAAGATTACCTGATACGCGCTAGAAGTGGTTGATAACTGCGACCACGTCAAGGATGTAGAATGTTCTTGCTTCAGATTCAAGGGATAGTCAAGAAGTTGTAAAGGTAAATTAATGATTAATAATGAAATGCCAATATTAAAAATAGCCATGTAAGGCGACAGAATACTTGAAAAATGCTCAATACAGCACAGTTCCCTGTTCCCATATATATACATTTCGTTTGTGGGTTATGAAATCGAAAAAGAATATATTGATAAATGTCATTATTCAAAAAGCTATACACTCATATCAATATCGAAATTATTACAGGGGATAGAACACCTACAATATCAATTAATCCATTCGGCTACCTACACACTACCGCAAGGCCTAACGCTAAATCCGGACACTTGACTCACCAGTGGCGGAATGTGGACGAATAGAGTGGGAATAGCGTTTTCGAGCAATTTCCGTGTCGTTCGCCGTTTATTCTTCTTTGTTACCCAAGATGTTGTGTACATGTCCAAGGAAAAGTGGTATCGATCACCCCTCTTGTCCTGTAAGACTTGTTGGACTCTACTTTCCAGCTCATCCAGTGGATATCAGCAATGTCTGACCCATTCTCTTATTCCATCAACAGTTTTCGGGAATACATGCATTGTAGTGCCTTCAGATTTCGCATGGGTCTTCGAAGGGCAACCGCTAATCGAACAGTCAGGCATTGTTGATAAATCTGAAAAGTAAATATCGACATTATTATACAATCTTCATGAATAAAAATTTGATACAAAAGTAAATGAATCATGCAATGATCAATGCAAGGTTTGTTTTGGTCGCAGGAACTATACCAGTTCATTGTGTGCGGCTTAGTATTTGCATAAGTTGCAGAAATGTATAAATGATGTGACTAAAATCTGAACATGTGACTCGTCCCTTGGATGTTCTGTCTTGCATGAGAAGGAAACATGCTTACATTATAGACTGGACCCCCGAAGGATGCAATTCGATGACAATAGACAAAGATGAAAATAAATAGATATATTGATAGCATAGCAATGGAAACTCAAGTCAATATCAATGAGACTAATGAACATAGCACTATTGTGTACTCTACTCGCAAATAGATAGAAATTTAAAAATCTGCGAAATATGACTAGGATACATGGCCTTACCTTGACCAACAAACAGTTGGATTCAGCAAGCAGAGCAGTATGTTGCAGGAGAATAGGTGGGTGGCCACAGGTAGCACACTGATGGGTTTGCTCTAAGCGGTCACAGAAGTTCACGGATAGCACGACGACGAGCAGATTAGCGTAGATCTCAGTGGTTGCCAGGTAGCACGTTCAGGAGTTGACTTGCAAAGCAAAAAGATGTTCTCATGAGACATATCAAGTGGTTTATAAAGTATTAGAAACAGGGGTGTGTTTGTGAATGAATGACGTATGTATGTCGTGGTCTTAGGGGGGCGGCCTGCTTCAAGGGGAGGCCTGGCTGGAGACACGGGGTCTGAGGAGGCCATGTGAGCGATGGCCCCTGGGCGTGGGATACCTTTTGAAGTGTACATGCTGTTTGGCACCTTGGCCGTTTGCGCCCGTGACAGCCCCCCATGCCAGCGCTCATCCCCGGGTGCGAACCGCCTTTGATAGAGGGGGTGGGATGGATGGGCCTGGGGCGTGCAGATAAGGCACAGGAAGACTGCTGAATGGAGACACACTTATGTGGATTGCAGGGGGGCAGCCTGCTTCAAGGGGAGGCCTGGCTGGAGACACGGGGTCTGAGGAGGCCATGTGAGCGATGGCCCCTTGGCGTGGGATACCTTTTGAAGTGTACATGCTGTTTGGCACCTTGGCCGTTTGCGCCCGTGACAGCCCCCCATGCCAGCGCTCATCCCCGGGTGCGAACCACCTTTGATAGAGGGGGTGGGATGGATGGGCCTGGGGCGTGCAGATAAGGCACAGGAAGACTGCTGAATGGAGACACACTTATGTGGATTGCAGGGGGGGCGGCCTGCTTCAAGGGGAGGCCTGGCTGGAGACACGGGGTCTGAGGAGGCCATGTGAGCGATGGCCCCTTGGCGTGGGATACCTTTTGAGGTGTACATGCTGTTTGGCACCTTGGCCTTTCGTGCCCGTGACAGCCCCCCATGCCAGCGCTCATCCCCGGGTGTGAACCGCCTTTGATAGAGGGGGTGGGATGGATGGGCCTGGGGCGTGCAGATAAGGCACAGGAAGACTGTTGAATGGAGACACACTTATGTGGATTGCAGGGGGGCGGCCTGCTTCAAGGGGAGGCCTGGCTGGAGACACGGGGTCTGAGGAGGCCATGTGACCGATGGCCCCTTGGCGTGGGATACCTTTTGAAGTGTACATGTAGTTTGGCACCTTGGCCTTTCGCGCCCGTGACAGCCCCCCATGCCAGCGCTCATCCCCGGGTGCGAACCGCCTTTGATAGAGGGTGGGTGGGATGGAGGGGCCTGGGGCGTGCAGATAAGGCACAGGAAGACTGCTGAATGGACACACACTTATGTGGATTGCAGGGGGGCGGCCTGCTTCAAGGGGAGGCCTGGCTGGAGACACGGGGTCTGAGGAGGCCATGTGACCGATGGCCCCTTGGCGTGGGATACCTTTTGAAGTGTACATGTAGTTTGGCATCTTGGCCTTTCGTGCCCCTGACAGCGCGCATCCACTGGCGCGAACCGCCTTTGATAGAGGGTGGGTGGGATGGAGGGGCCTGGGGCGTGCAGATAAGGCACAGGAAGACTGCTGAATGGAGACACACTTATGTGGATTGCAGGGGGGCGGCCTGCTTCAAGGGGAGGCCTGGCTGGAGACACGGGGTCTGAGGAGGCCATGTGACCGATGGCCCCTTGGCGTGGGATACCTTTTGAAGTGTACATGTTGTTTGGCACCTTGGCCGTTCGCGCCCCAGACAGCCCCACATGCCAGCGCTCATGCACGGGTGCAAACTGCCTTTGATAGTATATCGTTGCTTATCAATAACAAATGCCACATACCAGAGATTCTTGTGAGCACAGACCCACACTTCAACCGGTGTATTATAGTGGTCAAGACCCTTAACCTAAGGCCTGTATAATCCAATGGTAATTGTTAGTATAGATATATGTGTGACTTTTATAGAGACATAACCTACTGAAAGACTTTGAACAAGTGTTATTTAGTGCATGCATTATCGAGAATATGTTATGTTAGCTTAGATAGATAGTGACCACCCTGCTTCACAGCGATCAGACCTTCACCCATTCGGAGCACAGATGTCTGACGTCCATCCTTGAATGGAGACACACTTGATTCATTTAAAAAATCGAAACAACCGTTGTTAAAATATATGTGGTGTTTTATTTTGTATCTTATTTTCATGACACAAAAATACAAGACTTTAAAGATTATACAGGTCAGGTTGCAGCACAGCGAGAGAAAATCCCCTGTACTGACCGCTGTCACTCGGGAACGTTTCTCTTTTGGCACGAACGGCACAGGCGGGTATCACTCTTCGAACGCGGTGTCCAAGCCTCCCGTGGAGCCACTATGTAAAGGAACGATAGGCCACCAGCCTGTACCACCTGTGAAAAGGAATGAAACAAACTGTTTTTAAATGACCAAGATAAGTTTAATAAACGTTTGTTGTCAATGACAGTTCTTGTAACTAATGGCATTCTGCACGGACAAATGCTATCTAGACAATGCACACTATTGAACGACTTTCATGCGTTACTATGATATGAATATATAATTTTGGATATGGTAGAAGAACATGAAATAGGAGTGGCATGACAAGCAGAGTATACTTACTCGTTACTCGGATTACGAGGACGAACAGTTGTGCGAAGTTCGTGCATAAGCACCATCATTATTCTCAACACGGCCCGTGTGAGGCAGGTTGCCCTGAAGTCCGGCAGCACGGTGATGCATTGCGGTCGTGGCTCGCCTTCCGAAATGTAGGCCAGGCATTCTGAGTTTTCTCGGCAGCAGCAGTTCTCGTCCTCGGTTGGCATTAGCTTGCACCGATTGCATGTGCACCAGGTGGAGACGCCGTCCATGCGACTAGGCCCAGGCTCTTCATCTGTTGAATCGTCCTCCCAACTGCCATCCAAATCCCCATCGTTTTCGCGTGCTTCCCTTTCCAGTAGTTCCTCCTCGGTATATTTGGGCTCGTACATGTAGGGCATTATTGTAGCCATTGTGAGGTAAACAAAGTAAAATAATTTACAGAGATGGTACAGGTGTTCACACGGGCTACAAGCGGCGAAGGTAGCTGACCAGAGCACAGAAACGAGTCACAGAATACTCAAAGTAACACAGAGAGAGGAATGGAATCGAAAATCTGCTGCTGTGTGTTGGGAAACGGTCTGTTTATACTTATTGAGGAAAGAGGCGTCCTGCCATTTCCGTGGCGACATGTCATTAGCTGAGGCGCAGCGATTGTTGACACGAGACGTGCTTTGGCGTTGGGAAATGGGCGGTACGAGTCTGCTGATGACAGGCTCAGGGGCGGGGGATTTGATTTAGTGCCGCAGAAGCAGTTCAGCCAGGGCGATGCGGCAAGTGATAGGATTATCACAAAATGGCGGCTACCTGGTGCCTGTTTTCGCGTGCGTTTAATGGACGAAAACTCGGGTAAGGTCCATAGGAAAGTTTTCTAAAATCGAGCCACTTAGGCTTAAAAAAACATGGCCGACCCGTAGGGACAATAAAACATTTTACTAGACCATGCCTTTAAGCCTCACTGTAAAGCTGAAACAGTGGCACGATTCATATGAAGTAAATACAAGTAAGGTGTGTTGGTTGTGTAACCTGTAATGGGTAGACCGTGTGGTCCGACAACTGCGCCTAGACCGAGTACACCTACTGAAGGAAAAGCCACTGTGTGATTGAACCAAGGAAAATGTATGTGAACTGAAATTGAGGAATTGAACTCTGTACATTGGTGAAAGGGGACTAAACCAGAAGAGCTGGGAAGTATCTCAGGGAATCCTATTATTTTGGAACATTGAGAGATTTGGAAGATTGGGGAAGGGAACCCCTCTTTAATAACATGAACCATTAACATATACACCTCGCAACCTTTAGGAACAGGTGGGAGTGTGAATTATGTACCTATTGGGATAGTCAGATTGCACCTAATTCCACATAATTATAGAAGAAAGGTAATCCATCAAATGGGGGAAGATAAGAACCCTAAAGTAAAGGGGAGATTATGACTAGTCAGTAGGGAACTGTAATTTTAATAAATTATGTTATTGTTGTAGAAAAAATTGATTAACCCGAGATTGGGAAGGTTAATTAAAAAACTCATCAAATTGATGTGAGATGCAATTAAAGTTATCAGGTTGAGTAAAATGTAAACACACAATATGATTGTAGCATTTATTAATCTAATGAGGAACTTTTAAAGCAAATATCAAATGACTAATGAAATATTTGATTTGTTTTCTGTCAACCTTTGAATCCTACCTTTCACCAACCCCTATCTTTAGGTCCAGCATGCACACATTATTAATGTATTTAGAATGATTTAATTATTGTACGGTTTTGAAAAAGCTTCAAGGCCGAAACACATGTAAACCTAAGGACATATTTTAATAAATGTGCCCAGCACAATTTGAGAAGTACCAATTCTTTGAATTTGTATGTATGAAGGAGGGGGTAATACTACCTGGTATACACCAAGAGCGACAGTAACATATTTAAGTGTCCAAGGCGCTGAGTTACTCTCTTTAATACCCCAAGTTTTTCTTTCAATCTTATGAACTATTTGATCCTTGTGAAAGGGAAATCCATTTTCCACCCAACAGCTGGAAGAAGCTCTGAACTTGTATTTAAAGACTTCTCATTTGATGCTGACATCCCGACACATATATACAGTTAGATGTGAGGGCAAGTATAGGTTTCGGACAAGGACAGACATTTGCTTTGGACTTCCTGACTGTTAAGACAGGTGTTCTGAAGTCAAACTAAGGGCTTAGCAAGACCATTCAACTGACACAGTACACAACTCCACTCTTAGTATAAGGCTGTACCACCTGAGTATATGGTTGTGTAGACAGAGCAGCCAGGCTTATCTTAGGAGGGAGAGAGGGCTATAGGAAGGTACAAAGAACTTGAAGGATACCAAGGCTTTAACAGAAACACTGACAACCAGAAGTATTATAAAACATAAAGGCTTATTATAAATACAAGTTAGGACAAGTTAAGACTTGGTGCACATACTTTGTCCTAGAGGCTCGCACAGGAGGATCGCATTTATTCCTAGTGTGGCCCAGGCATGTTTAGGTTTTAGTCCCTTTGATAATTCACTTGCCCTAGGAAGTCTCTTGCCGTGTCTAAAGTAATGATGTCACCTAAGCAAAATATAAGAGCAAAATAACCTTACTTATACATTTCAGAATGGTACAACACACATTCAAGGTAAGTAGGAACTTTTGTAACTGCTCACTTACCAACTAACTCTTTCACAAGTAAGTACACTTTTAAACACTTGTTATATCTTTCAAGGCAGAATCCTTTTCTTATCCAATCCTTCACTATTCTATTGCATGAGTTCACTCAGAGGCAGAAAGGGGACCCTAGTGGTCTTGGAGCCAGCTGTAGGCAGGGTGAGATAGGGTTCAGTTGCTGAAAAAGTCAGAGTTCCTGTGGAAGACTGTTCAAACAAGTAAGTAGTTCATTTTAGAGGACGTTCGGGTCCAGGGACATTTCTGAGAAGACACCCTCGGAGGATTCCAGTAGTGGGCCTGGGTGAAATGGTTGAGTGGACTACCAATCACAGAAAACACCCCAAAATCTTTACAGAAATCACACAGGCTTACGGTAAGTAAACACCCCAGCCAACACAGTACCTCAGCACAGGAGGAAGAGTTGCAGCAGGAAGAATCAGGATCCACAGTCAAAAACCTGGTTGATGTATTCCTTTGTCATGAAGACGGGAGACAGGACTTTGGAAGGGATTTTGCAGCAAGGATTAATGGGGAAGGCTCCAGACAAGGGTTTCTTTGTAGCTGGATGTGGTGCTCTTTCAAGGAGCCAGAAGAAGGCTGAATAGCGCTGGTCGTATTCTTGTCACTTGCAAGGTCCAGCACTCTGATGAGGGGAAATCTCAGACTCGATTCACGTCTCTGGAGGTCCTGAAGGATGCTGCCAAAGTTTCAGCTTGATTTGGAATTCAAAGAAATGTGCACTGCACACTGGCTTGAGGTCCCAGGGTATTGGGGTATTGAAGCCCTATAAGGTTGCACCATAATGTGGGATGGCTCAAATTTCAGGTCTTCATGATTCTAGTGTATCTCGCTATGCACTGGGTCGGGGTCATTGTCTTTGGAGTCCTCAGGTCACTTGGAAGGAAGGGTAATTGCAGGCTCCGGATACATAGCAGGATCTCCGGTCGCTGGAACTCATCCCAGTTGTGGTTTCTTCATCATCCTCTTTGGATTAAGGTCCAGTGGTTGACTACCTTTTCAACTTCCAGGATCAGACTTTTATGCAGGAACCCAGCTAATCAAACAGATGTGTAAAATTCAAACTTGGGAGGTTGGCAGTCCTTTCAGGACAGCCAGCCTCCCAGTTTGAACTGGATTCTTGCATGCAGGCTGGAAGACTGCAGAGTTTTGGACCTTCCTGCCTTCACAGACAATCTGGAGCCTGGGGGGGCTTGACCAAGGTCTCCTGCCGAATATGAACATCACTCAAAGAAATTTCCTACACTGGAGGGCTAGGGAAAGACCAAGAAGGGACAAAAAGTGTGAAAATGGCAAAAAAAAAGAAGACGGGCCATTTTGGTAAAATGGTCACCCATGGGTGCCTTTACTGTAGCTCTGAAAACAGTGTGCGGTAAAGGTGCACCAATTTTGTATAAAGGTTCAATGCCACCAGCTAGTTATGGTAAGCTTGTCCCTCTAACAGAATTGTTATAGTGCATTGTACCTCCCAAGCACTCCACAGCAGGTGGTGTGTGCTGGTTTCACCTAACATAATGTAGAAGGAATAAAAATATCCTTGCTATCCTTGGGAACTGTAGTTCTCACAAGGTTGGCCAAAGACAGTAAAATGGGAGCTCAAAGGGCAACCCTGTAACAATAAAAAGGTATATACCAAAAGTTGTCAAAGAGGATACAATTAAAAGGGCACTATGGAGAGTCTTAAAAATGACACCCATAAAAATAGTAAAAGGATCTTTGAGTGTTGTAATAGGTTCTCACTTACTGAGGTATAAGAAATCTACCAGTCCGGCAAAAAGTTCTGGGGTTCTCACAAGTGAGGTAGATTTTGCTCTAAAGTTAAACTCTTACCTAACACTGACACAGACTATCATTAGTTTTTATTTAGGTAGGGAAATCCCACCTTAGCATAGGGAAAGTTAGGCCTTTTTCCAAACCCTCTTTTTAGTTCATAAAGTTTTATATCCCAAAACACTACTCAATTTTCTGTGTCTGCTTCATTAGGCCTTCACAAATGGTGTCAGGGGTGGGATGCGGCTGAACCCTAAAGTTTGAGAAGTTAAGTCCCAAAGCGTCAGCCACCTCAGTAGCCACAGAAGGCTCTATTGGGTTTGATATCTGTAGTAGTAGAGAAGAAATCATTCTCCCAGGTGAAAAAAGACTAATACCTACTGATCAAGTCTTAATTCCATCCTTGCATACATACATCAGGCTGGCTCCCAAGTGGGGGTGATCATGGAGATTTGGAATTGATGCGTTAACCGGAGTCATAGATCCAGACTTCAGGGGTGATATAAAGGTTTTACTACAGAACCATGGAAAAAGAACCCTTTCAGATCTGTTAGGGGGATAACATTGTGCAGGGGATGCTTTAAAGAGCAGTGTTTCCTAGGGTAAAGGAAGAGGCTGGGAAAGAAGTAACAGAGCAAGGTACCAGGGACTTCGGGGAAGCTGATGAAACACCCGACACCCCACAAAAACCCAAACCCAAAAGGGTTAAAGAAGAACCACCTGAAACTCTTCCTGACCAAACCTTTGCCCAACGGAATGACCCACTGTTAGCTGAAGCCTTCTTGCAAATCTTACTGCTGTCATGAATCATAGTAGAACACCAAGCATCCGCCCCTATAGTCACCAGTAGCATTCTGGCAATGTTGGTGAGCAATGGACAAAGGGGGTTGCTGGTTGGCGTGAGCGCCAGATTGCAGACTGTAAATGTCCCTGCCAACATGACCGCCGAGTTAGGACTCAGCCTGGGACCCAAGATGGCCCTCAAGTTGTTCATTCTGTAATGATCCCTGGCGGTCTAGTGGAATGGTGTAGCCCAGTGTTATAAAACCCCCACCCTAGCCCACATCCAGTGCTTAGCGTTGTTTCAAGCTGCAGATGCAAGTGGTGTAACGCTTGCTGGCATCTTCCTCCATGTGCTTGCAGTCATCAGCTTTTTTCAGCAGTCTTGCTTCACTTACCTGGTTCCTGTCCCTTGGCGCTCCGCTAGCTCTCTGGGGCCTCCACTGTCAGCCACACTTACCCGGAGCAAGCGTTTCCATCGGCAGCCACGCCGCAGCTTACTTGAAAATGCCAGAGTCCACTGCAGTGTCTTCTGGATGCCTGAAGTAAAGAGACAGTGAATTCAGAGACATTAACATCTAAACTGGTTCCCCCGTACCCCTTGGAGCATACTTACCAAGCAACCGGCACCCGCTCTGGCTCAGCTGACGACAGTGTTGACTTCTGCATGGTTGTAACGCTCACCTGATTCTCGCAGAGGCGCCGGTCTTGACTGGGCGACTACTGTATCTTCAAAGGTGATGTGTAGCACCGGGTTGGCTCTTTGGGCTGGACCTCTGTGCACTGTATGCCTGACGTGTAGAGTAAGATGTCTGCAGATAGAAAATATGGGGTTAATGAACTGGGGTTATTGGGGTGTCCCTATCTCTTTGCTCTTCTCCTCTCCTGTAGACCCCCAAAGGTTAACGCTCTCACCTTAGGTAAGTGAATGCCGAGCTCTCCATCTGCCTCGGGGCAGGGTGCTGTAACCAGTTTCTTCACTGGATAGGTAGCGCAGGCCTCTTGACTTCAGAGGACTGCTGTCCGTCGTTTACTGCACGAACGGTAAGTTTCGAGTCATTCAAATGTCTTTAAAGTCTTTAGTAATGATGTCTCTTGTTTTGCAGGGTTCCGGCGATGGCGGATGACGGGCTGAAGTGAGTTGAAGATGGAGCCCGTGTGATGAATAGAAGCGCCTGGAAGCACGTAAGTAAGCGCTTGTTGCCTGCTTCACTATGCGCTCTAACTGTCTTTTTATTTTGCAGGTACGAGTTCGGAGCGGCCGCAGGGTGCCGGAATACCCACTGGATTAGATGTGGAAAGTAGTAATGGCACGTGAGTATTAAAGTTCCCCAATGTCTTTAAACGCACCTTGTTTTGTCTTTCAGATGCGGGATGCAGCGCCGAAGGCCTCCGGAGCGTGCGAAGAGTTGGTAAACTTTTGTCTTTCAGATGCCGGAATGCAGTGTGAAGACCTCCGGAGCGCACGAAGAGTAGGTAAGCCTTTGCCTTTCAGATGCCGGAATGCTAACCTGTTCTTTCTTGTCTTTATAGGTGTTGCTGAAGACTGGATTCAGGATGGTAAGCCTTTGCCTTTCAGATGCCGGAATGCTAACCTGTTCTTTCTTGTCTTTATAGGTGTTGCTGAAGACTGGATTCAGGATGGTAAGCCTTTTTCCTTAGGCCCAGGACCGGATGCAGAAGACACGATGAGCGTTCTGCTGCAGAGGTTGCAGAATAACGCAAAGCAAGATTCATCCACCGGGTGTGGTTTAAATAGCCTCCTGTAGTGCTTAGGTGGCTCCTTCCACAGCCACGCCTAAGTAAGAAAAGAGTTCCTGGTAAGAAAAGAGTTCCTGCCTTCCAGAAGAGTTCCAGTGTTCTGAATCTAGGGAGTGGCTCCAGCCCCCCCCAACAGGAAAAGTAGTTCCAAACAGAAGAGGATCAGAGGCTCAACTGGCAGGCAAGTAAGCAGCATGGTCTGCTGAAGGTAAGTCCACCCAAGCATTATGAGCCCGGCGCTTCCAGCGCTGGGACTGGGCATATTTATGAGCCTGGTGCCACTGGCGCCAGGACTGGGTCCAAAAGGTCCCAATTGGGACTGGTTGGCACTCGGAACCTGGGTTATGGATCTGCTTCCAAGGGAGTTGGGAAAACCCTGACCTTTTGGAAGCAGAGATCATGACAGTACCCCCCCCTCAAGGCCCCTCCCAAACCGGGCTTCTCCGGGGGTTTTGGCTTGTCAGGAAATGTTCGGTGAAATCTTTTGATTAGGCGAGGAGCGTGGACATATTCAGCAGGTTCCCAGGATCTCTCTTGGGGGCCGTAGCCTTTCCAGTCAATTAGGTAGAATAGTTTAGATTTGGAGATCTTGGAGTCCAGAATGCTTTTGACTTCAAACTCGAGTTCTCCATCCACTAGGATAGGTTTTGGAGATTTGGTTAGTCGGGTTTGAGGTTGCACGGGTTTTAATAGAGAGACGTGGAAGACCGGATGTATCTTCATGTGCGGGGGCAAGTCCAACTTGACCGCTACTGGGTTTACTATGGTAGTGATGGAATAGGGACCAAGGTATCTTGGGTTGAATGTGCGTGGCCCTTTTAGAGATAGATATTTGGTGGATAACCAGACTTGATCCCCTACTTGATAGTGAGGGGCTTCCTTCCGATGTTGATCTGCTCCTTTCTTGTATTGTTCTTTAGCCCTTTGAAGGTGAGAAACAGCTTCCTTAAAGGCTTGGGTGATTGTAGAATGCAGGTAGTCTACTGCTGGTGTTTCAAGATCTTGGAGGGGATCCAACTCCGAGGTTCGAGGGTGACTGCCGTACAAAAGAAAAAACGGGGTTTTCCCAGTTCCCGAATGGACAGAGTTATTGTAGGCATACTCGGCTATCCAAAGGATATCTTTCCAAGTTTTTTCAGTTTGTTGCAGCATGCAGCGTAAATACTGTTCCAGAGTTTGATTGGTCCTCACGGTTTGGCCGTCGGTCTGAGGGTGGTGACTGGTCGATAGTCTCACATCAATTTGAGCCGACCGACAGCAACTTCGCCAAAAATGAGAAATAAACTGACTAATTAGAACCGAAGGAAAACCGTGCAGTCGGACGATGTTTTCGAGAAATTCTCGGGCCAGAGTTGCTGCTGTTGGCAAGCCTTTGAGCGGAATGAAATGCGCCATCTTGGAGAATAAGTCCACGATTACTAGAATCGTATTGTATCCGGAGCATGGAGGTAGATCGGTGATGAAGTCCATAGAAAGCGTATGCCAAGGGCGAGGTGGGATGTCAATAGGGCGTAAGAGGCCTGCTGGTCTTTCCTTTTGACTCTTGTTTTGGGCGCATACTCCACAGGACATTATAAAGTCTCTGATATCTTTTTTCCAAGACGGCCACCAGAAGTAGCGCTTGATCTTTTCTGAGGTCTTGGCTATACCGGGATGACCTTCCATTAAAGAGTCGTGATAACAAGAGATTACTTTTTTCTGTAAATCTGTGCTGGGTAGGTATAATCGTTCTTGGAAATACAATAAGTTGTCCTTTACTGCAAAGTCCTTTCCCTGCAGATGCCAATTCTGTATGTCTGCTGGAGTTACAAGTTGCCTGGCTTTATCCTTAACTTCCTCTATGGATTCTGTGGCGATTACACCCAGAATTCTTTGTTCGGGAATGATTGGTACAGGTTTAGGGTTGACCAAGTGTTCTTCCACTCCCATCCGAGAAAGGGCATCGGCTTTACCGTTCTTTGTACCAGGTCGATAGGTAATTATGAAGTCAAACTCGGCAAAGAATAATGCCCAACGGAGTTGTCTAGAGGATTGGGCTTTTGCGGTCTTCAAATATTGCAGGTTTCGGTGATCCGTAATCACAGTAACGGTGTGTCGGGCCCCCAGCAGATAATGCCGCCAAGCCTTAAAGGCAGACTTGATAGCCAGAAGTTCCTTGTCAGTAATCGTGTAATTGATTTCAGGAGGCGAGAATTTGCGGGACCAAAATGCCACGGGATGCAACTGATTGGTTACCGGGTCCTTTTGTGATAGAACTGCCCCCATGGCAAGGCTTGAAGCATCAGTTTCCACGATGTAGGGGAGTTCGGGGCGAGGGTGTTTTAAGATTGGTGCAGAGATAAATTTAGTCTTCAAATCCTGGAAAGCTTGTTCCGCCTCGGTAGACCATTCAAAACGTTTGTTTTTCTTTAACAAGGCAGTGATGGGCTGGACTATTCGAGAGAATTCGGGGATAAACCTGCGGTAAAAGTTAGCGAAGCCTAACATGCTTTGCACACCTTTTACGGAGGATGGTGATGGCCATTTGAGAACTGCATCGACCTTCTTTGAATCCATACGCACTCCGCCAGGTGATAATATGAATCCCAAGAATTCAACTTCAGTCACGTTGAAAACACATTTTTCCAACTTAGCGAAAAGTTTGTGTTGACGCAATCTTTCGAGGACCATTTTCACGTGTTTCCGATGTTCAGATTCCGATGAAGAATAAACGAGGATGTCGTCAATGTAAACAACAACACATACATCTATGAGCTCTCTGAGGACATCGTTCATAAAATATTGAAAGGCGGCCGGGGCATTGCAAAGTCCGAAGGGCATGACCTGATATTCAAATAGCCCATACTTGGTGCGGAAGGCCGTCTTCCATTCATCGCCCTCTTTTACTCGTACCAAGTGGTAAGCTCCTCTAAGATCCAGCTTTGTATATATGCATGCTTTTCTGACTTGGTCCAGGAGTTCAGGGATCAAAGGTAACGGATATCTATTCTTAACGGTGATCTGGTTCAGGGAGCGATAATCGATACAAGTTCTAAGGTCTCCTTCCTTTTTTGGAACGAAGAACAAAGCTGAAGAAGCAGGGGACTTGGAAGGACGAATAAACCCATTTGCCAGGTATTGATCCAGGTATTGTCGAAGGTGAAGGTTCTCAGGCTCGGTGAGGGCATAAATTCTACTACAAGGAGGAGTAGATCCAGGTATCAGGTCTATCTGGCAGTCATAAGACCTATGAGGAGGTAGAGAGTTAGCCTGATCCTTCCGGAAAACATCTTGGTATTCTAGGTATTCGGGAGGTAACTGGGGAGTCTCTGAAGAAATTGCGGCCAGTGCAACACCAGGTGGAGGGTGACAAGTAGAGACACATTCTGGAAACTGGACCGTTCTTGCTCGCCAATCGATCAGAGGATTGTGTTTCTCTAACCAAGGTATTCCTAGAATAATCTGAAACTGAGGGGCCTTGATCACATCGAACACGATCTTCTCATGGTGTCCATCTTGATTTACTAGCGTCACCTCTTGAGTGGTATGCGTTACTGGCCCAGAGGCTATCTCCGTACCATCCACCGTAGTAATGACGTCCTTTACAGCCTTGGGACAAAGAGTTAGATTCATCCTCAAAACCATTTCATGATCCACATAATTGCCGATGGCACCGCTGTCGACGTAAGCTTCAATTGCATGTAATCGATCCGGATTATCAGGGCTAATGAGGACCATAGGTATCACGAAATGCGAGGTCACGGAACTGGTTTTCACGCTCGGCAAGAGGACCTCTATTCTTGTCGGGCGAGGTCGTTTCCCTGCTCAGAGTTTGTAACTTTGGTAACTGCAGCTCCTACTGCCTTCTTGGCAGGTTTCACCGGACAGTCTCGAAGAAAGTGCCCTGAGTTTCCGCAATATAGGCATAATTGCAACTGTTTCCTCCTTTCCCGCTCCCTTTGTGTTAGAGGACCTTTCAGACCCCCTATTTGCATGGGTTCCCCGGAGTCTACTCCTTTGGAAGGAGTTGGCGGTTTGGAAAATACTCGAGCATCAAACTTGGAACGATCGGCTTTCCTGTTCTGCAGCCTGTGATCTATTTGAACGACCAAGTCTATATAATCCGAACAGTCTTGTGGGGGATTCACTACTTGGGCTAAAACGTCTTTGAGCTCTCCACGTAGACCTCTATAAAACAGCGTAATCCTTTTGTCCTCAGGCCATTGAGTTTCCACTATTAGTCTATTGAAAGATGCAATATAAGCCAAAAGGTCTTGATTACCCTGTCGCAACGAAAGAAGCTCATTGTCCAAGGCGTGCCCCTGTGAATGTCTTGCGAACAGTTTTTCCATACTAAGCTGAAAGGCTTGAAAATCATGGAGAACCGGATCATCTTGATTAACTAGAGGGATCGACCAGTCTGCCGCATTGCCACTAAGGTACGAAAGTACAAAAGCTACTTTTGCTTGATCAGTTGGAAAGGCTGCTGGCCGGCATAAGAAGTGCAACCGGCACTGATTGATAAATACTGCAAACCTCTTTGGGTCACCAGAAAATCGTTCGGGCGGAGCCAGAGGTACATTCCCAGGTAGGTTGATCTGCACTGGATTCATAGAGGATGTTGAAGGAAGATTTGCCCCTGATGCGGGTAACGGGGTCTGTCCGGCTTGTGACTGTAGCACTTGTCTAGCAAGATTGTCTGTTCTCTCCTTGGAAATAATTAGTTCCCTTCTTAGAGCATTCGTTTCCTGACGAGCTGCATGCACTTCTGCCCTTAGTTCCCCAAGTAACCGGGCTAGGGGGTCAGTATCCGAGGTTTCCATAGCGCCTGGGCGAGAGTTTTGCGGTAGGCTTTGCGTTCTGTAACGCTCACCTGATTCTCGCAGAGGCGCCGGTCTTGACTGGGCGACTACTGTATCTTCAAAGGTGATGTGTAGCACCCGGTTGGCTCTTTGGGCTGGACCTCTGTGCACTGTATGCCTGACGTGTAGAGTAAGATGTCTGCAGATAGAAAATATGGGGTTAATGAACTGGGGCTATTGGGGTGTCCCTATCTCTTTGCTCTTCTCCTCTCCTGTAGACCCCCAAAGGTTAACGCTCTCACCTTAGGTAAGTGAATGCCGAGCTCTCCATCTGCCTCGGGGCAGGGTGCTGTAACCAGTTTCTTCACTGGATAGGTAGCGCAGGCCTCTTGACTTCAGAGGACTGCTGTCCGTCGTTTACTGCACGAACGGTAAGTTTCGAGTCATTCAAATGTCTTTAAAGTCTTTAGTAATGATGTCTCTTGTTTTGCAGGGTTCCGGCGATGGCGGATGACGGGCTGAAGTGAGTTGAAGATGGAGCCCGTGTGATGAATAGAAGCGCCTGGAAGCACGTAAGTAAGCGCTTGTTGCCTGCTTCACTATGCGCTCTAACTGTCTTTTTATTTTGCAGGTACGAGTTCGGAGCGGCCGCAGGGTGCCGGAATACCCACTGGATTAGATGTGGAAAGTAGTAATGGCACGTGAGTATTAAAGTTCCCCAATGTCTTTAAACGCACCTTGTTTTGTCTTTCAGATGCGGGATGCAGCGCCGAAGGCCTCCGGAGCGTGCGAAGAGTTGGTAAACTTTTGTCTTTCAGATGCCGGAATGCAGTGTGAAGACCTCCGGAGCGCACGAAGAGTAGGTAAGCCTTTGCCTTTCAGATGCCGGAATGCTAACCTGTTCTTTCTTGTCTTTATAGGTGTTGCTGAAGACTGGATTCAGGATGGTAAGCCTTTGCCTTTCAGATGCCGGAATGCTAACCTGTTCTTTCTTGTCTTTATAGGTGTTGCTGAAGACTGGATTCAGGATGGTAAGCCTTTTTCCTTAGGCCCAGGACCGGATGCAGAAGACACGATGAGCGTTCTGCTGCAGAGGTTGCAGAATAACGCAAAGCAAGATTCATCCACCGGGTGTGGTTTAAATAGCCTCCTGTAGTGCTTAGGTGTCTCCTTCCACAGCCACGCCTAAGTAAGAAAAGAGTTCCTGGTAAGAAAAGAGTTCCTGCCTTCCAGAAGAGTTCAAGTGTTCTGAATCTAGGGAGTGGCTCTAGCCCCACCCAACAGGAAAAGTAGTTCCAAACAGAAGAGGATCAGAGGCTCAACTGGCAGGCAAGTAAGCAGCATGGTCTGCTGAAGGTAAGTCCACCCAAGCATTATGAGCCCGGCGCTTCCAGCGCTGGGACTGGGCATATTTATGAGCCTGGTGCCACTGGCGCCAGGACTGGGTCCAAAAGGTCCCAATTGGGACTGGTTGGCACTCGGAACCTGGGTTATGGATCTGCTTCCAAGGGAGTTGGGAAAACCCTGACCTTTTGGAAGCAGAGATCATGACAATGGTTTTCAGCTGCATTCTGCTTCTCTCCAGCGACGACTCGCTCCGACACCCGCATCAACTGGAAGGGAAAGCACAGAGGAATTATTGCAAAAACAACGCATAACACGTGCATCGCGTGTAAAGACATTAAAGTCATTAAAGCACATTCAGTATGTTACGGACGTTCCAAAGACATCAATGATACGCTGCACTGCCATTGGGCAGTGCAGCAACGGAAGGACATTCTACCATTGATACTTACCTGAAAGAAGCATCTTGTGCGCTGCAGCAGGACTGGGCCACTGTCATCCAGTGACACAACTGGAAACTGATGCTGTTACGCTTTACAAAAACATCTGCAATTACAAGGTGAGCCCTGATTCCCCAAGCCAACCAACCAACATAAGGGGGTATAGCAAGGGCAGGTGAGAATAGGAGAAGCTACTCGCAATGCTCTGCACTTGTTTGCCCCTTAGACTCAACTACAAGCCCCACTATCCTTCTTTATATCAGTGCGGAGGTCAACCAAACCACTCCCAATGGCACTGCACGCTGGGCAATTGCCGTTCAGCGCAAACAGGGGGAAAGGAGTGTTTTAGATCTGCATCTTGTTCCTGAACTCCACACCTCAGCGTGTGAATATCTCCCCGGCGATCTGGACCTGGCACTCCTGCAGGGCCCCAGAGGTAAGCGTTCCAACCAGAACCAGAGGGCTGTGAGAAAGGAGGACCCATTGTCTTTTTAAATCATGGGCTGATGTACAGAGGAAATACCACTCCAGAAGACATGGTCAGAACACAGTTAGTGTTACCAAAGAGTCACAGATTGTCTTGGAAATAGCTCACTCCCATTCAACAGCTGGTCACTTAGGGCAGGCAAAAACCCAGGCCCAAATCCCTTACAACCACTTCCAAACATTGAAGTTCTATTTTCTAGAATTGGCATGGATATTGTAGGTCGCCTAGAAATATTAAAGTTAGGAAATATGTATATCCTGGTAATAGAAGACTATGCCACGCAATATCCAGAAGCCTTTCCCATTAGAGCTGATACCACCCAGCAAATCCTGAAGCACCTACTCCCTTTCTTTCGAGAGTTCCCAAAGAAATCTTAACAGATCAGGGCTCTAAATGTATGAGCAGACTCATGGGGAAATGAGAAAACTATTACATATTACCACCTTAAGAACTTCAGTATATAATTCATAAACAGATGGCCTTGTAGAAATGTTCAATAAGACCCTGAAGACAATATTTACAGAAGCTAGTGGAACAAGATGCAAGGGATTGGGATCAGATGGTACCTTGGGCTTTGTTTGCTGTTAGAAAGACTCCCCGGTCTTCGACAGGATTTTCCCCATTCTAATTAGTTTATGGAGGGGAACCCCGAGATATCCTGGACATGTTGAGAGAGACCTGGGGAGAGAGAGGAAGCCCCAATTCCACTCTCCCAAACCGCCCACCGTCTTAACTCCTTAAATGCTAAGGGTTGCATAGACTTGATTAAAGCTCAGCAGTTTAAGCGGTTAAAGAACGCATGACTGTGGTAAGATCTTTATTCCAAACCCATATGGCCAAGGCACAAAAACAGCAGAAAGTCTCATACAATCGTAAGGTCACCTTAAGATCGTACTTGGTATGACAAAATATGTTAGTGCTATTGTCAACCTCTGAGAACAAATTAATATCTAAATGGCATGGACCTTATGAGATACTAGAACAGACAGGAGACTGTACCTTTAAAATCTCCCAACCTGACTGCCGATATCAACTTTTTAAAAGAATGGAAAGAAAACCCTACAGAGTCTACTACCACCATTCTGTCTTGTTTATTACCCAATGACTGTGATAGAAAAGTACTTATTCCTTCTGAACTCAGTAGCAACCAGAAACAAGATCTCTTTGACCTATTCTTGTAATTTACTGACATGTTCAAAGAGGAGCCAGGGAGAGTAGAATTATTTTACCATCATATCCGCCCCCCCCTGGTGGCAAACTGGTACATGACAAGCCTTATCGACTACCTAAGGCGAGGAAAACGACCATCATCCAGGATGTCAGGCAGATGCTTGAAGCTAATATCATTGAACCATCTAGTAGGCCCTGGTCTTCAACCATCGTATTAGTAGCCAAACCGGATGGGAGCTGGAGATTTTGTATTGACTTTAGAAAAGTCATTTATTGGTCCTGATGATGAAAAAACTGCATTTGCCATACCCCTAGGCTTGTTCCAATTTGAAGTCCTCCCATCTGAACTACATGGGGACCCCGCAACATTCCAATGGCTGATGGATAAGATCTTACACCCTTACTCTGACTTCTGTGGGATATATATAGACAACATTGTGATCTACAGTAAGACCTAGGAAGATCGTATCTATCACCTCTATACAGTCATGAGAGTTTTAAGAACAGCGGGGTAACAACTAATCCTAAAAAGTGCTAATTGCCTCAATCTGCAGTAAAGTATTTAGGATTGTTTGTGGGAAATGGCACGGTACAGCCGCAACAAGAGAAGGTCAAAGCTGTCCTAGATACTCCTGCACCCCCCAGAAGAAAAAAAAGATCTTAGGGCTTTTTTTGGGACTAATCGGCTATTACCGTCAGTTCATCCCTAATTTCTCATGCAAAATTGCTAGACTCACTGACAAATTGAAAAATGCACAACCCCAGAAGATCAGGTGGAATGAAGAAGATCAAAAGTGTTACATAACCTTAAAAGAAACCCTTTATCATAGCTCTATCCTAAAAGTGGCCGATTTTTCTAAAGAGTTAATTCTGCATACAGATGCCTCTGTAGCGGGACTAGGAGATGCCCTTTCACAAGAGCATGGCGGCCTGCAACACCCAATACTCTACATAAGTAGAGAGAACAACTATTCTATTATCGAGCTATAAGCTCTTGCAATCAAATGGGCCATTATCCACCTAAAGTGCTATCTGTTGGGACGGACGTTTATACTAGCCACAGATCATTCACCTCTGGTATGGATTAGGCAACGAAAAGAATTGAATCTGCAAGTTATGCTGTGGTTTTTGGATCTGTAGCCATACTGTTTCACTGTCGAACACTGAAAGGGTTGAGATCACAGGAATGTCGATTTCTTTCCTCGATTCCACTATAAAACATCCAGATCCAACCCGCATAGGGGAAGGGTATGTGAGGAATCTGAGGGCATCCTCACTTCTTTCCCCATTATATCTTCCTCCCAGGTGGCCAGCGAAAGGCCGTCGCTATCAGATCCTGACCCTGGGGGTGGATATGCAAGGATCACCTGGGTGGAGGAAACTGGGGGAGTGGGGATGAGGCACCCGTGGGTGAGACATGGTATCCCTCATTTCCTTTTCCAATTAGCCTAATATCCCCCAGGCCTTTATAGGTTACTACGAGTCACTTCCCTATCTTTCCCAGAAATAATTTCCCAGTAAACACCAGTCAGGTACTGGGATGAGGAAGAGGCACACCAGAGCCATACATCCTCTCTTTAATTACTCTTACACGCAAGAACATCACTTTGTTTCTGAGACGAGGAAGAGGCATCAAACACTGAAGAAAGACTGTGGGTTTGACAATGAGGGGGTCTAGTCTTTCTGACACTGTAATTAATGCGGGGAACTTTAAATCAGAGATGCAATGGCAAGAAAGAGACTTCTGTTTCCCAGTGGGAACATGGCGGGACACGGGATGAGAAGCGGAGCGTGTGAGAGGCTGCAGCAGCAGAGGAGCGGGAACCGGAGAGATGCCAGGTCGAGACTCGTGAGCAAGCCGGGAGAAGTGGAACCAGCATTGTGGAACACTGCAATGATGCCGGAAGCAGAGAGACACTGGGTGTTCACAGCTGCAGGACCATGAGGACAGTGCTTACCGGTGCTCCAGCGAAGTCAGCGGAGTGAAGCAAAGTCCTTTAGAGAGAAACCTGAGGACGTTGAAAGGTGGCGCGGGGCAGCGAGAACCGAAGGAGGTTTTCCAATGCCATACAGAAGCTGACAGACACGTGACTGGAAACCGGTGAGTGTGCCCGGAAGGTGGGACATGTTGAATGAACAGCAGAAGTTAAGAAAGTGTGTAACAATTAAAGGTCAGAGAACAGGGGGCTGGGAACTGTTAGAGTGGCAAAGAGGCTTTGCCAAGTGTCAAGTGAGCATTGTCAAAAGCCAAGTTATCAATGAAAGGATTGAATGATTGTAATGAACATTTTCAAGAGGCAAAGAGGCAATGCGTCATTGCCAAGAGTGAAGTCAGCATTACCAAAACGGCAAGCAATAACTGAAAGGAATGAATGGTTATAATGAACATTGTTAAGAGGCAAACAAGCATTACCAAGAGTCGCAAGCATTGCCAAAAGTCAGTCAAATATAAACTGTAGAATAGTGCCAGAGGTGTTGGTCAAAAGAAGTGAAACAGTGGATACGTTTCCTAGCAGGAGCGTGTACTGGGAGGCTTATGATGGCTTCTGCGAAAGAACTATAACAGAGACAGAGTTTCCTAGCAGAAGAGTGTACTGGGGGAATCCTATGCTGGTCTTTGCAAACAAGAGCCAAAAGTGAATGGTGATAAAGCAAGCTATAATAAAGTATCAAAAATATGGGAAATAAGAATAAGTCAAGCCTCACTGTAATGCAGAAACTGTGGCACTATTCATATGAAGCAAATACAAGTAAGGTGTGTTGGTTGGTTGGCCTGTAATGGGTGGACTGTGTGGTCCGACAACTGCGCCTAGACCGAGTACGCCCACCTGAGGAAAAGCCACTGTGTGATTTAACCAATAAAAATGTATGTGAACTGAAATTGATGAACTGAACTCATAAATTGGTGAAAGGTGACTAAACCAGAAGAGCTGTGTTATTTTGGAACATTGAGAGATTTGGAAGTGTGTGTTATTTGAGAACTTTGATAGACTTGAAAGCTTGGGGAAGGGAACCCCTCTTTGATAATGTGAACTATTTGAAACATGGGGAAGGGAAACCCCTTTTCCACCCAAGAGCTGGAAGTAGATCTGAACTTTTATTTTAAATACTTCTCATTTTATGCTGACATCCCTACACGTGGTATACAGTTAGATGAGAGGGCAAGTATAGGCTTTGGACACAGGCAGACTTTTGCTTTGGACTTCCTGACACAGATATCATTATTTTATTTTAGGTAGGGAAATCCCACCTTAGCATAGGGCAAGTTAGGGCTTTTTCCAAACCCTCTTTTTAGTTAATAAAGGTTTATATCCCATCACAAGACTCGAAAAGATAGGACTTGGTCCTTTATCAACAGTTACCCATTCATCTGAATGCCATCAATTAGTTCAAAAAATACAAATTTTAATAGAAATTACAAAATTGTCTAAAATACATGATTAAACCCTCTAAAAAGATACATATGTATCGTATTAACAAAGAATAACATCATGGACAATCAGTTCTAAAAAATCTTAGAGATACTGGCGTTACTGATTCTAATTAAATCCCTGTTGAATAGTTCTTCTAGATCAGAGTTACGATTATGATTCATCGTTATCTTTTCTATTCTTCTATTCTAATTCTATTCCATTATTAGAATTAGAACATCCCTTCACTGGAATATTCAATTCACTCAGACAGTTTAATTAATTAGACTGACAAAAAAAATCTCGACATGTTTCAGTCCTCTATGTGCGTCTTGGGACTTTCTTCAGGAGTGGTCAATGTGAGGGGTTACAAGTGGGCTTTGGCCAAGTTAGGAATCCTCTGGCCTTCTCTTGGAGATGATAGTAACTGGTCTTCTTAGTGTGCAGGCTTTCTTGATTAGCAGGCTAAAATTTGTCCACATAGGTTGGGCGTTATTTTCTTACGAGGAAGGATCTTCCTACAAATCATTAGGTTTAGTCCAAAAAGCTCTCTTCGTAGTTTTCCTTGCCGCGGGGTTATGCGGATGTGCTAATAGTATTCTAGCTTCTGTCTTGCGGCTTCTACAGGTGGTTTCATGCCCATGTAGCGCGACCTTTCACCACGGTGAAATCCTGCGAGGTGAAGGGTCGCGCTACATGGGCATGAAACCACCTGTAGAAGCCGCAAGACAGAGCTAGAATACTATTAGCACATCCGCATAACCCCGCGGCAAGGAAAACTATGAAGAGAGCTTTTTGGACTAAACCTAATGATTCTGTAGGAAGATCCTTCCTCGTAAGAAAATAACGCCCAACCTATGTGGACAAATCTTCGCCTGCTAATCAAGAAAGCCCGCACACTAAGAAGACCAGTTACTATCATCTCCAAGAGAAGGCCAGAGGATTCCTAACTTGGCCAAAGCCCACTTGTAACCCCTCACATTGACTACTCCTGAAGAAAGTCCCAAGACCCACATAGAGGACTGAAACATGTCGAGAATTTTTTTGTCAGTCTAATTAATTAAACTGTCTGAGTGAATTGAATATTCCAGTGAAGGGATGTTCTAATTCTAATAATGGAATAGAATTAGAATAGAAGAATAGAAAAGATAACGATGAATCATAATCGTAACTCTGATCTAGAAGAACTATTCAACAGGGATTTAATTAGAGATCAGTAACGCCAGTATCTCTAAGATTTTTTAGAACTGATTGTCCATGATGTTTGTCTTTGTTAATACGATACATATGTATCTTTTTAGAGGGTTTAATCATGTATTTTAGACAATTTTGTAATTTCTATTAAAATTTGTATTTTTAGAAGTAATTGATGGCATTCAGATGAATGGGTAACTGTTGATAAAGGACCAAGTCCTATCTTTTCGAGTCTTGTGTAGTCTTAAGTCCCAAAAATAAGATAGGACTCCACACTTGTGGAATTTGGGCTCTCTCTATTGTACTCCTTAGATCCCATCACACCACTCAGCTGTCTGTGTCTGCTTCACGATGCCTTCGCAGTATGCAGAGGTAAAAGTAGCCTGATTTGGACACAGTGTTAATGTAAAGACTGGAGGCGGGTATCTGTACTTATGCTCTCTATATGGTTGGGACAAAGGCACAAAGCAACCCCAGCCATGGTTCTCAATTTGGTAACTTTGCATGAGCAGCAAAGCTTACGCTTTCAGGACGTGGTGCAGGCAGGTTCTTAAGTACATTGAATCCCCAAGCCCCCACAAAGGAATGTCCACACAGTATTTTTGGTGATAACACTGCTTCTTTATATAAATTAAGGTTGCTACCAACATATAAATAATAACACTTTGCACTTTGGCAATACTATTGAAAGAATGGCAAATACATACACTCTTATGTGGTCCACACAATACTTACATTCAGTAATAAATGCACCAACTGCAAACAGTTTTAAATAGGCATGTGAATTCTTAAGTGAGGTGTAATGGCATAGATTAGGGAAGAAATGCAGTTTAGTTATGAACAGTGGCAGAATGCTTTCTTTGGACTAGATACGTAAATATGTGGTACGATCCTCCCAATTGGGCAACCTTTGATAGAAAAGTTAGGGAGTAACGTATCTTGTCTTTTAGAGGCCAGTCCAAAAATGTTCAATAACCCTCCACTTTCTTCTTCAAGGTTCTACCACCCCCAAAGTACCTGAGAGGCCACGGCAGAACAGGATCCAAGACGAATCTGGGACCCCGGACAACTGCTGAGGCTAGAAGATGCTCTTCCTCGCCACAGTACCTTTGATGCCTTGGCAGGCAAAGTGACAGAGTTTCTCGGTTTCACTCATTGCTTCCCTTCGAGGATGGACCCCCATTGTAAGAAAGAGCCACTGGGATGCTGAGTCCAAGAAGAAAAATGGAACCAAAGTCTTTCGGAAGTGCAGCAGTTTGGCTCTTCGAAGCGCTCTCTGTCGATGATTTCTCTGACTGTAGAAGTCCTGTGAATATTAAACTTGCTGTGGGCTCCTTAAAGGCTTGGCAGATGAGAATGAGACCCCTGGGTATCTTAGATGACGTCTGGCGGCGAAGGGTGCATAGGCCATTTTTGGTTTTGGATTTAAGCGGTTTTCCGACTTTTGGTTCTTCGGTGCTGCAGCCACAGCACAGACCTCTGAACAGCTTCTGGTGACCTGGACACAACAACTGGAGTAGACCACAAACTCTGACCAAGTCTGGACCCTTGGGACATCTTTGTTGGATTCTGGTTGCAGGAAACTCACCGGCAGACCTTCCTGTGCACTCAGCAACCTTGGACCTTTTCCAGCAGGAAAAAGTGGTTAGCGATGATGGCAAGGATGTCCCTTGAAGTATTCTTCAGCAGTATGGAACTTTCACAGCTCTGGGTGTCAAAGCAGCACTATCCCAGGCTACCCCCTCTTCTGGGCAGTAGTCAGCAATGGGATTCCAGCAGTCATGAACACTCCTCCGGACCCTGGGTGACACCAATGGACTTCAACTCGAGATGTCCAGGCACTTCTGTTCGGGACTCACAAAGACCCCTTCTCTGGACATAGGACTGACTTCCAGGTTACTGCTGATGAAGAGCAGCAAGTTGCACAATGGTCCCTCATAGCTCGGGAAGAGGTCTCCTTCGCAGGTCTTCTCCGTATCAATCTTTGGAAGAACACAGCAGCTTTTGGATTACATTAAGAAAATGCAGCAGACTTCTCATCCAGCTCGGCTTCAAGGAACAGCTTCTTCTTACTTCAGCTTCAATGTCACATTCTAAACAAATTGATGAGTGAGGGGTCTGCTGTTATACACCATTGATCCCCATTCACTCAGGCTGAGTCAGGCTCAGTCAACCAATCATGCATAAGGGTATTCATTAGACAGGCGGCCAATCAGGCTCATAGGCATTCAGCCTATTCACTCCACCCAAACACCCATAACAAAGAATGTGGATGGGGTAAACACCCAGCCTTTCACAACACTACACTGCATTCATGTCAGTTTCAGTCAGGGCTGTCTAAGGCATTGTGTCACACACAGAAACCATAAACCCATAACACAAAATGTGAGTTCACTTCAGACTCCATTCACACAGGTCCCACCCCAAGCATGTACCCACAACGCACAGCCCCAGGGAAGGCTCCAGTCAGTTTGACAGGAGGCAGCCCCCGGGCCATGTATGGTATTTCCATCCAGCAGCCAGTCAGGAGGAAGGGACAGAGTCAGGGCTTCCCAGGACTTTGAGAAACAAGGTAAAAGGCAATAGAAACTAAGAGGCCACAGTGGCCATCATGCCTTCCTACAGGAATCCATTGATTCCTATGGCAGGGCCTGGGTACCCCACAAATTGATGACATGCACAGCCACTGACAAATCAGCATATAGCTGCCACCCGCACATACCCTGCTCTGTGGGCAATGCACAGGTGCCCAAAAACACACATAAGGGTTACAAGGGTGTATCCCCACCCATTGGTGCCATAAGGGTATTGTGAAAAACCTGAAGATGTCTCCCTAGCTAGTCCCTGGGGATCTGTCACCCAGGTGGCCAGGACACGGCCATCGCTATTGGATCCAGTTCTTGGGTTGGACCAGTGAGGGAGGATCACCTGGATGGCTGGCCCTGTGGGAGTGGGACACTGATGGGTGAGACGTGGTATCCCCTTCCGTTGACACCTTTTTCCCGTCCTCTCACATAGGACATTCCAAACCTCTGCCCCCCCCCCCCCCTTTCCAACATGAACACTTTCGCACAACATAAAGGACAAAGGACAAACACCAGAGCCATTTACTTGACATGTCCCAATCTAAGGGTCAGCCAAATTCAGGCAATTGATCAGAATCACACACACACACCAGATGACACTTTCCCTTCCCCACAGGGATAAAAGATGGAGCCAGAGAGCACAGTATGAGCATGGCAGACAGCACAACAAGACGGCTAATCAGGCGTGGCAGTTCAAACGAAGGAGAACGATGGCAGGAATCGAGAGGGTGGTGAGGTGAGAAGTGACCTTGCTCTTTTCGTCCCAGACTGTTAGGCAGAATCACCTCCAGTACTCTTGGGGAACACTACAGGCAATTAGGATTACAAGTGTAAGCACAATTTCCAACCATTACAGTGATTCAAGTAAACACTTACTCAAGGTTTCTTGGTAAAAGAATATACATTTATTTACTCAGTCAGTTATAAAACATTACTCTATCATAAGCAGCTCAATATCACACACTAAAATCCAACCGGTAAGTAAATTAACAAGTTTAGCTCAAAAACGAAGTGTGAGCAAAATGGCACTTCAGATACTTAACAAAGGAGGGAAAAGACAAGGTTATAAGAATAGACAGCCCAAATACATGCGTAGGCAGGGCAAAGGGTTTCAGTTAAATAACCAGCAGTTCTTCTCAATAGGCCTGGGCCAAAGTCAATGGTTCAGAGTCTTTTGTATAGGATAGCACAGTTCTAGTAACAGTTAAGTCTTTGCCACAGATTTTTAAAGGATTTGGCTAGGCGAAAAGTTTGACGAATGTTTAGGGAAGGACAAGCCTTCGTAGTTGAGAAAAGTTTCACGCACTTTCTCGATGGCCGAAAAAATTTCCGGACCGCGTTTGCACAGTACCTTGTCAATGAAGAAAGCTGTAGCTGGGGCAGTTGTTCCTGGCAGTTTGAGCAGATCTCGCTGTTCCTGAGCTTCAGTCGTGGGGACAAGAAGGAGGACGTTGGGAGGTTCCTGCATTGCCCAGGGAAGAGGCCAAAAGCTGTAGCAAGACGTCAGTTTAAGCTGTGAGTGCCTTAAAGTCCAAAAGCTGGTTTCCTTCCCTCTGGCTATCCGGTTTTCAACAGCACTCTGATGAAAATTCGACCAGAATAGGACAGTGTCCAGGTGGCTTGCAAGTTGGTTGTTCCACCAAACTCAAGGGAAGAAGTTAACCTTGAAGAGCTTCTCGGTGGTCGGAATTTCAGGCAATTCGGACCTGCAGCAGGGCTTCACCGGTCATCCAGGAGTTGCAGCAGTCCTCTTCCTTCCTTTCCTCTTCGAGTCTTTCGTTCCATTGGTCGACTCTGCTTTCCAGGTCCAAGAGACCTGCTTTTGAACAGTTTTCCCCCATCCATTCCAGCCTGGCTGTCACTCACACAGCAGGGTGGCTGTCCTTGCCAGACAGCCAGTCCGCCAATCACACCAGAGTGCATTCAGGTCTCCTAGGAGACTAAGCACAGGGAGTTTTGGGCACCTCCCTCACATCCTGTCCACCCCAGACACTCAGGCGCCAGAGGAGGGCTTCAGCACTGAAGCCCGCCAAAGGCCAACGAACAAAGGGACCAAACCTGGTTTGGCGCGCAGAGACAAACACAAGAAGGACCTTTCCTCTAAGAAATGGCGAAAAAAGATGACCAGAGTCTGTTTTTACATACAGGTCTTGGACGCCATATTGAAAAACATGGCTGACCCGATTTTTAGCTACCATTGTTAGCGGTAGGAAAAAATCATGGTAGTTTGATCTAAACCACTGCCACTAGCCATTTAAAGTAGCAAAGGGTAACATTTTACTCTTACATGAGTGTTTTGACTCAGGGGAAGCTAGGCAACCCCTCCAGCGCTCTATAGTAACATAGTAAATTTAAAGAGACTAGTAAAGTCAATTTAACTGTACATGCCCTGGGAGACATTAGTCAGTCCCAGGGAAGGAATTTAAACCTTGGAGAGTCTAAAAGACACCCCTGTGCCACTGCACTGAAGGAGCTGTGTGACACACATAAAAAGATGATGCCATGGAGTTTGTTTAAAACACCATAACCAAAGAACACAAAAGTAAAACACACATCAAAATACATGAAAGGGTGGGGAAAAAAGGCTCACACTCTTTCGAGGTAAAAAATCAAATCCTAGAAATCCAGCAAAGTTGCTGGGCGTCTCAAAAGGTAAGTGAAATTAGCACATGTTGAGAATTCTCCCTAACACAGACCTTTGAGGAAGAAAGACTAAGACCGCGAACAATAGGCCAAGTGACTTGCAGCAGATGTCAATGGCACACAGGGCAAGCCTATGCCGGTAAGCAGGAGCTCCCGCGAACGTGATACCGGCCTGACTCCAATGAAGAGGATAGCCAAGCGGTTCATCACAGACGGTGAGTCGAGGGGAGAGCCGATAAGACCCGGGGTGTGTTCATTGATCATCGCTAAGTGGCATGTTTTGAACCAAGTTCGAGGAACTGTGAAAGAACTGTAAAGTGTTAAGGGGAGACCAGCTGCAGAGGGAAACCGGCACCATGTGGATGCTAACTCAAGAGACTCTGGTCAATCCCCATCTGAGAGAAACTACAGATACCAGCTGGCCATAGGAGAGCCAGCAGAATAGTTCAAAGTGGTCATACTGAGGGTCAAGCAAAATCCCTGTACAATCGAAAGACTTTGAACTACAAAGTAAGTGAAAGACAGGGAAGCGAATGCCACAGTGAGAGGAAACAAGGGGAACCGAATCCCAAGTGGGGCAAAGTCTAAAGTCCCAAGAAACAGAATTTTGACAGATGTAAAACCCAACAGAGGGATATCCACTACGAACTGATTGAAAAGACAGTGAGAAAACAAGGCAAGTGAATCACGCTAAAGAGAGAATAGAAGGGTCAGTGCCCAGAAGAGGGGGACACAGGGGTGAAGCCATCACCCCATGTGAAACTGTGTTAAACAATCAAGAAGGTTCAGCGCCCTGAAGAGTGGGACCCAGGGGTGAACCCATCCCCCAGAGAACATTGGGAACAAACTTTCATTTGTTGAAGGAACTTTTTGTTTTTGTTAGTTGAAGACCTCAGGTCCTCGAAGGCAAAAGACTTTCAAGTGAAACAAGACTTGGCCATCGATGGTCCTGAAAGCTGCTATTAGAACTGTCGTCTCATGCTGGAGAAGCCAGCGACTGTACTGTGCTCCAAGATACTACCTTACCCCATGCTCAAAACGTGGGTAAGGGAGACCCAGGCTACCGCATCCTGACAAATTATTTGAGAACACTTCTTTCTTTTCTTCAAAACTATACCACACCCGTTTTTGTATTCGTTTTAAGGTTTGGAAATAGGTTTCTTAGTATTGGCACTTTTTATTTGACACAGCCCCACTAGGACTGCCTTATTTTTCATTTGATGGTTTACGCTTGCTCCCATCTTAGAGTTAGGTTTAGAATAGGAATTTTTCTAGCCTGCATACATAATTCATTGTTTAATAAACACTCTTGAACTGTGATCACTTGTGTCTGCCTTACTTGTTGCCACCATGAGTTCCTCACAGAATCCGATGGGTGTTGTTCACCAAAAGGAAACATGAAGAGCTACAATGCCAGAGGTCCAGGCTGGACCTCAGTGGCAGACAACATAGAGAAAACACACACAGATAAGTGGTGGGACAAGGACAAGCAGGCCCTGTCCCTCCATAAGGTATTTCCAGCATCACAACTAAGTCAGTCAGGTTTTTGACTGTGATGGATGGGGAGGGTATGTCTATGATGCAGGCTGTGAGGTCCGGGTGTGAGGTGGCAACAGATTTTGGGGAATTCTAAAGATGACTTGAGTGTCATCAGCATAGTTTCAACATGTGAGGTTGTGTGAGTGTGATGCTGGAAATGCATTGGAGGGACCGGGCCTCCGTATCCTTGTTCTTCATTGCTTTATCATGTATGTTCTGTCTTGTTTTCCATGCAGGAGTTCATGTGGGACTCCTGGCGGTGCGGCTCTTCCTATTCGTGGTGAACAGACTTTTGGGATACCCTTATGGCACCCATGGGTGGGAGTACAAACCTGTACTCCTAGTGTATGTTTTTGGGCACCTGTGTGTGGCCCACAGAGCAGGGTATGGGCTGGTGGCAGCTCCATGCTGAATTTGACAGGTGCTCTGAGTATCCTCCATTTTGGGATACCCAGGCCCTGCCATTGGAATCAGTTGATTCCTGATAGGAAACAAGATGGCCCCTGGCCCTCTTGCTTTCTATCGCCTGTTACCTTATTTTTCTGAAGTCCCAGGAAGCCTTGACTCTGTCCCTTCCCCCTAACTGGCTGTTGGGTGGAAGTTCCTTACATGGTGGTGTGGGGAAGTCCGGGCTAGACTGGCTGGAGCCTTCCCAATGACTGTATGTTGCTGGTATGCCTGTGGGGTGGGACCTGGGTGAATGGAGTGTGTGACGAATGTTGTGGGTGTCTAGTATCTGGTGGTTGACACAATGACTGAGACAGCCCTGCCCGAAACCGGTAAGAATGCCGTGTGGAGTGCTGAATGGCAGAGTGCTTGTCCAAATACACATTCCGTGTTGTGAGTTTCTGGATGGAGAAGAATGGCCTGAATGCCCTTCTGAGTGATTGGTTGCCTGAGTGTGACCAAGCAGAGTGAATGGGAGATTAACAGTATATCTGGGGGCCTCTCACTGATGGAAATCGTTCAGAAGCTGAAGTTAATACTTGATGCTTAACCTTGAAGCATGCTGGAAGAAGAAGAATTGCTGGTGCTGTCCTTCGCTAATCTGAAATCTGCATGACTGTCAAGGAACTGGTCCAAGAGAGGACCTGGCTAGGAGACCTCTTCCCAAGCTACGAGGGACCATCGTGCACAAGCTGATCTTTGCTAAAGCTCCCTGGACATCAGACCCTCGAAAGGCTGCCGACCGGAGATGGGGACCGCCGTGGAATCACGAAGAGAAGCACCCGGACATTGAAGTCCATCACTGTCGATGACTGCCGTTGCCGACCGGAGCCACAGTGCTCCTTTGCCTAAGAACATTGAAACAAGGACTCCCTTGCTAATCATCGTCGACCGTTTTCATCCTGCCAGAGAAAGTCAAGGTTGCCGATGACCGAGGAGATTCCGCTGGTGGGTTTCCCCCCACCCGAAGAACGCAGAGACTCTGACGACTCGATGCCCTTGCTGGGCCAAAGTTCTTCATTGACTCTTTGCGGCAACAAACACTTGTTGTCGAGGTGCACCGCACGCCTCTTCTTGCAGGATGTTTTTGGCCGATCGTCAACGAGCACCGCAAGAACCAAATCTGCTGCCACAACGACAGTGTTATCACTTTTTCTTCAGCAACTCTCTACGACCCGTGGCCCCTGCCTTAAAGGGAGTGCACTCAAGAAGGGCCTGTCAACTACTCATCGAAGAACTCTACAAAACCAGGTACTTTGGGGGTCGGGGAACCTTTTAGAAGAACTCAAGACTATATTTAGCATAATTGGACTGGGCTTGTCAAATACGCTTTATTTACAGGTAGCCCAGGTGGGGGGATCCTCGCACAGAACTGTCTCATGGTAGTGGCATAGACTGTTCTGGTATTGCTTGATTTAACTTGCATTCTTTCTGTGGTCTATCGTTGATTCATCTTACAATCTGATTCGTATGTTATTTGGGCTGTTAGCCGTGGCACATTTTAAAGGAATCGATAGTTAAGAGTGGTACCACGTAGACCTGTATATATTTGCCATTATAGTATTGCCAGAGTACAAAGTGTGTTATTGTGATTGAGTATATAACCTTGAACCTTATTTACATAAAGACTGTATCTTCACTAACATAGTGTGTGGACATTCCTTTGTGGGTGCTTGGGGACTACACTGTACTTAAGAACCAGCCCGCATCACCTCCTGAGTGCTAAGCCTTGATTGCTCGTCCATTGCTACCAACAATAGAGAATCTTAGCTGGAGTGCTCTGTACCTCTCCTCTGCCATATAGAGAGCAGGAGTACAGACGCCCCCCTCTGGTGCTTTACAGTGAGCAGATGAGTGCAGGTAGCGGACAAATGTAAAGATTGAAGAGGAGAGGTGACAGGCAGTCGCCTTGAGGGACTCTGTTACTGATGGGTCGGGCAGTATAGGAGAAAGGGGGAAGGTAGTTATTTTGGTGTCAATTTGTAAGGAACAAGGAGATCCAGATAAGTGCATTGTCTCTGATACCAAGGGAGCGAAGCCTGTCAATAAAGATGCTGTGGTTAATGGAAATGAAGGCTGCTGAGGGGTCAAGAAGTATGAGTGTTGCGCACCACTCAGGGTCTGCTGTGTTTATGAGGTCATCCCATGGAGAATCTAGAAAGGATTTGGTTCCATTGGTGGGGTCAATGAGGAGGTTGGTTTCTGCAAAAGTGTTAAGTTGGGAGTAGTCAGTGCGGTCAATGAGTTTGGCTAGGAAATGGGTTTTGGAGATTTGTCTATAGTTCACTAGTCGATGAGGGTTGAGGGATGGTTCTTTAAAGAGGAGTTTGACATGGGATGTTTTAAAGGCTTCTGAGAAAGTGATGGAGGTGAGGGAGGCATTGAGGATGGACCTAGAAATGTCACCTTCACAGGTTGAGGAGATTTCTTTGAGGAGGGAGGCAGGGCACAGGTCATTTGGGGATCCTGATGGATGACTGTCAATTAACAGTTTGAGAAATTCTAGTTTGGAGATGGGAGAGAAGGAGCAGAAAGTGGGAGTCAGGGTGGGCTGGTCGAGGGTTCACTTGGGGAGGCCGGTGGATGGGGTGGGTAGACAGTTTTGTGTTGATAGTTTGTGTTCTTCCTTGCACTATCTTGTGGAATTGGTCTGACGGGGTGTTGCAGAGGGTTTGGGAGGCGACAGTGGAGGGGCTCAGGAATTCAGAGTTGATCTTGTGGAACTTGTAAGAGGATTCAATTCAACACTACAGCTAAGTCAATGCCTAGTCTGGGATACTGAATGGAAACCCTTATTGATATATCTTTATGTCCAGTTCATGCGTTCTGGATGACTACCCCTATATAACACCCCTCTCTTGGAATCCCCCTGACCCCACTGAGCCAAGAAGTAGTTCTGTTTTGCAAGTTTAAAGGTTTATTTGATAATTTAAACAATATATATATATATATCACGCTTTATAATAAATTAATAATTGAATATCACACTGAATCTGAACAGTAATCAATAATGGATAGTCTGGCACTAGCACACTTGTGAATAGGAACAGAAGAATAAGGTGGTAGAGAATGCTTTATATAAGTTCAGATGGATGTAATGTTGAATGAAAATTGCAATACCGAAAATACTCAATATGATTTCAACAAAACAATGTAATCAGTTTTCTCTGGCAATTCCCTCCCCCCTTTATGCAATGCAAGGAAATGGAAGGAAAGCACACAGTTCTCAGAAATGCAATCAAATGTAATTCAGTTCACCCCAGCAAGCTTAGACCACAGAAGTTGGAAACACAGGCCCAAAATGCTTTTATATGTGCTGGCAATGAAATGAAAAATATGCTAAAATGCTTTTAATTCCCTCTAGAGGTTCAGGGTCAGTGGTATCTAGTTAATATTAGTCCAGGCTCACTCTAGCAATGATTCAGGGATGGTTCTTAAGAGGCAAACGAAATTTTTAGCAAGGAAACTGTTGTTTTCACACGTGGAGAAATTTGCAAATCGCGGCAAAATTCGCGAGTGCGTTTTTCACGATTTCGGCAAAAGTGTATGGAATAGGAATGCGGTTCTAGGTTCGTTGAAAATCCACGATTCCCAGCTTTCAGAGGAAAGTTACTGCAAGTCTCTAAGACAAACGGTCACGGAGATATGAGCGATATGGTAAAGGTCGTTTTTCAGATTTGAAATTTTAAAGTTCAAAAAGACAAGTGACAGCTTTGCAAATGACAGGTGACAGTTCTACTCAAGTTAAAATAGCTTGCATTAGATTATTTTAACTAAGAGATTGGGTTCTGCACAGTTCTGCTAGGTACTCACAATATATTTAGAAATAGATGGGCCTCGCCACGGATCTGGTCAGGTTTTAGACTGGACTCTGGTCTGGTCTCGGCACTTCACAGTGATCTGGGTCAGCTCTCTGGTTCTGCTAACAGTGGTCTGGGTCAGCTCTGCTCTGCTGGTCTAGCCTCTCTGGATTCTGGAGATTGATGGATTTGAAGTCTGGATCTCTGGATGTTGTATGGTCCGGCAGCATGCTCCGCAGCAAATGGAATTGAATGTCCCTATCTGTCCTGACTGTCTGCTTTTATGTGTTTTGAAAATGGGTGTGTGTGCAGCATCACTAGGCTCTACCCCTCTCCACTTGTCATTGGCCACTTCATCCTCTTCCCCTTGATTGGGGGAATGAAATGAAGTGTCATCATGATGAGGTCTGTTTATGATACAGAGAACCCACCCCTGTCAACTTTACACACAATCTATATTTGCTCAAAAAAACATATTTGCACAGGTACACATTTGTTTAAAATTACATGCACCCATCACATATCACAGGAGGTATACCCTGTCCAAATCTGCTCTTCCTGAGAGCTTGCATTGAGAAATGGCAACATATTTCACTTTTTGGTCAGGTTACCAATATCAGATTCTTACTCAAATTTACCCAAATGTGTGCAAGGCATGCAGGCATTAATTGATGAAGTATCAGACTTTTCACATGCAGACATTTTAAGTAATACCCTCTTAACTGCTAGTTTGCCCCCAGATCATGCCACCGGTTCTAAAAACCTCTTAAAATGTGGGCAGAAAAATCACAAGAATTATGGTATCATTTAAATAATTATGACAAGTCCGTACTATGAGTTATTCATCTTTTTCTAAAACCATATTCTGGCTACAGGGGTGTGGTTTCCCCCCAGCACAAGGTTGAATTTCTGGTTTTTCCAGTTCTGCCAAGCCAGCTTGCTCTCACAGGCAGTGCTCCTCCCCTTTCCTTCCAGGAGGAAGCCACTTTTTACGGCCCCCATAATAAAACATTTGCCTGAGTCAGGACAGGGCTTTGTTCAATTTCCTGCAGAGCCCAGGTAATTCAATCAGGGAAGTGTCATATCCCTTTTGATGGGAGCAGCAAAAGGGCAGCTAGGCCTGGGAACACAGCTGTTGTGCAAGTCTCATCTCCTGTCGGGGGTAGCTGGTGGGCAGAATTCAGTTCCTTAAGCCAGGCCCCAGCTAATGTCACTTTTAGTTACCCAGTTTTCTGCATTCAAATAAAACTAACCATTTTTACATATGCAGCTAGAATTCTGATTCTAAGTTTAAAACTATGACATTTAAACAATTGCAACCTATGTGACACTCCAAAGTAGGTCACTCATTTCTTTTAAACATTTAGATTTTTAGTGTCTTTCAGTCCAAATTTACTTAAACTGCTGAAATCCACAGCTCAGCCAGTCTTGTTATAAACCTTCAAGTCACTTCAGAATATAACTTTACATTGGATCCACCTCTCAGTAAGTCTTTCTTTGGCCTGCTTTGGGTTCATTTATTCAGTTTTACACAAAAAGAGAAAAAAGTCTGGTGTTGTTTTAAAACGCCAGCTTTCTGATAGTGGTGAGTACTGGTAATGCACCCATTTTTGGGATTTAAGAAACTGAATTCCCCACAATTCTAGGTTGCTTTTGGCAATCAGCATTGCCATTCCCAATGGTTTCAGACTACTGTGTGGGTAGTCCAATGGTGGTTTTAGGCAGTGCCCTTCTGTGCCCATAACATCGGCAAAATGGGTGGCAGCCTATTCTTCATGCACTTCCCTGGGTATTTTCTGGGAATCTCTGGCCATCATGATGTTTTCCATGTCAGTACTGCACAGTTTTTGAGGTAGGGCTCGGATGCATGGGTAAGAACATCCCACAAGCCCCCCTCTTGCGATGGCCATTCTGTTTCACTGATGGGACTCGCAAGACCTGGGATGTTTCCTCATCTTCTTTCAATAGATGGCACAGTTCAGCATCTTTTCCTCCATCCGGTCGGATCGATCGGTTCTCCTCGCCGGTCCTGATGGGAGTATTGGGCGGTACACTGGGCCCCTTGCGTCTCTGCTCCCGGTCTCCGGATCGTCCTCCTTGTCCCGTCTCCAGGTTTTCTTTCTCCTAGGACGACAAAGGAAGAGCGGCAATACCTATTCATAGACATTTTTCCCCCACCATTGATATAGTGGGGTGGCATATAAATTTATAGTCAAAACATATGGACATGCACATTTCTTTTTGCATTCAAAAACGAAAACACCCACATTGAGAAACTCAGAATTTGATAGGCGATATGTAGGATATTTTAAGTTAGAACTGAATTAATCTGAGACAGTACCCTCTAGGATTCCAGAGGATTCCTCCAGTTGTTGCAGAGTGTGCCTGGGATGGCAACACTTCAACTGGTTAATGTGGACCCACTTGTCTTCCCCCTCTGCCAAACCGCCTTTGGGGATGCGGATCTTATAGGCCACAGGGGAGATTTTGTCTATAATCTCAAAGGGTCCCTTCCATGTAGGCAAAAATGTTCGCTGTTTGGCCTGGTTGCTTTGAAAATTGTATAAATAGACCCGGTCTCCCACCTGATATTCCTTCCTGGAAGTCTTCAGGTCATAGTGGGTCTTCATGCTATCAGCTGATCTTTCTAGATTCCACTGAGCATAAGCAAAAGCATGTTGAAGGTGTTTCCTTAAATTCTCCACATACTCATGAGTTGTGGAGGCATTTATCAGTGTCTGCTCTTGGGTCCTGTAGAGCAAATGCTGAGGAAGCACCATCATGCGCCCAGTCATCAACTCAAATGGTGACATTTTGGTTGCAGATGAAGGGGTAGATCTGATGGCCATTAGGACCAGAGGTAATCGGATATCCCAACTTGGCCCAGAATCTGCCACAAACTTTTTTAGTATGCTCACAATGGTTCGGTTATATCTCTCTACTGCCCCAGAAGAAGCTGGCCGGTAAGCAATATGCAACTTCCTTTTGACTCCCAGTATCTCCCACATCTTTGTCATCACTTCACTGGTGAAGTGGCTACCTCTGTCTGACTCAATCCTTTGAGGTAGACCAAAACGGGAAAAGATGTGGTTAATCATCAGGGCAGCTGCAGTTTCTGCCTTGCAATTTGGGGCTGGGAGACATTCCACCCACTTGGTAAACAAGCATGTCACAGTCAACATGTACTTATTCCCCCTAGCAGAGCGAATCACGGGGCCTACAAAGTCGATTTGTAAATCTGACCATGGCAGTGTCATCCCCCGCTTTTGGAGAGGCGCGCGGTGTGTGAGGGACGTCGGCTGAAATTGCGCACACACAAGACACCCCTTCAAGTATTGGTCAAGGTCCTGCCCCATGTGTGGCCAGTATGCAACCTCTCCAGTGTTGTGTGAAACCCCCTATGACCGGCGGTGGCCGCATCATGGGCGTGACTTAACATCAGGCTTCGGAATGAGGTAGGAACCACCCACTGATCGTGGCCAGCTTTGGATTTCCTTACCAGCAAACCGTCTTGGATCCGGAACATTTTTGGACATTTCATCAACACCCTTAGGTCCTCTTTCCCAATGTAATCGGTATCCGTCAGGGGAAAGTTCTCAGGGTCCTCAAGGTGCTGGTAAAATTTACCAATTATTGGATCCCCCTTCTCAGCGGTGATCAAATCAGCATCAGGGGTCTCCTTACTCCATTGTGCAATTGAAAGGTCGTTGTGAGCATTTGTCTGGGACCTAGTGATAGCAGTGACCTGGATTTCCCCCAACAGGGACTCAATCTCAATTAGATCCCCTTGGATGGCCCCGGTTTTGGCCAGCTGATCAGCTAAGTCATTTCCAGTTTTGTCTGGCCCCTCTACTTTGGAATGACCCTTGATCTTCTTCCAATAGATGGTCATTCCTTTCGAGGTGACCAGATCATCAATGTTTTGGATCAACTTCCCATGTTTCAAGGGTTTGTTGTTAGCACATAACATGCCTCTGGTTTTCCAATTAACCAGGTGCTCCACGAACCCGTTCCGTACATAATCCGAATCTGTGATTATGACCAGTTCGTGGAGTTGATGCTGGACAGCAGTGAGGATGGCCTGATGCACAGCCATCAATTCTGCCACCTGACTACTTCGGGGACCAATTTTGTATCCAGCTGAGGGTTCTGGGAACTCCTTCACCCATGCATTCCCTACGCCAGCCACCAGTTCTTTCTCCCCGTCGTTTTCAACATGGTAATAGCATCCATCCACATAGACAGTGGGCATTCCCTCACACTTGTCCTCTTCAAAGACTTTGTGGGGGGAATTAAGGTATGCCTCCATGTTGTCCTTTATTTTTAGACTTTCGTCCTCGAGACAGTTTTTTCTGGCACAATCATGCAAGTCAGCCAGACCTTGCGCGAGGGGACTCTTCTTGTTTTGGCCATATCTGACCTCCACAGGAAAGCCTTGCATTGACAGAATCCAGGAAGTAATTCGGGAATTACTCACATTTCCGGCCCGGATTCTATCACTTTGGAGATATTGCAGAGGCTGGTGTGGAGTCTCCACTATGATGTGTTCCCCCTGGATAAACGGGCGGTAATTCTTCAATGCCCACACCGTTGCCAGGAGTGCCTTCTCACAATCGTTGAATTTTTCCTCCACAGAGGATAAAGTTTTGCTCGCATAGGAGATTACTTTATTGACCTTGTCATGCTTTTGGTATAATACTGCTGTCAAGCACGTATTAGACAACCCCGTCTCCAGGAAGAACTCCTTGTTTCTGACAGGGTAAGCTAGGCAGGGCGCTTGTGAGAGGCTTCTTTTGAGTTGTTTTACTGCCTCGGCTTGTTCTGGACCCCATTCCCACTTGACCCCCCCCCTTCAGGAGATGAATCAGGGGTCTGGTGATCTCTGCGTAGCCCTCAATGAACTTTCTGCTGTAATTAGTCAGTCCAAGGAGGCTCCTTAGTTCCCGCAGAGTTGTGGGGTCTTTCAGTTTCTGAAGTGCTTCCACTTTCTTTTCCTGGGGACAGAGACCCTGAGGAGTAATCTCATGCCCCAAGAAATTAACACGGGTTCTACACCACTGTACTTTCTGAAAGGAAAGTTTTGCTCCGGCGGCCCTCAACTGTGTCAGAACATAACGGATCTCCGCTATGTGTTCCTCAACAGTTGAGCTTTTGATGAGGACATCGTCTACATAAGCCAGGTTACCCCTCGCACCCAGGTCGGGCATGGCCTTATGTAGGAAAATATTGAACTCATTACCGGAGTTAAGGTATCCGAAGGGAGTCCGGGTCCATGTGTACTGCTGGCCCCCAAAGGTAAAAGCCAGCTTGTATTGGTCCTCCCTACTGACAGGCACAGTCCAGTATCCATTGGTCAGGTCTATTGCAGTGAATACCTGTGACCCCTGGATCTGGGCCAGCCCTTGGTCAATGTAGGGCAGAGGCCATCGGGAAGTATGGACCCGTTTGTTGAGCTCCCTAAGGTCAGCGCAGAGTCTCCACTGGCCGTTTGGCTTCAATATTCCCAGCACCGGATTATTGAAGGTGCTGTGGACTGGACGGATTATTCCCCGGGACTCAAGGTTCTTAATTATTTCAGTAAGGGACTCCATTGATGTGAGAGGCAAGCGATATTGCTTCACAAACACAGGAGTCATGCCAGGGTCCGTGGGGATTGTTGTTGTGTGGATGTCGGTGCGGCCACAGTCATATGAGTCTACTGCAAAGAGATCTTGGAAATCCAAGAAAACTTGTTTCAACTTTTGCTTTTGTTCCAGAGTCACACAGGCATCAGCTAGGTTGACTCTCTCTTCCACCATCTGCCTGAAGCCCAGAAAGACTTCTGGTTTGGCTATCTCAGCGGCCTCCTCCAGCTGGGTGGAGAAGTCCCTGGTCAGAGTGCTGATTTGGACTGGAGGCTTCAGGTGGGAAAGGCAGCCCTCATGGACCTGGAAAATCACCTCATCCCTCCTGAAGTCACAAGTCACATCTTCCTTACCATAAGGGCAAGAAGTGTACACCAGGAAGTTCCCCCCATGCCGGGTAAAAATCCTGTCTGGTGTTGTATTGTCATCACTGTCACTGTCAAAGCAGTCCTTGGGGATTGGCCCTAACAGTTCATTACCTAAATCTATGGAAAAATGTCGGTCATCAACCGCCATTCCAATAATGGTGCCTGCGGCTAGAGTAATACTCTTTAAGTCGCTGTTATCCACCTCTATTAGAATGGTGTCATGTTCTATGTTGACTAATGGAGTTGGGTTTACCCCCAACCCTTGCTGTTGGAGAGAAGCGTTTAGATGTATGTAAGCATCAGGGTTTTTCAAATGTTGTCCTCTTTTAGCTTTCACTTCCAGGGAGAATTGTCTGGTCCTTTCTGGGATGGTGACTTCCTCTTTGATCTGAATTTCAACTGCATAAGGTAGCAATTGAGCTGACATAAATGCTTTTTCTGGATCATCAAAGCCCATGGGATTATCCGCTAATCGGGACCAAGCTTTGAAGTTTATTAGGTCCAAACTAATGGCAAAGCGATTGAGAATGTCACTGCCTAAGTAAAAAGCGGCAGTGACGTCTCGCACGACCCAACAATTGTGGACTATGCTCTTGTTGCCAATGGAGATTTTGAGCATACACCTGCTTGGCAGGAGATGTTTGGAATTAGGTGCTTCCAGGTCCATTTCCCATTTGTCTATCAGTTTGAATGTGGGAATGGCTGGATCTTTTGGGAGTTGGCGGAACATGGCTTCACTGATGAAGCTCTTACCGTTGTTCACACACACTCGAGCGAGAACAGAGTCCTTCCCATCATTTAACTGAACAGGGATGAACAACTGCTCTCCAATTTGCTGAATATCAGCCAGGCTCTGAGCTGATTTCACATCTTTCTGGACTATAGGAGTGGGAGTTTCTGATTGTGGATTAGTATAGAATTTCAGAGTGTTTCCTTCCAGTGTGGAATACCACCTTAAACTGGAAGGGAGGTTGATTTTCAGAAATAGAGAGGACCCCCCATCACCAGTCTGTTGTCCTACTGCTATTACTGTCACGTCTGGAATTTGGTTGTTCTGGAAGTGAAATTCTACTTGGTCAGATTTTTGTTCAACCATGTGGCAGGTGCCGTTTAAACTAACATGGTTGACACTCTGTTTTAATTTTATTGGTCGGCTAGTCTGGGTCCAGAGGACCTTGTTTACGCAATCTATTAAGGGTGACAACCTCCTCAGGAGGTCATTCCCCAGTAAACAAGGGGTGCCCTCTGGAGTCACAACTATGACCGGGTGTTTCAACTTGTGTCGCCCAATTTTAATGTCCAAATCTGCCGTCCCCTCGACGGCAATTTCCTTCCCGTCAAAGTTCTGGAGTTGTCCAGGAAGAGAGGTGAGAGGAATTTGGTAATTCTCTCCCCTTCCTGCATTCAGTTCGTCAAAGGCCCTTCTGGACAGAAGGGTAGCTTGAGATCCAGTGTCCACCAGTGCCAAAATTGTACCCTGCCCCTGTACTTGTACCGGGGCATAGTATCTTCCCTCCTTCTCCTCAAGGGGGCACAGATAATGCACATTTTTGGACAACTGGTGGGCTAACTTTCTGGTTTTGGACATCGCTAGCGAAGAGATTTGGGCAGAATTCTGTGGAGAGCCTTGGGAATCTGAAAGAAAAAGTTGGCAACTGGAGATCAGAGCCATTGTGGGTTCCCCTGCTCCGGTTCTGGGCCGCCCCCCCCCTTTTTGGAGGCAGTCACCAGGATGGGCTTGAACCAGGGGATTTTCTTGCTGTTGGTTCTGGGATGAGATGGTGGGCGGCGGTAGCTCAGTCTCCACATCTCCCCAGTCTGGATTTGCATCCCTAGGGACCCATTTTTCTTTGGGAGGAGTTCCCCCCTCTCTGAAGGAGAAGATCCTTTTCCCAGGATCCTCTGAGGATCCCTCTCCCTCAAATTGGAAGATCTGTACCTCCTCCTCGAACTGAGTCTGTTTGGGTCTTTTGTTTCTCCTACCCCCCTCTGCTCCTTAGGAGGCAGACTTTCAGGGGCAAGAGATTTTGTTTCCGGTTCCTGGGTTTCCAGGGGCTGTTTACAAGTGAGGAAGGAAGCTTCCTCCAAGGCTTTACACCCCCCTTCCCTTTGTGCCTCCTCCCTGGGAACCGGTGAGTTATCGGGGTGCTGCCCCCGTCATTGTTCTGGAGCACCAGGTCCAGAGTTTGGTGCGCTCTGCGCCGGCATGCCGATCTGAGGGTTCTGCTGAGCCCTCAGTATGTGACCCAGATCCCGCGCCATGTTTTGAACCTGGCGCTCTAACTGGGAAACCCGCTCAGGCTGATACGGGGCCCTGTTTTCTCCCCTGGGCTGATCCCGGGAAGGGTAGCTATCCCTTCTTTGGTAGTACCCCTGGTTGGGAAGATTTGGATACCCCTCCACCCTTGGCCTCCCCTCTCCCGGATTCGGTTGTCTGGGCTCAGGGAATTGGGGAAGGAAGGGTGGCGGATTTTGGGGCTGGAAATTGGGTGGATACCTGGGGAAAAAGTTCTGCCCAGGATTTGGAGAATTTCTGCCCTCCAGTGGGAAGTTAGGAGGGAAGTTCCCTGGGTTAGGTGCTTGGCTGGATCCCCCCCCCTTGGGCTGGAGGAGTCCACACATAACCCAGGATGGGTCGATTTCCCTTGTAACGGGGACTTACATAATCAGGAGAGCGAGGGACCCCATTTGTGGGGCTGCCTCCTTGGCTCCCTGTCTGTGACTGGCCCGAGGACCTTCTGGGCCTAGCATTATTAGGTGCAGGTAGGTTTTTAGGCCCCCCCCCCATCTCCAAATCCAAAACGGGGGCAACCTTTACCTCTGCCACCTTGGCAGCAGCAGGGGTGCTGTTAGTTTTGGGGTTTTTGGGCTGGTTTTTGTTTTCCACCGGTTTCTGCACCTCGTAGATGCGGGTGGCTTGTTCAATGACCCATTCTAAAGATCTTTTCTCGTGAAAATCTCTCACGAGCTGGGTCATTATGTATTTGGGCAAGGCATGGAAAAACGTATTAATAAATTCTCTGCTATCCGTGCGCACCCTTCTTGTGGTCTGTGCAAAAGCACGCTTTAACTCCTGCACAAATTCTTGTGGGGCCTGATCCTCCCCACATTGTAAATTGTAGGCTGCCTTGCGAGCCTCTTGAGGATTTCTATGAGTAGAAAAATGTTTCAAGATGGCCGCATTATAGGCGGACCATCTTAAATGATTTTGGTCCTCCAGCCCCGCAAAGAAACTGGAGTATTCCGGGGAGAAGGTCCACTTTACATATTGAATACAGCTTTGGCTGTCCTTCAAATGGAAAGTCTCCATCATTTGCTCAAACAACTCTAAGTGCTCCCAAACAGAATACTTGGCGTTCTTATGATAAGGCGTGATGACGCTCCTGAATGCCTTAATCTGCTTTAAGGGATCCTTAAGCAAGGCCCTTTTTGTCTTATTGGCCCTTTTGGTCCGGGTAACCCTGGTCCATTCATCTTCTGACTCAGAGGCACTGCTCCCAGAGGTTCCCGTCTGTTCTTCCAGGTTTTCCCGGATTCTGCGAGCCTGGGAATGGCTGGCAGAATGTGGGGACCTGGTCTCCTGTGTCCTGTACCGCTCAGAGGAGTCTTCAGATCCCTCCTTGCTGCCAGGATTTGATGGGTACCCCCCCCACTGACCTAACTGGGCAGAGGTTTTCAGGATGCCCTTAATGGGCCTACTCTCCTGGGGTTCCCCATCAAATTGCACTGTGCTTGGGTGCCCATACCTGGATGCCCGCCCCTCCATTCCTGGGTGGTACTGGCCTATGAGCCCCATGCTTCTGGCTGGATAGTAATCTGCCATCCCTGTGGCCCTGTGCTCATGTGCGCCAGGGGACACGGGGGTGGCAGAGTCCAGGGACTGAGAGAGATAAAGGCCTCTGGTACTAGGGCTCCTGGGGTTATGCTCAGGAGTTTCTCTTTCCCAGCGAACCTCATCTCTATCCGCCCCTGCTCCCTGTTGCAATGCAAGAGCCTGCGCCTTCAGTTCCTCAGTTAAGGCCTTACTAGACTCTATCAGTCTCTCCTGCATCGCTACCTGTTGTTGGAGCCTATCATTGTGCTGGCAGAGAGCCTCATTCTCTCTCTGCATTTCCTGATTGGTCCTGGAGCACTGGGCCAGTCTTTGCTGCAGGAGGGTTACCTCCTGAGCTGTGTCCCTATTGGCCTGCTCCTTTCTTGCCAGAGCATCCTCCACCTTCCTGGTGTGCTCTAACAAGTTATGGTGTTCTTTTTGGAGGTCACCCAGTCCCTGGAGGGCCAGGTGATTTTCTTCCATTTTCCTTTTTAAGTGGCAGACTTCCTGGCCTAAGGTATCCCTTTCCTGACTAAGAGCCTGCATCTGTGCCGCCAGGTCGTCCCTTTGCCTTTGGAAGGCACCCGCTTTCTGGCGCTCCTGGTCAAACTCTGCCTGGGTATCCAGGTCTTTCAAAATCAGTTTATTGCTCTCTGCCTTCTCCCTATCTAGGTGGCTTTGCAGGGTGACTACCTGCTCAGCACATGCCCTATTGAAGTCTAACTGTTGCTCCAGCTTTTTCTGGCTCTGCAGTAGGGAGTCCAAACCTTCTTGGTACTCCTTCTGCAAGGCCAGAAATCTGGTATCCTGGTCAGCCTTTTCCTGTTGCAGGATGTCCATATCCCTCTTTATTTTAATGATGTGCTGTCTACTCTCATTTTCTGACTCCTGGCTCCCCTGCAGCCTCTGCTCAGAAGAGACCAGGTCAGATTGGACCTTCTCTAACGCCATCTGTCGCTTATTCGCCAGATCTTGGCTTTCAGTACATTTATCCTGCATGTCTCCCATATATAGGTACAGGTATGCCGCTATCCTAACCATCTTGTCTTGTTCATCCTTAGCTTTAGGAGCCATGTATAGTTCACTCAGGGCCACATGTAAGGGACCCTGATCTCTCCATGTATCTGACCCTGTTTCAGTGACCTGTTGCGTGATGGCCTGCAACCAGACCGTCTGGTCCTGATGAGTCCACTCACCTCTCACAAATAACTTATGTAAGAAGTGCTCTCTGGCTATTTTCATGTCTACTAAGGTTGTCATTGTAGAGATTTGAGTTCCTTCCTGACTTACAGAAGTTTGTATTTTATTTTTGCAAAACAGACCTTTTCCTTAGAGCGTTCCTTTGAGGAGTGCTTTACAGCGTAACGCAGCGTGACCGGATATGTGTATCTGGTCAGCTGGCACGCTGTATTAATCTGCACAAATGGTAGATCTAACCCAAACGTCCCGCTCGAGCCCCCAATTTGTAAGAGGATTCAATTCAACACTACAGCTAAGTCAATGCCTAGTCTGGGATACTGAATGGAAACCCTTATTGATATATCTTTATGTCCAGTTCATGCGTTCTGGATAACTACCCCTATATAACACCCCTCTCTTGGAATCCCCCTGACCCCACTGAGCCAAGAAGTAGTTCTGTTTTGCAAGTTTAAAGGTTTATTTGATAATTTAAACAATATATATATATATCACGCTTTATAATAAATTATTAATTGAGTATCACACTGAATCTGAGCAGTAATCAATAATGGATAGTCTGGCACTAGCACACTTGTGAATAGGAACAGAAGAATAAGGTGGTAGAGAATGCTTTATATAAGTTCAGATGGATGTAATGTTGAATGAAAATTGCAATACCGAAAATACTCAATATGATTTCAACAAAACAATGTAATCACTTTTCTCTGGCAATTCCCTCTCCCCTTTATGCAATGCAAGGAAATGGAAGGAAAGCACACAGTTCTCAGAAATGCAATCAAATGTAATTCAGTTCACCCCAGCAAGCTTAGACCACAGAAGTTGGAAACACAGGCCCAAAATGCTTTTATATGTGCTGGCAATGAAGTGAAAAATATGCTAAAATGCTTTTAATTCCCTCTAGAGGTTCAGGGTGAGTGGTATCTAGTTAATATTAGTCCAGGCTCACTCTAGCAATGATTCAGGGATGGTTCTTAAGAGGCAAACGAAATTTTTAGCAAGGAAAGCAAGGAAACTGTTGTTTTCACGCGTGGAGAAATTTGCAAATCGCGGCAAAATTCGCGAGTGCGTTTTTCGCGATTGCGGCAAAAGTGTATGGAATAGTAATGCGATTCTAGGTTCGTTGAAAAGCCACGATTCCCAGCTTTCAGAGGAAAGTTACTGCAAGTCTCTAAGACAAACGGTCACGGAGATATGAGCGATATGGTAAAGGTCGTTTTTCAGATTTGAAATTTTAAAGTTCAAAAAGACAAGTGACAGCTTTGCAAGTGACAGGTGACAGTTCTACTCAAGTTAAAATAGCTTGCATTAGATTATTTTAACTAGGAGATTGGGTTCTGCACAGTTCTGCTAGGTACTCACAATATATTTAGAAATAGATGGGCCTCGCCACGGATCTGGTCAGGTTTTAGACTGGACTCTGGTCTGGTCTCGGCACTTCACAGTGATCTGGGTCAGCTCTCTGGTTCTGCTAACAGTGGTCTGGGTCAGCTCTGCTCTGCTGGTCTAGCCTCTCTGGATTCTGGAGATTGATGGATTTGAAGTCTGGATCTCTGGATGTTGTATGGTCTGGCAGCATGCTCCGCAGCAAATGGAATTGAATGTCCCTATCTGTCCTGACTGTCTGCTTTTATGTGTTTTGAAAATGGGTGTGTGTGCAGCATCACTAGGCTCTACCCCTCTCCACTTGTCATTGGCCACTTCATCCTCTTCCCCTTGATTGGGGGAATGAAATGAAGTGTCATCATGATGAGGTCTGTTTATGATACAGAGAACCCACCCCTGTCAACTTTACACACAATCTATATTTGCTCAAAAAAACATATTTGCACAGGTACACATTTGTTTAAAATTACATGCACCCATCACATATCACAGGAGGTATACCCTGTCCAAATCTGCTCTTCCTGAGAGCTTGCATTGAGAAATGGCAACATATTTCACTTTTTGGTCAGGTTACCAATATCAGATTCTTTCTCAAATTTACCCAAATGTGTGCAAGGCATGCAGGCATTAATTGATGAAGTATCAGACTTTTCACATGCAGACATTTTAAGTAATACCCTCTTAACTGCTAGTTTGCCCCCAGATCATGCCACCGGTTCTAAAAACCTCTTAAAATGTGGGCAGAAAAATCACAAGAATTATGGTATCATTTAAATAATTATGACAAGTCCGTACTATGAGTTATTCATCTTTTTCTAAAACCATATTCTGCCTACAGGGGTGTGGTTTCCCCCCAGCACAAGGTTGAATTTCTGGTTTTTCCAGTTCTGCCAAGCCAGCTTGCTCTCACAGGCAGTGCTCCTCCCCTTTCCTTCCAGGAGGAAGCCACATTTTACGGCCCCCATAATGAAACATTTGCCTGAGTCAGGACAGGGCTTTGTTCAATTTCCTGCAGAGCCCAGGTAATTCAATCAGGGAAGTGTCATATCCCTTTTGGTGGGAGCAGCAAAAGGGCAGCTAGGCCTGGGAACACAGCTGTTGTGCAAGTTTCATCTCCTGTCGGGGGTAGCTGGTGGGCAGAATTCAGTTCCTTAAGCCAGGCCCCAGCTAATGTCACTTTTAGTTACCCAGTTTTCTGCATTCAAATAAAACTAACCATTTTTACATATGCAGCTAGAATTCTGATTCTAAGTTTAAAACTATGACATTTAAACAATTGCAACCTATGTGACACTCCAAAGTAGGTCACTCATTTCTTTTAAACATTTAGATTTTTAGTGTCTTTCAGTCCAAATTTACTTAAACTGCTGAAATCCACAGCTCAGCCAGTCTTGTTATAAACCTTCAAGTCACTTCAGAATATAACTTTACATTGGATCCACCTCTCAGTAAGTCTTTCTTTGGCCTGCTTTGGGTTCATTTATTCAGTTTTACACAAAAAGAGAAAAAAGTCTGGTGTTGTTTTAAAACGCCGGCTTTCTGATAGTGGTGAGTACTGGTAATGCACCCATTTTTGGGATTTAAGAAACTGAATTCCCCACAATTCTAGGTTGCTTTTGGCAATCAGCATTGCCATTCCCAATGGTTTCAGACTACTGTGTGGGTAGTCCAATGGTGGTTTTAGGCAGTGCCCTTCTGTGCCCATAACATCGGCAAAATGGGTGGCAGCCTATTCTTCATGCACTTCCCTGGGTATTTTCTGGGAATCTCTGGCCATCATGATGTTTTCCATGTCAGTACTGCACAGTTTTTGAGGTAGGGCTCGGATGCATGGGTAAGAACATCCCACAAGCTCCTTGTTATTGCTGCAGCAGTTTGAGATTCTGTCCTTGTAGTAGGGATTTTGTCCTTATAGATTTCAGCTTTGTAGATATAATGATGGTGGGCATGGGCTGAATTTTTTTCAGGGGTTTGATTAGACCGCCATCTACGTTCTAGGTAGTGGCTTTGTGTTTTGAGAGATTTGAGAAGGGGGATGAACCATCTGGATGAGGGACATTGGCGTGAGGTCATAGGTTTACAGGGGGTGAGTGGTAGTAATGCATTGCAGAGCCATGTATCAAAGAGGTCAATGGGTGGAGTTCTTACTTTGGTTGGGAGAGAGGTGAGGGCGGAGAGCAGAGAATCTCCCAGATCTCTGGTTATTTTAACCCTGTTAAGAGAATGGCTGAGTGGTCTATCCAAATGAGAGGTCGAGGGGGAGAGGTGGAGATGAGGTTGGTTGAGTATGTGTCCAACAGTGTGGGTGGGGCCAGTTACTTGCTGGGTCAGGTTGAAGTCATCCAGACCGTCTAGGAGAGGTTATGTCATGGGGTTGTCAGGCAGCATCAAGCCAGATATTGAAATCTCCCAGCAGGGAGAGTGAGGGGTGGGTGATCATTATGACTGCTAGGGAGTCGCAAAGGGTGTTGGCGGAGTGTCTGTCATAGCCGAGTGACCTGTAGATGAGTAAGAAACTGTGGGTGTGTGAGGGGTATGGATTGCTGAACTAGTAGTGATTTGCAATCCGCACTTCAGGGTGAGCTTTGGCGTGTGAGAGGGTTAGGTGGGGTCTGTGTAAAATGGCAATTCCGCCTCCTCTCTTGAACCTATTGTGGGGGATGCGTGTGTATTCAGGAGAAACGCCTTCTGTGCACAGGGTTCAAAGTCGTCCAAGAACCAGGTTTCTGTGATGAACAAAAGCTCTGGGTTTTCTGAGGCAATGAAGTCAAAGATGCTATGTCTGTTTTTGGTGACAGATCAGGCATTGATGAGGATACACGTGAGTTGAGGTGATGGGAGGGGGTAGGACCTTCCCTGGGTGTTTGAGGTGGGCGGGTTGGGTGTATTGGATTGATGTAGTGTTGGGGTGGAGTCCCCCCGTTAGCCTTTGTGGGGGTGAGTGGGGTGAATGGATGGCGGGGGAGTTTGTGAAAAGAGGATTTGTGAAGTGCTGGGGGTTTGGCGGGAGTCAGATGTGAGGAGGTGGAGAGATGGAGGGGTGTTTGAGAGGGTTTCATTTGCAGTTCCAGGGGTTGATAGGTTTTCTGTGGAATGTGCAGTGTGCGGGGGTTGGGTGGGTAGATTATGGGATATGGTCATGATGGGGGGTGGGGAAAGATCGGGTGAGGTGATGCAATGATCTGTTGTATGTGAGGGTTCGTTTTGCAGGGGGGAGTAGGTGTTTGGGCCTCTGTCAAATAGTGATTTTACTGGGTTTGGGTTGAAGGGGGGCCAGGCAAGATTTCCTGCAGCCAGAGTGTGGGTGGATGACTGGTGCAAGATGGGGGAGGTGTGCAGGGATGGGGTGGTGTGAGAGTTGCAGGCTCTATGTTTTGCTGTGTACTTAGGTGCCTGTGTTGTGTGTGAAGGGGTGGAGGTTCGGCTGGGAAGAGGGTGATTGCAAGGTTTCTTGTAAGGGCTAGTCGGGCAATGCTTAGAGACAGGAAGGCTGAGGTAGAGGGTGATCTGGAGGAGAGGAGGGTGCAGGGGAAAATGGAAGTGGACAGCAGGGGAAGGGTTTGACAGGGAAGGCAGGATAGGTGACCAGTTGGTCCCTCGAATTTGATGAGTGGGTGTTTGGGGCTGTGAGGGAGTGACAGTGTTACCCAGGGAGGTGGAGATGAGTGAGTGGGGAAGGTCTGTTGTTTTGTGCGCCAGACTGCTACCCTGGACTGAGAGTTAGATGGTGTGGTGTGGGTTGGTGGGCATGAGGCTAGGGTTGGAGTGGCAATGTGCGTTTTCTTCAGAGGAGGTGTCTTTCTGGAGGGTGGGTTAGTGGAAATGTAGGGGGGTGGATCTGGCTCTGGTATGCCAGAGTACTTCTCTGGATTGTGAGTTGGTCGTCATGGTAGCTGCAAGTGTCTGAAAATGGTGCTTGAAGCCCCTGTTAGATTCAAGTATGAACAGAGCCTACAAAGCTATTAGAGGTAAATATCAAGTGTAGATGCATGCAGTGGCAGACACATCTGGAACCCCCTCTGTGCCCCTGAATCATTTGTACCTGCTCCGGTGGTGGATATCTTCAAAAACATGGCATACCTTGCCCCTTCAGGGCTACATATTCAGAGAGACACGAAGTGTTCCGCAATGAAAGCATGGTGTGTATGAGGCTTCTGCAGCAGGACCAAGTAAACACTTTTGAGGCTAATGGCAAACCAGATCTTCCCTCTAAACATTCTATGGGGGTCATTACAAGCTTGCTGGTGCCGGTAAAATTGCCGGTAATTCTGTGACCAGCAATTTGGCTGTCCCAGCAAACTACAACTTTGCTGGTGGAGGTCACTGATTTACCTCCAGCAAAGAGCTGGAGGTAAATCAGGCCTCCACCGACAAAAAACAGCCAGTATTTCTGGTGTCAGAAATACTGGCAATCCCCTCCATTGAGTCCTATGGGCGTCCATGGAATGGGGATTTACCACCCTTTCCACTACCTCTAATATCCCAGAAATTCCTGGATATCAGGTGGTGGAAACAGTAGGGTCAGTTTGCCGGTATCTCGCTGGAATTACCAGCAAACCTGTAATGACCCCCTATGAGTCTGAAAAGGCAGAGGGGTGAGCTTGATCGCTGCAGGGTGTTGCATCTCTCTGCAGGTGCATTGGGGCCCTGCCCCCTACCATGCTTCCGCAGAGACCCTCATCGCTGATTGAGAGCACTGGGAGGAAACATCACAGGTGGTCCCCAAGGGTTTCCCGTTCATGGCAGTGCTTAGCAAATGTTTTTAGTGAAAGTGACACCAGACTTGTGGTTTTAGTACCCCACCTTGCCAACCAGATGACCATCATAGAGTGACTTGAATACAATTGCTAAGAAGCAGAGAAAGGATAAAAATAAGATGTTTTTTCTCCAAGGGGCTCATCGCTGATCGAGGTGCATAACAAGGAATACTTAGATAAGGATCAAATGGCTGCTGGTAAAAAGTCTTTACTTCTGTCCTTCATTGCTTGACATGCCAATCTGAATCTGCTGGCTGATAACATGCAGGGGTCTGTGAACATGGTGTTGGAGAAGCTTGAAATGAGGTCTGGGAGAGTGACGAGTACCAAAAGCAAAAGAGCAGTTGGTGCTTTGTAGGTAAGGGTCTCCTCCCTTGAGAGTACCTTTGATGACTCCACATCTGCAAAGGAAAACATGCTAAGCATTCTGAACATTAAACAATGCGCTATTAGCACCATTTTGAAGCTGAATGCTGAAGTGTAGATTTTGGTATTTATGTCGAGGAGCTCAATTTTGAGTTCTAGATATTCCACCTGAAGTGTTTTCTGTTCTACTCTTTGAATGGATCTCAACCTGAAAATAATTCCTTGGTAATATGTCAGGTCTCCAAGATGCCAACAGGTGGGCTGAACCAGGAAGTCACTGGAGAAGACACTGTTGTTGTCATTCGCTAGTTGGAATTGAGAGATAGCCTGCCTAGCTTCAAAGAAATATCAGATTTTACTGGAGTGACATCAAGTATTTATATTCCGTGATCTAAATCCATAGACTCTCACCCGAAGAAGGCTCTTTAAATTAAGAAGGAACTATGCCAGATGGGGGCTTGTTGGTACTGTTAGCTATCAAATCAAATTGCTGGTTGACTTTAAGGTAATGCTTTACACATGTCCCCAAGAAAGTGCAGCTAAGGCTTTCCTAAATGGGCCGAATGGAGAATAGCCGTCAGAAATCTGACAAAATAGACTTTTGTTTTGTGTGGATGTCCTTCTCAATGGGATAATGCCTTTAGAAAGAGTGTCTCATTTCATGGGGAAGTCTCCTCTGGAAGAGGAATACTTTGATGAGGCTTGTTGAGAGGACTAAGCATTATTTACCTGTTGATCCTGTGTATCCCCTCCCCCTTTTTTGTTCGAATGTGCTGCTGTGTGTTTCTTGTTTTTGATGTACAATTCTTTGCTAGTGGTTGTGGGGTGAGCTGCATTGGCTTATATAGTTCTGTTGAGACAGAATAGATTCATGGATTATTCGTTTGTTGTGCTATGCATCTCTTGATCGGGTGTGTCCAACTTTTTTCAGTTTGTAACATGCACTTAAACCGAATAAAAATATATTAAAAAAGAAATATGCAGACCGGAGACCACCAGGGGGCGCAGACGTAATGGCTGCCTGAGCCTTCCTCTCCCTCTCCAGGCATAATTACATGGCAGAACAACCCTTTAAGCAGAACCTAATCACACGTTTTTGCTACTAAGCTGCTTGCGGACCCTACAGAAGAGTTTGGATTGAAACCGCAGCCCATCACTGGGTAAATGAAACGCAGCAAGTGCACCACCCAGCCGCGGCACTGCGGTCCCAAGATGGCGGTTGCCGAGCATGGACTGCCCTGACGAGGAGTCAGGTCTCCTACCTCTGCTCCGGGCTCGCCAGGCGAAGCAAGCGTAATCAAGCTCCCCCTCCACCCCCCGAAGTGTACTTACTCAGCCGGATCACTCCATCTTCACTGGTAAGGAGATCTTTGGGGCGCGAAGCACGGCACAGCAAGCGCCGGATCCTCTCCCCATACCCACATGCCCTGGGTCCGATTTTACACTGCACACTCCCCCGGCAGCGGTCACAGACTCTAGGGCACTGCACCGCACGTGTATTGCAAGAAGGACGACAAGAATAAATCACTGGTGCCATCGGTCTGCTTGGATAATTACGTAAGCCGACACCAGCCCACCATTGTCCTTCAGGACCATCTCAGGCAGCGACAAACATACACCAGCTGGCCCTGGGAGACGTTATGCGCACCCTTTCCCAGCGGTCCACGAAACGGCAACAAGCCACGGAATGAAGATTATACGGCAGGAAGAGAACCCACTGTGTCTTGAACGCCGTGCCTGTACCTGGCAACATACAGCGCTCCATCGCTCACTGCACCCAGCACCCGATGTGACATCTTCTACAGACTGTAAATTTCCCCCGCGGATTCCAGCAAACAGAGCACAGACACAGCGGTATCCACCAGGCTCGGTAAAGCATGTGCGCCCCCCGGACACTGTCTCCAGCCTTTTTAACACATGCACATTCTCACCGTCATCTGAGCCAAAGCTTGGGGGAGTGAACAAACCTACAATTGCGGTCTGGGCAGAGGCAACGCCGGAGGATGCCAGGAGGAACCGTATGCTACTGCAGCTTGGGAACAACGCTTATATCCTTGACATTGCAAGATAGACACTCCATGTCCACTTGCAAATTCCCACTCTAAGGTCCTGCGCCTCCTCGCTCTGCTCCCCCCTCAGAGGATCCGTGCCCTCCGAAATAACACACCTCAAGCCCGGGGCGAGAGGGGATTTAGCACTCACACAGAAAGTAAGGAAGGAAGGAAGCTGAACAGATCAATAGAAACAAAAGGAAGTTAAAGCATGGCTGAACGAAGAGAAACCCCATCACGCACAACCTCAACTGAAACAGTGACTGCCTGGGAATCACCATACCAAACACTATCGCATGATAACGGGAAAACAGCAGGCGCCTATCGGGTGTCGACATGACAGTATCATTCCCGGAAGCATGCACTTTTATGTGCAACCTGAAAGTTAAACTTTTGCTAGTGCTCTCCTCACCATTTGAAGAGCTGGACCCGTGCACTCTCACCAAACTACACTTGATCAGCTGCATTCCGAGCAACATGGAACAAGACGAGGTCCAAAGCTCCTCTGAAATTCCCGGGAATGACTGAGACAGTGTCACCAAATCAGACATTCGACTGTTGTTAGGCAAGATCTGCTCGATAAAATCAACCCTTACGGAAAAGGTCTCAGATTTACAAACAAGGATGGCCAAGGTTGAAGATCGGATGAAGGCAGTAGAAAACTATCAGCAATCTGGTGATATAACAGCAATGAATTATGAGGCCAGATTCCACGACCTGGAACAGAAGGAACGAGACATAGAGCTGAAAATAGATGACTAAGAGAACCGTGAGCGGAGAACGAATATCCGCATTATGGGCCTGTGTGAGAAACAAGGTAAAACCCCAACTGGCCTGGAGTGCAGGGTAAAGGCTCTGGTGGTGTCTCTATTTGATAACGCACCCCCCTCCCGGCTGGAATTCGATAGAGTGCATAGAGCAGGGGGCCCTCCGAAAGGCACGAAATAGGTCCTCGTAAAATGTCATTACTACAGGCATAAGCAAGAAATTTTGCAAAGAGAAAGGGAGCCTATAGAGTTTGAAGGATCTAGTGTGAAACTCTGTCAAGAGCTCTCTGCAGCTACACTAAACAAGAGAAGAGGTTGTCGCCCCCCTAACAGCCTTGTTGCAGAAGCAAGGAGTTTGCTATCAATGGGGATTCCCCTTCTCCTTAAGATTTGAGCACGAGGGGGAGAGCTATAGACTGACCTCGGAGGACGAAGCCAAAAGAGCCCTGGAACATCTGCAAGCAGGCGCAACAGACACAGACAGTGACAAGTCCAGGAGACCCACAGGGCCCATGCAGATGTCCCTGCCCATGTCCCCCAGAAGGGGCCGCGCTCCAGCAAAATGGAAATACAATAGACTTAACACGCCCTGAAACATGTGTCCCTCTGCCTATCCTTTTTTCCTTTTCTTTCCATGTATCAGTGGAAATGCTACGGATTGAGTCGGCGAGTGCTATCGAGTGGAGGGCAAATTTGCCACGCACATGGGCACAAAACGGTTTTGGTATTATAGCAGGGTGCGCATTGTTGTGGTCTTTACCAAGAGAGTTAAAAGAGAATGATTGTTTCTATTTCAAAAATGTCACTGAATGTTGTTTTTGCCGTTAGGATTTTTGGGTTTCAACAGTTTTGGATATTTGCCTGGAGAGGGGTGCTTGTAGTGTGGCCCTTCCTTTTTTTGAGGGCGTCTCCATTCTCGGAAATGCTGGACAAGGCGTCTTCAAGGGGAGGGGAGGGAAAACACTCATCAAAGAGAAACCAAATCATATTTCCACATCTTAGCAAATCCTCATTTGCAGTCTCACACATCACACACGCAGCAACTCTCCATATATAGACTGTCCAGCCATTTTCGAATAATACACCTTAGCGGGACTACACCGTGATTATATATGCTCCGATATGACACCACTTGACAGTATAACCTTTGTGTCCCTCAATGTTAAGGGCCTCAATTCACCACAAAAACGTTCAATGCTGGCACGCCAATTCAAAGTCTCAAAACTAGATGTCCTATTTGTGCAAGAAACAAAATATGCAAAAGGAATGCGATATGGGCTTCGGCAACCAGGAAGAAGGGAGGAGTGGGCATTCTGTGTAGAAAATCGATAGGCCTTTCGATAGAGCACATCTATAGGGAAAGCCACGGTAAGTATGTAGCCTTGAAAGGAAAATTAAGGTCACGCACAGTCGCGTTCTGCTCTGCCTATGCTCCAAACCAGAACAGTCCCAATTTAGCCAGTCTTTATTCAGGTTCCTCGAGGACTGGCGAGAGGACACACTGGTGTGTGGGGGGGATTTCAATGTTGTGGCGGACTCCAACTGGGACTGGAACTCAATGAGACAGGACGCTTGCCACCCAAATAGCCTCCAAGGGGAAAGGTTCTTAAGTCAACTGAGGGAGCACCACCTCATAGATTCCTGGCATGTTGCACATCCGAGGGATAGGGTCTTTACCTTCTACCCCCACATCTCACATACTAGCAAATAGATTATTTGTTCTTAGGGGTGGAAAGGGAGAATTCAATACTTCACGCGGCCATAGAGATAGTGTGGCCTGGTCAGACCATGAGCTATGTAGACTAGATCTGGATCTCGGTGCTCCCCATAGTATAGAACGAAGATGGGTCTGTAATGATTACCTCTACAGAGATACTGTATTTAAAGATACTCTCACTGAAGCAATAAAAGACTATTTCAGTGTGAACGATACTGTTGAACTGTCACTAAACACAGTCTCGGACACGGGGAAAGCCACAATACGAGTTACCCTCAAAGCTGAAGGGGCGTATAGAAATAAAATCAGGCTGAAAAGGGAGCAAGAGCTTAAGCTCGAAATTACCCAAAGGGAACGGGATCTCCGTGGGCGGCCAGTTGAGGCGGACGCAATCTTGGGTCGGATCAAAGTGCTCTGAGAGGAATTGAAAGACATCTGGCAAGGCAGAGTTCTAACACAATTAAGACACTTAAAACAAACATTTCAGTCGGGGGCGTGGCTAACCGCCATGTGAGGAAGACGTGCCTCTGGTGTGCTCCGTCCAATGTGTCCATTATAAGCTGTCCTTTTAAGGCACAGACAAAACTTTAAACCCTATGAACCACAGCACCGGCTCCGGACACTATGCAGGAACTCCATGATCCTTTTCCTGCGTGAGAAGAGTGCCTGCAAGCCCCGCAACGCTGCCCGCCGCGTTCTGTCGGAGCGGGACCAAAATGGCGGCTCTGGCGCGCTGATCCCCTCGGGAGACAGAAGCGCTTGGATATTGCTGAAGCCCTCGGCCAGCGCTGGTGATGCAGACTACAACTAAACACACCCGCATCAGTGCTGGAGACAGAGAGCGGATCTGCCTGCCCTCCGGCTGGGGTGGTGAGCCTCGGAGTACGGTCCTGTGTGTGTCCCGACGGGCTGAGCGCGCTGCCCAAGTGTGCCCGAGCCCAGAGGCTGCGAGAGAGGAGCAGCAGCCCCGCCCGAAGGTGGGAAGAGAGTTTCGTGGAGAGCCCGGTGCGGATCGGCACCGGAAAGGGGAGGGGGAGGCCAGATGTTAAGCCCGCAGACTGTGCCAGGCACCGGCGACCTGAGATCGGGAGCTTCCCCTCCCCCCAGACACCGTTACCAACCGCCAGAATAAGTGAGCGGGCCGCCCCGACTGAAGCGGCTGGTGGGAGTGGGGCCCGCACGTTTTCTTTTGCTAATCCCACACCCCTGAAGGGGAGACAGGCGTGAGCATCCGCTACGCCGGCACAAAGTGCCCAGACCCGAACGGGCCCCGGCGAGGTCGCGGGCCCCCTCCCCCGGGGCTTCTCCACCGGCCAGACGGGCGGAAAGAGGCGGGGGGCGGCACAACTATGCTGGAATAGCGGGCCGCTGCAAGTAAAGAGCCTGCGGTACTTGTTGCAAAACTCTTCAGTTCCCCCCTACTTTACACACATAAACAAAAAGGGCCACCAGCTGTTACCTCCCCCGGGCCCTACACCTGGAGTCCGAAGGACCGATCCCCCATGTTGTCCTTCCCCATTGCACCAGATATCACCAGCACAGGAAACACTGTATGCAAACAACAGAGGGCATGCAGCCTGGTCTGCATGACATTTCCCTCCTGCGCACCACAAGTGGCACTTGAAATGAGAAATGGTATAAGCAGGCTCCCCTGTTGGAATTGATAGCAAACGACACAAATAAGCCACCATAGACCAACCTGCCTGGCTATCTGAAGCCTGAGTAAGCAAAGGTGTGAGAGGTGCCCGAGACCCTGGCGCCCCCAGTGCATGTACCCCGCAGCCTCTTACTGGGTCTTGAATACCACCCTTACCCAACATAAGTGACCCTATAACCTGAACTGTAACAGCGGACACGTTACACTGCACCAACCCACTCGCCCACTGCCCCTCAGACTACGCTGCTGGCACCTTGTTCGGTGAGACGCCTACACCTGGCGAGATGTCTGTGCACGATCCAAGCAACACCAAACCACCATAGACGCCTTCACGGCTGGTGGCCCCGTGAGCCCCGACCGCCCTGCCGCAGAAACCATATCACCTGGCCCCACTGAAGCGACAACTGAACTCAGCAATACCCAGATCCTCGAAGCCATAAAGTTGTTCCAAGCTACAATGGAAAACAAAATTGATGCCGTGGCCGCAGACCTGGGCCTCCTCCACCAAGATGTCCGCTCCTTAGCCAGCAGAACTGAAACATTGGAAACCCAGGTCCGAGAAAATACAGAAGCCAAAACTCAACTCCTACATGATGTGGATGAACTTCAACAAAGAGTCAAAAATTTAGAAGATCGGGCCGAGCAGGCAGAAGGGCGGGCTCGACCGAACAATATTCGACTCCTGGGATTGCCGCAGGGCATCGAGGGACCTGATCCCACAAACTATGTTGAGAACCTCCAGCTGCAGGAAATAGATGCGGAAGAGCCCATAGGTCCCTCGCAAAGGGACCGCCGCTGGGCACCCCGCCCAAGCCGATGATAGCGAAGGTGCTCAATTACAGGGATCAAGAGGTCATCTTGGCTTTTTCGTGGTCAGGGGGTCAGATCCAAAGAAACTCCGCAGAAGTTGCCATCTACCCACACTATACCTTCCAGGTCCAAATGGCCCGAGACTGGATGGACAGACAGCAGATTCCAGACATCGAAGATAAAAAGTGGAGGCCGCGCTAAGCCCATACTCACAAAACACAGCAAAGTCCTTCTATCTGCAATAGCCCAACTGCAAAATGTCATTGCCTAGGCACAGCTGGAATGATCCTCTCCAGTGAGACACCGGATCCAAATGTCCCTCTACCCACAGGAATTGCCTTTAGGGTACACATACCCGCCTGTAGAGCACCCAAAGACCAATGTGTGGTCAGAAGGAGCGGAAACGGGACTGTCATAACGGGGGAAACACCGCCGGACTTGTTCAAAATTTAGGGAGTTCACAGTTATCGGGGGGAAGGAAATGGGGTGTTGGCACCAAAGTTGAGAACCTAAATCAGGAAACACCAAGACCACAGAGAAATTTCATATACAGCGAGCCATCAGCTAGACCTCGAATGTCGCCAGGAACCATCGGCAGACAGCCTCATACCCATGGCTGACAAGATTAAAGTTATGACGTGGAACGTCAGGGGCATGAATAGCTTTGTTAAACAACGCCGCATCCATGCATACTTGAAAATGTGCAGGGTTGGGATTCCTATGCTCCTAGAGACACACCTAGCCCCGAATAAACTGGAAGCATTAACCAAGACATGGTGGGGAACCTTGATAGGGTCCTCTTACTCCTCCTACGCCAGGGGGGTTTTGATATGGATTGACCCGACCATCCCCTTCAGGCTAATAAGCACAAAAACAGACAGCAAGGGTAGGATGGCGCTCGTACACGGCACCATTGAAAACAGAGAGATATGCCTAATTAGCACCTATGCACCCAACCACGACGCAACAGTTTTCTTCCATTCCCTGTATCCACGACTCACCCCTTACAGAGGCAACATTATGATTTGGGGGGATGACCACAACTGCACCCTGGACCCCCTAAAGGATAGATCAGATAACATCCCCCCCGCCAAAATACTATCCAAACTAACTCAGCAGCTACTACTCTGAGATTTGTGGAGGGAATTACACCCTGAAAAACGAGAATATTCCTTCTACTCCCCACCCCACTCCGTTCATACCAGGCTGGATTATTTCTTCGTAAGCCAAGAGCAACAAGCCATGTTCAGTGACGCACATTACCTACCGAGAGTGCTGTCTGACCACTCCCCGTTAGTGGTAACCTGGGAAGTGTCCCTACCCAGACCCCCAGTGCCTACCTGGAGGCTTAGAGCCGAGGCCCTGCTAGATACAGCCTTTCGTGAGCACATAAAAGATTGCTCTGAGGAATACTGGCAAAGAAACTTGAATAGAGTGCAGCACAGCATGGGAAGCGTACAAGGTGGTTATGAGGGGAGAGATGATTGCAGCAATAGGGGGGCCCAAAGATCCCTTGTAACTTCATTGGAATGCTCTGAGAGGGAGCTGGGGGAACTGGAGAACAGAGCTAACTCATCCCCAGAACACCTGCGGAAAATAACGGAGCTGAAGCAAACCTGTCTAACACACTGGGAATCCCTGGGGAAATTGAGGTACGCCAAGCATACTGAAAGAGCCCATGCCCAAGAAGACAAACCCAGGAAACTCTTAGCCTGGCTTTATAAGAGAGAGACCCCCCGAACACCCATTTGTCACATTCTCAAGACAGACGGCACCACGGCACACACCCAAAATGAAATCAACTCAGTTTTTTCTGAGTTTTATCGCAACCTTTATTCTGAGACCTCGCCCCCCACTGACACCGAAATCGAAGACGTCCTAGACATCATCGAGCTGCCCAAATTAGATTCACAGTCGGCGGATGCCCTAAATGAGCCCATTACTTCAGACGAAGTGAAGGCTATTATCAGATCCCTACTATCCGGGAAAACCCCAGGCACAGATGGCCTCCCTGGGGAGTTTTATAAGTCATACGAGGAGACTCTGGCCCCCCTGCTGACCCAGGTGTTTAACAAGGCCTATGAATGTGGTACCCTCCCTGAATCCATGAGTGAAGCCGTAATCATCCCCCTACTCAAACCTGGCAAGGATGGAGCCGACTGTGGCTCATACAGGCCTCTCTCCATGTTAAATGTTGATAGTAAAATGTTAACTGCCCTATTAGCGAATAGACTGCATAGAGTAATTCCCCAATTAATCCATCGGGACCAAACGGGTTACGTCCCAGGACACTCTATCACCAAGAACCTGCGCAGGTTACACCACGTCATATATAGCACAGAACAGGGGCCTCAAAAATATGCTGTTGCATCATTAGACGCTACCAAATCCTTTGACTCGGTGCAGTGGAAGTGGCTGTATGCCACCATGGTAAAAATGGGGATAGGACCAGTCTTTTTGAAATGGACCCAATTGGTTTACACTAATCCAACCGTCAGAGTGTGCACAAACAAGACATATTCCAGCAAGTGGTCCCACCATAGAGGCACCAGGCAGGGATGCCCACTATCCCCCATGTTATATATCATAGCCACTGAACCTGTGGCTGCCTACCTTAGACAGGAATACGGAGATGGGGGCATTGAGATAGACGGGGTGACCCACCTCGTCTCCATGTATGCCAATGACACACTCCTGTACCTACACAATCCTGAACACCTCTTGCCCTATATCCTCGCGACCCTAGACAGATTTCACAAATGCACGGGGTTCTGGATCAACAGAGACAAGTCTTGTCTTTACCCTCTCGCTGCACTACATAACGAAGAATACAGGTCCCTGCCCCCCTTAGACCTCCAATGGCAAGTGACTTCCTTTAGATACCTGGGAATCACTATACAATGGAATCCACACACAGAACACATCCTCAACACGATTAGGGCTAAAGACACCCTCGAGAAATCTATGGAATTCTGGAGTAGAGTCCCGCTCTCAATAGCCAGAAGCACAGTCTCCTTAAGATGGTGGCACTCCCCCGCCCTCTACACAACTTCACTAACGTCCCTTTCAACATCCCCCCCTCATTCTTTAGAAACATAAATAAACTTTGCAGAAGATTCCTCTGGCAAGGGGGCAGGCATAGGGTAGCGTTAGAAACACTTCAAAGACCCTACGAGAGAGGAGGAATTAAAGTCCCCAATTTTGAACTGTACTACCTTGCCAGTCAGCTGAGGCATGTGATGTGATGGTTGGCCGACGAGACTACGGTAGACACCCGACTCCTCCAACCTGCTCTACCCCACCTATTACTCATAGACCTACTTTGGGTCGAGGAGGGTACCACACGGCACTGTCCATACTTGGCCAGGCTGGGGATCCAGCTTTGGAATCAGGCCTGCAAAACGGTCGGAACAGCAGACCCATACTCCCCGCAAGCCCCCATAGTGGCAATCATGGCGAAACGCGCATAGGGACATCTGGAAGTGCGTAACCAATGGGAACCATACGGGGTGGACACGTTGGGAGACTTGGTTCAAGAACAAGAGAGCTTACGTTCACCGAACTCAGTGAGGTGACAGGGCTACCTGCCGGACAGTTCTTGCTCCATAGAGCAGTGATACGGGCCATGAAGGACAGATGGCCTCAGGCCGCCAGCCTTACAACGGAACAAGAGACCATAGAAACTATGTTAGACACTGCTGAGGGAGGCCACGAAACTTCACGACTCTACGAGGCTCTGATGCAAGGTACGACCAGAAATGAGCTCAAATGCAAGGTGAAATGGGAAAGTGAACTGGGCCCTGAATTTGAAGATAAAGAATGGGAAGAGATAACCCACTATCACAAAAGAATCTCCAGATATGCCCGTTTACAACGTATCCAACTCTACATCACCAACAGAGCCTACCTCACGCCAGAATCCATATCGAGGTTCAGGGGTGGGGGAACCCAGGTATGCCCCAAATGCAACGAGCCCAAGGCTGAAATGACTCATATGTTCTGGGGCTGCCCAGGAATACAGGGTTTCTGGACACAAATAAAAGAAAGAGTAGCCGATGCGGACATTGAAGTGGAAGTCCATACGCCTGCTGCTTGTATTTTGGGCAACTACAAACACAGCAGGAAAAATAAGCCCCTTAACAGACTCAACAATCTACTATATATTACAGCGAAAAGACAAAGCCTAAGTGAGGCACAATGGTGGGGGGACCTTAGGAAGTGGATAACAGCTGAGACCGGAGCATGGGAAACCGCAATTCAGGAGCAGAGACTAGACTCTAGCGAAGAACTACAGCGTTGGATAGCGTTAACAGTGCCGTTGCTCCACTCCAAAGTGTCAGACAGCACCTCAGACTGTAGCGATAGCCCTGGCTCGTAAGCTGGCACGAAGGATACCGATGAACTGCCTGTGGTCTTCGGGGGGGGAGGGAAGAGAGGGAGGGAAGGGAAAGACACTAGATTTATGATGAAGAATGTTTTTATTGATTATGATTGTGCCTTGTTTAAATTGTTAAAACCCAATAAAGTTCTTAAAAATAAAATGAAAACAAACATTTTACGAAAAGGGGCAATGAGGCCCATACCATGTTGGCCAATAGTTTACGGAAACAAAGAGCAGACAGGGCAATACATAAAATTAAGAAGGAGCAGGGCTTGGCGCTGACAGACCCTCGTGAAATCACACAGCGCTTTTCGAGATTCTACACCGTATTGTATTCAGCTGAAGGAGAAGGCTCAGATTTGGAAATTGAAAGGTATTTGTCTGATCTTCCTCATCTTCCAATAGCATAAGACCGCTTAGAAATGCTAAACTGCCTGATCACGATCGAAGAGATCCAAAGCACTGTCTCCAATCTAAAAGCAGGCTCGGCACCGGGACAGGATGGATACACACCAGCTTTCTACAAAGCAAATTGCAGCTCCCTTGCCCCCTTCCTAACTAAACATTTCAATTCCATCTTAGCAACGGGTCAAGCCCCCCAATCGTTCACTGAATCGAGGATAGTGGTAATTCCCAAAGAAGGGAAAGACATCTAAGAATGCGCATCTTATGGTCCAATCTCACTTATAAATGTGGACGCGAAGATCTATGCCAGCATTTTAGCCTCCCGCTTGGCCCAGGTTCTTCCCCAACAAGTCCACTCTGACCAAGTTGGCTATGTAAAAGGCAGGCAGGGGGCTGATAGTATTCATAAAACTCTAGACCTCATAGCTAGCCCCAATGAGACAGAAGATTGCCCCATTTTGATGTCTATTGATGCTGAAAAGGCATTCAACTGTGTCGAATGGCCCTTTTTAAATGCAGTCATGAGGTGGGTGGGTCTGGGGGAGACATGGGCTCGAGGTGCTCGAGCACTGTATTATAACGCATCCGCCAATGTCCTGATCAATGTCATTGCCTCAAGCTTGTTTGAGTTGATGCGTGGCACGAGGCAGGGCTGTCCTCTCTCCCCCTTACTATATGCCTTAGTAGTGGAACCCTTTGTGCAAACAATCCGCTCCAGCTCCCGGATTCAGAGAATGGTGAGGGGGAAGGGAATACAAACTTGCAATGTTCGCGGACAACATCCTATTGTACCTCACCCGTCCAATAGATTCAATCCCGGCCTTTTTGAAACAATGGGGGAATATGGAGTCTTCTCGGGGTTCCGGGCCAACTTAAAGAAAACAATAGCAGTAATCCTACACCCATGCATAGGCATACCCCGTCAGCTCACAGCAAAGTAGGGTTTTTAAGTGCAGACGGAGGCTATTAGATATCTGGGAGCAGAAATGATGACGACTCTAGCTAATCTGTTTGAGGCAAACTATAAGCGTCTGTGGAATGCTATCAAGGCAGACTTGGACAGATGGACCAAATTATCTCTCTCCTGGGCTGCGCGATTCACCTCCATTAAAATGAATGTTCTCTCCAGATTCTTATTCCTCTTTCAGTTTCTCCCGGTGGTGGTCCCTGATTTCTAGCAGAGGTGAAGAGCTCACTATTGGCGTTCCTTTGGGCAGACTCGAAACCAAGAGTCCCATACGCAACACTGATCCTTCCGAAAGATAAGGGGGCCATGGGGTTTCCTGATCTTTTAGAATACTACAGAGCCTCCCAACTGCAGATTCTATCTGATCACCTGTGGGAAAATTCGGAAAAGCAGTGGGTCGCCCTAGAAAATACTCTCTTCACGCCAGTCACTAAGGGAGAATGGTTATAGTTACTGGTTGCCTCTATGCCCCTGTTAAGACGGATTTCTAAACTCTGTCCTGGTGGCGCAGAAGTTCAGAAGGCCAACCTAATTACTTGGAACAGGGTAACCTCTGGACGAGCCAGACCAATCAAGGTAGCGATCGCGGCGGTCAAGACTAGGTCTCAAGAGGGGTGAGGGTGACTGAAAGCCCGCAATGAGCACACAAAGCAAGAGCGCTTACAAACTACTCCAAACAGTTGTTATATCAAAAATAGATACACATTTATTTTAAGGCCTTTAAAATAATGACCGTAGCGAGAAAATCACAATATCACAATATTAAACCAACACATACCATATCAACACAATAAATATACAAATACACAGTCGCAAGCGTTTAAAGCACGAAATATGCAGTCCACCTGAAAGGAAAGGAAAACAGGCAGTGCGATAACGCTTTAGACTCAGTTCGCCTTCAGAGGCACCTAACTAGATGGAAGTCCGAGCCCTGCGAAGAGTGGAGCCTTGTGCTCAAAGTACCTGCCACGCCGGTGCCAACGGGCAAAAGGGGAAGCTCTTCGGATCAAGTCAGGCAGTTCGGGTTAGTGCACAGCAGAAGGAGAACAGGTTCCGCAACTCAAGCGCAGCCTCCACAGCGGGCAGAAGCAGAGCGCGAGTACGGCCAAACGGGTGCTGTTTTTACACAGCAGGGAAAAGCAATGGGATACTGCAGGAGGGCGACCAGATCCTAGCTAAACTACTCACCGGTCCCCGAAGCAAGCAGACCCAGGCTTCTCCACGTTAGTTTCAGCAGCTGGCAGGTTCAGAAGAGCAGGGAACGCCTCGTAGTCGTGTAGAGCAAAAAGACGTCCCAATCGACGAAACCAGCACAGTTTGTTGCCGCAGCAGGACAACGGAGCGGCCGTGTGTATTCGAGCCAAATGTACACTCCTCCCTTCAGACTTGGGAACGCCAAGTGTACGAAGCGTGGGAGAGTGACAAGGACTCGGAATACAACACAACCTGGCGGCGGTTACAGAGCAGGACTCCCTTGTAAGCTGGTCAGTCAACTGGATGGCCCAGAGACACTTCCGAAGGCTTACTTGGCAGGAGTTGATGAAGTCGCCGGGAATAGCTGTTCCTGCTATTCCAAAGGTCGAAGCACCAGTACAGGCCTTCTGGTTCGATCAAAGGAGGAAAGAGTTTCACAGGACGACAGCAGTGCAAAGGAGGATTCCTTCAGCGGGTCACCAGCGATTCCTCGGTCCAGCCTCGTGGTTGCAGGATACTTGGCTCCTGTATTCCTTCGTTCGTGAGAACTCAGGAGATCGACATGGTAGTGGTGTTTCCAGCTCCCTCTTATCCACGGTTCCCTTCGCGCCAAAACGGAGGGGAGCCAATGGGAGATCCGCACATCAACACACATACCATACGTGGACCAATCACGGACCACGTGGTCCCAGGCATTCACACCACCCCAGACTCTCTGGCACCCAGGATGTGTATTGGGACCAGACATCCCAGCCCACACCCTGGAGGCACACAAAAGACATGTAGAAGCCCGCGAAAGCAACCACGTTTCGCGGGAAAGTACATGCCCAAATAAGGAAGGCCCCGGGTCGCCTGACCTGGGGAAGGTGAAGGGAGCAAGACGGTCAGTGGACAAGACAAAGGAGCCTCGTGGTCTGGCCATTTTGGGAGCCAGGCCACCATTTTGGGTTCAGTGCGAAAAACGTGCTCAGAACGCCAAAAGGAGCTCAAAATAAACAAAACGATCGCTGCCACCATTCCAGTCCCTGAATGACTTGCACCGATCAAAATACCATCCTAAAAGAGTATCTAGGGCCTGTAGAAGGCTAGAGACCCAAGAGAGCTGTAACTTAGCTTACAGTGCCCTCTTGTGTCATGTTGCACTAAAGCCGCAACACGATAGAAGAAACTACGGGAAACAGCGTTCCCCGGTACTGACTGTCTTAAGGGCATGTCAGTTTCCCCATAAGAAAAAGGAGCGAAAGCCCAGAGGAGTGCGGCAGAAGGCTGCACTTCTCTGGCAAAGTCAAGAACAAGGTGAAAAACAACAGCAAAAAGTTTAGGGGTTGCCACATGGAAGGAAAATTCCCTACAATTACGAAATCTTTCCTAACACTCGCCCCTCCCAGACTATGGACAGGGGGAACTAATCCACCCCTGGATGAGTCTCTTGTTCAGGTCGGTTAAACATTCTGGACAACCCATCAGCATTGCTATGTTGGACACCTGGCCTATGCTCAATAGTGAAGTCGAAGCCTTGTAGACTTATGGACCACCTAAGCAACTTTGGATTCTCCCCCTTCATGTTCATTAGCCACTTTAACGGCTTATGGTCAGTTTGCACAGTGAAGTGGGTCCCATAGAGGTAGGGCCTCAGCTTCCTTAGGGCCCACACAACAGAGAAACATTCTTTCTCTACCGTGGACCATCTGAGCTCTCTGTCCTTAAGCTGGCGACTAATAAAACCGATAGGGTGTTCCTTACCCTTCTCATCTACTTGTGATAGTACAGCTCCTATCCCAGTGTCAGAGGCATCCGTCTGCACGATAAAAGGTCTTTGATAATCCGGGGCCCTAAGGACAGGGGCCTGGCACAAGGAGTCTTTTAAGCCATTGAAGGCCTTCTCACACTCGTCGGTCCAAGTTACCTTCTTTGGTTTCTTCGGAGTTGTGAGGGCAGTCAGAGGAGCAGCTATGGTGCCATAGTCTGCCACAAAATTGCGGTAATACCCCGTGAGTCCTAAGAAGGCTCTCACTTGGGTTTGCGTAGTGGGGGTAGGCCAGTCTCGTACTGCTTGTACATTACTGGGTAGAGGCTGTATCCTCCCTCCACCTACTTCATGTCCAAGGTAAACCACTGAGCCTTGTCCAATCTGGCATTTACTAGCCTTTATGGTCAAGTGGGCTTTCTGAAGAGCCTGGAGCACAATCCTGAGGTGTTTCACATGGTCTTCCCAGGTGGCACTGAAAACTGCTATATCGTCCAGATATGCAAGGCAGAATTCGTCCAACCCATTCAACACATGATTCACAAGCCTCTGGAAAGTGGCAGGTGCATTCTTCAACCCGAACGGCATTACCCGGAATTGGTAAAGGCCGTCTGGAGTAGAAAATGCTGTCTTCTCCTTGGCATGTTCTGCTAAAGCTATTTGCCAATAGCCAGCAGTGAGGTCAAACGTGCTGAGGTACTTGGAGGCACCCAAAGTATCCACCAGCTCATCTGTTCGAGGCAAGGGGTGTGCATCTGTCTTGGTGACAGCATTCAGAGCCCTGTAATCCACGCAGAACCTCAATTCAGAAGTGCCTGCTTTTGGAACCAACACCACAGGACTGGACCAAGGACTACTAGAGGGTTCAATCACCCCAAGGTCTAACATCTTGTTGACCTCGGTCTTAATATAAGACCGTACTTTATCTGACATCCTGTATCCCCTACTTTTGGTAGGTACACTGTCTCCTGTGTCAATGTTATGTTTGCACCAAGGTGTCAAACCAGGGGACTGTGAAAACAGGGGGGAAAACTGCCTAAGCAAACTTTTCACCTCAGCCTGCTGATCAGAAGTCAGGTGAGGGGCCACTCAGACACCCTCAAAGGAGCTATCTGAAGGACCGCTTTGGAACAGGTCGGGAAGAGGTTCAGACTCCTCTTCCTCAACGTCTGAAGCCAGTAGCAGTGCTGCGATTTCGACTCTTGGGACGAAAGCCTTCAGCCTATTCACGTGAAACACTTTTGGAGCCTGTCCAGGCCTTCCAAGGTCCACTAAATAGTTCACCTCACCCAGGGGCTCCACCACTGTGTAAGGGCCTGACCATTTGTCCTGTAAAGCTCGAGGCCTTATTGGATTCATGATCAGGACTTGCTGACCAGGTGTAAAGTTGATGAGGGAAGCTTTCTGGTCGTACCAATGTTTCACCAGCGCTTGCCCTGCCTTCAATTTATCACTAGCCAAGCCCATCAGAAGTACCATCCGTTTTCTGAGCCCTAGCACATAATCAACTACATTGGTAGTAACAGGGGGAGTGGGCATCTCCCATCCCTCTTTGACGATGGCTAAGGGTCCCCGTACGGGATGACCGAACAGAAGTTCGAAGGGGCTGAAGCCAACACCCTCCTGTGGTACCTCTCGGTAGGCAAACAGCAAGCATGGTAAAAGAAGATCCCATTTTCTTCTCTGAGGCTCCTCCAGAGCCCCAATCATGCTCTTTAACGTTCTGTTGAAACGTTCCACCAGACCATTGGTCTGGGGGTGGTATGCAGAAGAGAACTTGTAGGTGACCCCACATTCTTTCCACATAGCCTGCATATACTTCGACATAAAGTTGCTGCCACGATCTGACACAACTTCTTTAGGGAAGCCAACCCTAGTAAATATGCCGAGTAAAGCTTTTGCAACTGACTTGGCAGTTACAGTTTTCAATGGGATGGCCTCAGGATACCTGGTTGCATGGTCGACCAGCACCAGGATAAACCTATTGCCCGAGGATGTTTGCGGGTCAAGGGGACCAACGATGTCGATCCCTACCCTTTCAAATGGTACCCCCACAACTGGGAGCGGTACCAACGGAGCTTGGATTGTCGCGCCAACCTTACCAGACAACTGGCAGGAGGCACAACTCCTGCAGTGACTTTCTACTTGCACCCCCATCTTGGGCCAGTAGAAGTGCATGGATAACCTTTGCTTGGTCCTCTTCATACCAAGGTGACCAGCAAGGGGAACTTCATGCGCCAACTGCAGGAGGAAGGGCCTAACAGCAAGGGGAACCACCAACCTCCTATGGTCTCCTTCTGTAGACTCTGTGGGCTCACTATACAGGAGTCCACCTTCCCAATAAATCCTATGCTTCCCAGGAGGTTCACCCTCAAGCTGGGAGCAGGCCTGTCTCCTTAGGCCTTCCAGAGATGGGCACTCACGTTGGCCTTTACTGAATTCGTCCCTATCAGGACCTCCTTCAACTAACAAGTCTTTTAGTTCAGGATGATCGTTGGGGTCGAATACTTCAGGCATCGCCACCTCCTCGTCAGGCCCGGGCGATTGACCAACTTCCTCCACCGCAGTGGTAGGCGAGCTCGGGGGAATATTCTCTTTCCCTCGTTTTGACTTGTAGACTCCTTTCGCCTTGGGTTTCCCCTTCGGCTGGGGCGGCGTATTGGACTTGGCCAATGCTGCCCGTGCTTGAGACCGTGTGTAGGGTCTTTCGGCAGTGTCTCCTACGAGCCCTAAAGCTCTGAGATCATTACCCAACAAGACCTTTCCCGGGACGTTTCTCTGAATGCTCACTGGAATCCTGACTGCTGTACCATTTAAAGTAAGATTTACAGGGATCACGGGAAACATACGGAGGGGGCCGTCAGCCAACTTAGTGGGCATCAGAGTAGCTCTGGCAACTTCCTCTGAGTCTACCAAGGTAGAATCCACTACAGTGCGACTGCACCCACTATCCCTAAGAGCTGGAGTATCCACTCCATTGATCAGCACACTGTCTTTAAAGTAGTGCTTGGTATTATCCGGAATCCTAGCATAAGCCTCTGCGACTTTAGGCTCCCAGGAACCCAGGGACACTAAAACTACCTCAGCCTCTATTCCGCTGGGAAATGAGTCTGAGGAGAAGGATGCTCCTGTAATCTCTTCTTCCTCGTAGGAGGAGAAGGCCAGATTAGCGGAGTGGACCCCCAAAGGTCTAACCTTACACCGGGGATCCCCCTTCACATGGTCAGTTGCTCCACAAGAAAAACAAGCCCCAGTGGGTCTGTTTACGTAGGGAGGCTTATTGTAACCAGAGTTCTGTTTCGGAGGCTGACCTCCACTACCCTGTGAGTTCTCTTGTGTCTTACCCTTGTTTTTCTTTTTGTGGCCCTTATGGGAAGAAGATTTAGCAGATTCCCCACCCTCCATATCTTTGGACTTTTTCCCTTCCTCCTGCTTACCAGGATGAGTTTTGTCCTTATGGGACACTCGATGTGACACCCATAAGTCTGCTGCAATGGCCAGCTTCTTAGGATCTATCTCCTTCGAATCGGCCAAATGCTGCTTAAGCTCCGGGGAAGAAGAAGCAAAAATATGTTCCAGCATGACAAGATTTATCATGCCTTCGAAGGTAGAAACCTTATAACCTTCGACCCAGCCAGTTAAGTTTTTCAAAGATTCAGCGACATAAGATACCCAAGTACCACCTTCCTTTTTCTTATACTCTCGAAAACGCTTTAAATATTGGGCCGGAGTCTTCCCAAACTTTAAAATGAGAGTTTGCTTTAACATTGCGAAATCAGCCCGCTCAGCCTTCGACATTTCCATAATGGCACTACAGCCAGAATGGGGCAGTCTACTGAGCAACCACGCAATCTTATCAGCATTGTCAACTTCTTGAACCTCGCATGCATACTCAAACGCATTCAGCCAGTCCATAATGTCATTCCTTTCTTCATACACACTGAGCAGATCTTTCGGAAACCGTGGATGAGAGGAAGCCCCAGACCCATGTCTAGGACCCTTGGACCCATTTGCAACCTGAAGCTTGGCCAGTTCCAACTGGTGATCCCTGTCTTTCTGTTTTTCTGCCTGTTCGATTTTTAGTTTGGCTATGCTGAATTCAAGCTCCTGCTGCCTAAACCGCAGCTCTTGCTTCTTGAATTCAAGCATAGCCTCCCCATCAACACTGGCAGAGGAAACATTAGACATCACATCCTCCCTGTCCTCGTGGTCGCGATGGATCAGTGCAGCGGCAGAACCGTCGGTTCTACCAGTGAGAGCAGCCCCACCACCTTCTGCACTGTCCTCAGAAGTTATAGCGTCAAGCTGCGCTTCTTGCCACGCCACGATTCTCTGGATCATTTCCAATTTTGTGCCTTGAGAGGAAACACCTCTCTCCGCACACATCTTTTTCAGCGTTTCTGATTTGGAAGCATTTAAAGTTAACAAGGTATTTGTTTCCATACTGTTTGATAGGACTATGGCCTTTTTAAAGTTATACTACAACAATTCACTACGTGTACTGGTTGGAATAACCTGAAATGCCTTAGTTCGAACGCAACACTGGATACCTTCAGTCGTATCCCACCGCTGTACACCAATTTGTTAAGACGGATTTCTAAACTCTGTCCTGGTGGCGCAGAAGTTCAGAAGGCCAACCTAATTACTTGGAACAGGGTAACCTCTGGACGAGCCAGACCAATCAAGGTAGCGATCGCGGCGGTCAAGACTAGGTCTCAAGAGGGGTGAGGGTGACTGAAAGCCCGCAATGAGCACACAAAGCAAGAGCGCTTACAAACTACTCCAAACAGTTGTTATATCAAAAATAGATACACATTTATTTTAAGGCCTTTAAAATAATGACCGTAGCGAGAAAATCACAATATCACAATATTAAACCAACACATACCATATCAACACAATATATATACAAATACACAGTCGCAAGCGTTTAAAGCACGAAATATGTAGTCCACCTGAAAGGAAAGGAAAACAGGCAGTACGATAACGCTTTAGACTCAGTTCGCCTTCAGAGGCACCTAACTAGATGGAAGTCCGAGCCCTGCGAAGAGTGGAGCCTTGTGCTCAAAGTACCTGCCACGCCGGTGCCAACGGGCAAAAGGGGAAGCTCTTCGGAGGAAGTCAGGCAGTTCGGGTTAGTGCACAGCAGAAGGAGAACAGGTTCCGCAACTCAAGCGCAGCCTCCACAGCGGGCAGAAGCAGAGCGCGAGTACGGCCAAACGGGTGCTGTTTTTACACAGCAGGGAAAAGCAATGGGATACTGCAGGAGGGCGACCAGATCCTAGCTAAACTACTCACCGGTCCCCGAAGCAAGCAGACCCAGGCTTCTCCACGTTAGTTTCAGCAGCTGGCAGGTTCAGAAGAGCAGGGAACGCCTCGTAGTCGTGTAGAGCAAAAAGACGCCCCAATCGACGAAACCAGCACAGTTTGTTGCCGCAGCAGGACAACGGAGCGGCCGTGTGTATTCGAGCCAAATGTACACTCCTCCCTTCAGATTTGGGAACGCCAAGTGTACGAAGCGTGGGAGAGTGACAAGGACTCGGAATACAACACAACCTGGCGGCGGTTACAGAGCAGGACTCCCTTGTAAGCTGGTCAGTCAACTGGATGGCCCAGAGACACTTCCGAAGGCTTACTTGGCAGGAGTTGATGAAGTCGCCGGGAATAGCTGTTCCTGCTATTCCAAAGGTCGAAGCACCAGTACAGGCCTTCTGGTTCGATCAAAGGAGGAAAGAGTTTCACAGGACGACAGCAGTGCAAAGGAGGATTCCTTCAGCGGGTCACCAGCGATTCCTCGGTCCAGCCTCGTGGTTGCAGGATACTTGGCTCCTGTATTCCTTCGTTCGTGAGAACTCAGGAGATCGACATGGTAGTGGTGTTTCCAGCTCCCTCTTATCCACGGTTCCCTTCGCGCCAAAACGGAGGGGAGCCAATGGGAGATCCGCACATCAACACACATACCATACGTGGACCAATCACGGACCACAGTGGTCCCAGGCATTCACACCACCCCAGACTCTCTGGCACCCAGGATGTGTATTGGGACCAGACATCCCAGCCCACACCCTGGAGGCACACAAAAGACATGTAGAAGCCCGCGAAAGCAACCACGTTTCGCGGGAAAGTACATGCCCAAATAAGGAAGGCCCCGGGTCGCCTGACCTGGGGAAGGTGAAGGGAGCAAGACGGTCAGTGGACAAGACAAAGGAGCCTTGTGGTCTGGCCATTTTGGGAGCCAGGCCACCATTTTGGGTTCAGTGCGAAAAACGTGCTCAGAACGCCAAAAGGAGCTCAAAATAAACAAAACGATCGCTGCCACCATTCCAGTCCCTGAATGACTTGCACCGATCAAAATACCATCCTAAAAGAGTATCTAGGGCCTGTAGAAGGCTAGAGACCCAAGAGAGCTGTAATTTAGCTTACAGTGCCCTCTTGTGTCATGTTGCACTAAAGCCGCAACACGATAGAAGAAACTACGGGAAACAGCGTTCCCCGGTACTGACTGTCTTAAGGGCATGTCAGTTTCCCCATAAGAAAAAGGAGCGAAAGCCCAGAGGAGTGCGGCAGAAGGCTGCACTTCTCTGGCAAAGTCAAGAACAAGGTGAAAAACAACAGCAAAAAGTTTAGGGGTTGCCACATGGAAGGAAAATTCCCTACAATTACGAAATCTTTCCTAACAGCCCCGAAGGATGCAGGAACACACACTCCTGGCATTACTGTGGTCACTATGGCGCCCCACCCATTCCATGAAGGGCATTACAACGTGGCCATCCCCCCTTAGCTACATTTGGTCCCCTCCATACGTAATCATCTGAATGAGGTAGCTAGTTTCCAGCTCTTGTATGAAGAAAGCCTAGTTAGAGCTGGGCAAATGTGGAGAAACGGGTCCTTCATTTCTAAGGAAGAATTAATTAGAAGAGGCATTGCATGGTATCTCAATAGCTCCCCTACTCTATTTACAGTTGAGAAGTGCCCTCCGAGATCCACGTTAGGGAGACTCCCTCCAGTGCCTCCTCACATCATTTGAACAGGTTCTTAGCGTATGCCGGGGCTCGAGAGGGCTGATTGCCCAATTGCATGGTGCCCTGCTCACTAGGGGTCACTTAGCGCATCATGCATCTGAGGCCAAATGGATGCAGAATTAGAGCTTCAAGGACAACCGGACACATGGAAGGTCATACATAGAATCGTGTGGGGCTCATCAATATCCATGCAATATAAAATGCACAACGTGAGGCAACTGATGAGATGGCACTACACCCCCATAAGGCTATCCAAAATGTTTCCGGGGACTTCCCCTTACTGTCAGAGGGAATGTGGGGAGCCCTGTGACTATTGGCATCAGTAGTGGAAATGTGTGAAAGTCCAAACATATTGGAAGGAGGTTCTGGGGTGGATCCAGGCTGTAGATGGCATTGTCAGAACGTCCTCCCCACTACTGGTATTGTTTGGTATTATTGAACCAGATGGTGAGGATTCACATGTACCACTCTCGCACATGCCCTGGAATCTACTACTAGCTGCAAGAGTGTGCTTAACAATTAAATGGAAAAGTGACGCCCTGCCCACAAAAAGAGAATGGATCATGAAGGCCCACTCAGTCTACGAGATGGAAAGACTCACTGCCGCCCTAGTGGATTCCCATTCTTATATAGACTCGGTCTGGTTCCCCTTTAAAGAATACTATGCAGCATTTTCAGGAATCATTGAGGGAAGCAGACTAGCGCTGAACATGCTGCGCCCAGAACCAACAATCGAAAATCCTGATAGCCCTCATAGGGGGACCCCACGCAAGCGTAGAAACGTGACAAACGTATCCCGTCGGATATGGACAATGTCTCATGGCAAAATTGGACTTACTGTTAGAACAAATGTGATTAGTGGAACTTTTTAAGTTATTACATGCATCCTCTTGATGAGTCAGGGAGGGAGGGGGGACAGTGAGGGTGGACTTGTTAGAACAATGGGCGCTTTCTGCTTGAGTTTTTATTTTTTTATTTTTTGCGACCATCAATGTGAACATGTGTATTATGTCACTGTTACGTCTGCTGTGAAATTGTTAGACGAGAATGTATGCAGTACCATTTGGGTGCACTACAACAGCCCTGACCACCTGGCAATAGGAACCCAACCTTTGGTATAGGTCTGTACTACACAGGTTGGTAGCGTGTTGAGCAGCCAGGCGAACGCAGCCAGCGGTAAATGCACACCACGGTAGTTAAAAGTAAACCACTGCCACCAGCCATCCATCAAGGAAAGGGTAACATAAAAATGTTACATGAGAACCTAGACACAGGGGCTACTAAGTAACCCCTCCAGCACCGTATTGTAAGATAGTGTGTGCTGGGTCTAGAAAGTTTACAATGTAAGTAAAGTCAATTTCACTTCACTGCTCTTGGAACCAGTAGTTTATCCAAGAGAAGGTATTCAAACCATGGGAAATCTAAAAGACTTCCCTGTGTCACTGCATTGAAGGTGCTGTGTGACACAATGTAAAAGATGATGCCTATGGAGTTTGTCAGACTCCACAACCAAAAGAAACACAGAGTTCATATCACATGAAAAATACATGAGAGAGTGGGGAAAAAAGGGTCTCACTCTCTCCAGGTAAAAAACTAAAGTCCTAGAGTCCTGCAAAAGAGCTGGGGGTCTCTAAGGTAGAGAGGAATTAGCACATTTCTGAGAATTCTCCCTAACACTTGTCCCCCCCCCAGACTAAGGGACAGGAGGATTTAATCCACCCCTGGATGAATCTCCTTACTCCAATCGGTCATACTTCCAGGAGAGACCATCAGCATTTTGGTGATTACACCCTGACCTGGGTTCTATGGTAAAAATCAAACCGCTGTAGGCTGATTGACCATCTTAACAATTTACGATTTTCCCCCTTCATCTGCATTAACCATCTCAAGGGTTGGTGGTCTGTTTGAATGACAAAAGTAGATCCATACAAGTATGGTCTAAACTTCTTCAAAGACCACACAATGGCAAAACATTCACGTTCTGTGGTTGCCCACCTTGTTTTAGGGTCCTTCAGTTTTCTACTGATGAAGCAGACTGGGTGTTCCCTGCCTTTCTCATCCAGCTGACTCAGAACTGCACCCATACTTGTATTGGAAGCATCGATCTGTACAATAAAGGATTGGTTGTAGTCAGGAGCTCTCAAGACTGGAGCTTGACAAAGGGCTTTCTTTAGTCCTTCAAATGCCTTAGTGCACTCCTCATTCCACCTGACCTTCTTGGGGAGTTTGGGTGAGGAGATCACATTCAAGGGAGAAGCTATGGTCCCATCGTTCTCAATGAAGTTCCTATAGCAAGTAGCCTGTGAGACTTAGAAAGGCTCTCATTTGGCTTTGAGTGGTAGGGGTGGCCCTGTCCAAGGTAGACCACTTTAGTCTGACCAATTTGGCATTTACTTGCCTTTATGGTCAGATTAGCCTGCTCAAGGGCCTGCAATACATATCCTAAGTGGTCAATATGTTCCTTCCAAGTAGGGCTGAACATTGCAATATCATCCAAGTATGCCATGCAGACGTCCTCCATCCCATTCAGAACATGATTTACCATCCATTGGAGGTACTCGGCTGAACCAAGTTTGCCCACCAGTTCATGTGTCCGAGGTAAAGGATGGGCATCAGTTGTGGTGACTGCATTAAGAGCTCTATAGTCCACACATAATCTCAACTCCTTGGATCCTGCCTTTGGCACTAGTACAACTGGACTAGCACGGGCACGCTCCCGCAAGCAAGTACCGCATCAAGCACCCGCTTGTCCGCTTTGGAACTCTGATTGTAGCATCTGCTACGATTTGGAACTTTTTAACCAACACATGAAAGGACGCCTGGTTGGCAATTGGCACGCCCTCCTAAACTACGTGCTTTGTACCTGCCTATGTCTGCGGAACACATGCGCACATGTGAGCGCGCTCACGCAAGCAAGTACCGCATCAAGTACCCACTTGTCTGCTTTTTAACTCTGATTGTAGCATCTGCTATGATTTGAAACTTTTGAACCAACACGTGAAAGGTGAATACTCTGAAGAGTTTACAGAAGATTGACTTTTGTTGGATTCGCTAGTTTACAGAACATTTGTCTAAACACTTGTGTAAACAGATTTTTATTTTTGTTTGCTTAGGACGCCTGTCTGGCAATTGGCAAGCCCTCCTAAACTATGTGCTTTGTACGTGCCTATATCTGTGGAACACACGCGATCCTGTGCACGCGCTCGCGCAAGCAAGTACCACATCAAGTACCCGCTTGTCTGCTCTGCCGCGCAGTTGTGAGGCAGCGAGACAAACTTCCTTTTTATTGGAAAATAAAAAAAGAAAATCTGAATGTGCAGCTATTAGAAGACTATTATTCCCCTCTTTTACTACCAACGAGGTGAGTGTCTAAGCTTATGTCATTTCCCTGTTACACACTTAAAACTTGTATGCCCACACCTATATATCATATTACTACTATGATCGGTGTAGGAGAGAGCCACACTGCTCACACGTCTATTACTCTCACACCAGTGAATTCTGGGAGGACGGTTGGTAACCGTGGATACCAGGGGATCCAAATGCAGAGCCTAATAAAATGGTTCACAGTTGGAAACCGAAATTCGGCAACCATGATGTGGCGTCTATATTTGGCGGTAATACATCATTGTACAAAAAAATGTATCAATCATGTTCGGTGAGTTCCTTTCCAATACTTGATGCCCTTTCTGACCAAACAATACTGCACGTGGCCGAGAAGGAGACGGTAGTGCAGCCACTGGCCAAGAAGGAAACGGTAGTGCAGCCATCAAATAGTAAGACACATGCAGCACTAAATCTTTGTGAGATCAATCTGTCGGCCTTTGAGATATCTATTTATGCAAGTCAGTGTGAATCACCAATTTCGATCCTCACTGACTTGCCATCAGAACATACTTATCATTCCTGTCCCGTGTCAGCCGATCAACCTCTCTATCATATGTGCACCCCACCCCGCAACCAAGAACTCGCCCTGAAATACAGAACAATCCAAAATTGAACCTTAGTATGACTGAATTGGCCCTTACGGCTATTAATACCTCGTAATTGAGACTATTTAGATTGTTTGAGACCCTAGAGGTCAAAATGTCAACACAATCAAACCAATTGGAACAATTGGCTTCTGGACTGGTTGAGATACGCAAGGACTTACCATCTTTGGTAGATCTTCTGGTCCAAAACTCTGGTTCAACGAATGATGTTGTGGAAATCCAAAAATCTGCAGTCATAGAGTCTCCTTCTGTTCCGGTTGCGGAAATTCAAAAATCTATAACCATAGATCTTTCTGTGATTCCAGTTATTCCTACGATTCCTCACATCATTCGACCCCTTGAAGAACCTATTATAGTGATTCATGACAAAGAAAAAAATACGTCCTGGTCCAGTAAAGATCCTGTGGATAAGGATTCAGAGGTGGAACCAATGTCAGTACCATTAGATAACAACTTGATAAATAAACTAAAGCAGATAAAGGATTGTTTACCGGCATAGAGAGTTAAGGGCCTCACATTGCATGTGAAAAAAATGAAAATGTGAGTGCTATGAAACATCCAAGAAATAGTCTGGCCACTTTTTTTCAAGCTTTGACAGCCCCATCTAATACTCAGCCTAAAATGTCATTGCACAATCCTCCTTTAGCTCCTCCTGTGACTGCTATAACAGCAATTGCTATTGCTTCACCTCAGGCAAATGTCTCGTTACAACCCATTTTACCCAATCTTATTCCAACTTTGTCACAAAACGACCGTAGAACTTGAGCATCTGGCCTGGACTATGCACCGTTAAATGCATTGGTCGAAGTAATAGAGAGGTCCAGACAAAAAGATCTGAAAGCTAATGAGATTATCAATGTTGAGCCCACATCACAGTCTGAAGTGGGTAAGAAGCAGTCTTCGTCATTGGAAGATCAAGATGTGACCTTTTCAATTGAAAACATCAAAAAAGCCTTAGATGCATTTGAAAACATCAAAAAAGCCATAGATGTGTAAGAGGTTGCCTCTAATAATTCCTAATCCATCTTCTCAAATAATTCAAACAAATTCTAATTTGGTGAACAATATGCAACCCCGCTTGTGTGGAGTTTAATGATCGTCCTCCGCCAAATGTGAAAATTAACTCATGTTTGGAAGATAAACTCCCCATGCAAGTGAATAAAACAACATCCCATGACATCAAATCTTATCAGACCAACTTAACAATTAATAAATGTCACACCTTGATCTTAAAATGTCGTGGTGGTCCTTTTTGGATTTATGATCTGAATCGAAGCAGTGTTCTAAATATTTTTGGTGACGTGGCTGAACTCGAAGATATTGAAACAGGAGATATTAATCAAGTGCAGTTCATATCGGACATCGACCTGTCAATAGTCAGATTGTGGATACCATCTGGCGTGGTATTAAACACCATTTGGAAATCTAAAATGTCGTTATTTGGGTTGGGTTTTTTACTTGCCCAAGATCCCATGCGAGAACAATACAAACAGGTTGATGCTATGTCACATAAAGTAGCACAGATGCAAACAACCTCATTTTATGCAGGAAGCACATAACCTCTAAATGAGGACAATTTGTTCTCCCTTTCACTGGTGAGCTGGAACACTCGCAGTAATTCACATCGCCAAATGTCCTTAACAAAGTTTTCTGAGGCTTTTGATATTTTTGTATTTCAGGAGACAAGGCTTATAACCAAACCAGTTTGGGAAAACTATGAAATGTCGCTATTACCAGACAAGAGCTCAAATCAAGGTCGCTCATCCTCAGGACTATTAGTTGAAGTTAGAATCAGTGCAGGTTTTTCAGTCTCTGCATGGGCCTTATTTAGTTCCTTCATTTAATTGGTAAATATGTCTTGGTGCCAGTCTCATATTGCTTTGATAAATGTCTACCGTAATCCAGCAGGGATGACTGACAAAATATTCTATCAAGAGCTGATCAAATTATTAGACTTGATACAGATCACATCGAATAATATAACAGCCACTATAATAGTAGGCAATCTAAATCTTGACTGTATCAATAAGAAGAAAGGGCAAAAGTTATTGGCATTTGAGAGATGGACTTCATTCATGACCGAACGTAACTTCTGTAAAGTCAATGTTGCAGTTGTAGGAGATATTCCTGCCAAAGCCACATGGCATAGAAATTGTTCATCTAGCATCATCGACTATATTCCTGTCGATACCAGTTTGTTTCGGTCACTACTCACCTTTGAAATTAATAAGCAAGAAGTGAGTGATCACAATCTCCTGATTCTCAAATGGAGGTGGCTGACAGACCAAACCCAGGTCATGAAGCAATGGTCCAAACAGAATATTACCATCAATTGTGCAAAAAACCTGATACCGATGGTCTAACCCAAAGCTTTTAGCGTTGAACAACGCAATAGATGCTAATATAACTTAAGTCTGCTCCTGAACAATACATGCACATTTTGGACAAATATAAAGACACAATCACCATAATAGGACCCCAAGCCTTTTGTCATACCCATGTGTATGACGAATTGGTGAAAATGAGACGCTGAGATTATCGGCGTGAAAGAAAACAGATCTGTAATTCATCGTCTGTAGATAAATCGGCCGCTCTCAGAACCGTGAAATGCAAATATTTGAATTGGATCCGTGGTCGCAGAGCCTTTTCATTCCAACAAGATAGTGAACCTATGGTCCAAGCGATGAGTAGTAAAAACTCCTCTGAAATTTGGGCATTATTGAACAATCACTCTCGAGACATCCAAGCAATGGCACAGTCCTCAGGCGTCAATGAACACCAATGGGTTCAGTATTATATTAATCTATTTACTGATGATACTTTAAAAAAAAAACTATAGTATCAAATCCATTGCCCAATGGAAAGTTGAGTGTTCTGTCCCTATGCTAGAGGAACTAATTAGACAGGCCAGCTCTTCACGAGCTGCGGGCCCAGATGGGCTCCATAATTTTATACTAAAAACAAATCCAACATGGTGGGCATTGATATTATATACAAACTTCTAGCAAATTCTAGCCTCCAAAGAACTGCCGGCCTCCTGGACAACTTCACTCATTGTCCCTATTTTTAAAAAGGGCGATAGGTAGTTACCTCAGAACTATCGCCTCAACCATTTTTAACTACTTCCTGCATGATGTTAAAGCAGCTTTTCTTGATATATGTTCGGATTCACCGAAGCTCAACAATCAGCTGATTAAAGCCCTCTTCTACGCAGATGCTCTTGTGCTAATTTCAAAGTCCCCAATTGGTCTTCAGAAGTTACTATCTGCTTTTGAAATCTACATTATACAAAATGAACTTAAGGTTAACAGGGATAAAACACAAATAGTTATTTATGCACCAGTGAAATCGCAGAAACCTCAAATAGCATGGCCAATTAACAAAGTTAAATTAGCAACATTCAACCGGTATAAATACATAGGCATGGTTTTTGAAGGTATCGTGCAGCAAAAGGTCAGATGGAGAACGTTGACAATAAGTTGGTTACAGCCATATCGCAGACAAAGATCATATTGCAGCTTTATGGCAAATTTTCTCTCATTCCTGCGCTTTTATTTTGGAATCAAAAAGTCATACCGTGCTTGTTATATGGACTAGAAGCAGGCGCACAATTACCGCGGTTGGGTTAGGTTAACTTGAAGCCAAATATTGGAAACAAGTATTATGTTTCCTGCAATCAACTCCCATCTCATGGCTGCGGTATGAACTGGGACTGACTTCTTTGTACGCCCTCTATCAATGGCGATAATGTAATCTTTTCAGGAAATGTCTTATTTCAACACCCTCTAATGTAATGTTGAAAGTTTTGGCTACATATTTGTTTTCATCATCACATTAATTTGTTCAAAAATGGACCTCCGGAGTCATCCGTATACTTGCACATGCTGATGTGTCAATTGAAATGTTAATATCGAACTCGAACAAATCCAAAGCAATGATCTATCAGCACGACTGGATTACAAACACAGAAACTTGTTTAACGTCCCAGCCATCGGCAAAGCTAAGGTTTGCCCCTAAGAAAATGCATATAATGGCAAGTTATCTACAAAATGCACCATCACCTAGCCATCGCACAGCCATGTTACGTTTCAACCTTAACTTGTGGCCCATGAGAGATGTTCGGGCAGTTCGCAAAATGATACCAATGGAAGAGAACTTCTGTCGGTTTTGTGTAGATCATTCATGCAAAGAAACATTGGAACACTTAGACTCTTCGAAGAATTCATTTTTCTAAATATTGTTATAATCTTGGTTTATTAGAAGACTATGATCGCTGGTCGGTATTTCTATCAACACCTTCGCCTTGTATTCAAATTGCTCTTGTTGGCTTTTTGAATGCTTTAGAGCTGGATAAGGCTGTTGAATAGTCTAACATGAGAACACACTGTATTAAACAATGAATGCAACATAGTCAATTTAAAAAGGCTACTTTAAGCTTGAACGTGTGGATGAACTTTTATATATATGCATTCCAAAATGTTTTTTTATGATGTAAAGGAATGTTTTCTTTTATTTTTTCTGCTTTCCTTTTATGACTAAATACTTTATTTATATTGAAAAGTTGATGTAATTCAGCTGAATCAAAAAAAAAGTACTAGCCCATGGACTTGTAGGGCTTTATTACCCCAAAATCAAGGATCTTCTTGACCTCTTTCTTTATGTGGGTCCTTCCATGGTCTGACATTCTGTAACCCCTGCTTTTGACAAGTAGATAGTCACCAGTGAGGATCTCATGCTGGCCCCAAGGGGTCAAACCTGGGGATAAGTGAAAACAGAGGGGCAAACTGATTTAACAGAATTTTGCACTCCTGTTGTTCCAGTGTCAGATCAGAAGAGAGATGAACTCCTTCTATATTTCCATCTAAAGGTTGTACCCTGAGGAGGTCAGGTAGAGGCTCACTCCCCTCCTCCTCTTGAACAGAAGCTCAAAGCAAAGCTCCCAGTTCTGGTCTAGAGACATAGGCCTTTAGGCGGTTGGTGTGAAAGACCCCGGGGGCCTCCTTAGGATTGCCTAAATCCACCAAATAATTGACCTCTCCAAGTTTTCCCACAACCTTGAAGGGTCCAATCCATTTGTCCTGCAAGGCCCTCTGCCTTGTAGGTACCATAACTAGAACTAGCTGGTCTTGAGTAAACTCACCCATGTTCGCATTCTGGTCCTGCCAATGTTTAACCAGAGCCTGACCTACTTTCAAGTTATCAGAAGCTTCTGTTATCATGTGTGTCATTCTCCTTCGGAGACCTAACACATAGCCAGTGACTCTTACTGGCTTGTGGGATGGAACACTCTCCAACCCCTCCTTGATTAGGGCCAATGGACCTCTAACGGGATGACCATAGAGAAGCTCAAAGGAGCTGAAGCCAACAGTTTCTTGAAGAACTTCTCTATAAGCAAAAAGAAGGCATGGCAGTAGAAGGCCCCACTTTCTTCTTAGGGGTTCTTGTAAAGCACCTATCATGCTCTTCATGGTTCTATTAAACTTCTCCACCAACCCATTATTTTCGGGATGGCAGGCTGTTGAGAACTTTTAGGTCACTCCACAGTTTTTCCACACAGCTTGCATGTAGTGCGACATAAAATTGGTCCCCCTGTCTGAGATAACCTCCTTAGGAAAACCTACCCTGGTAAAAATACCAAGGAGGGCCTTAGCCACTGCCTGAGCCGTAACAGTCCTCATAGGTATGGCTTCAGGATACCTGGTAGCATGGTATACCACAACAATATAAATCGGTTGCCTGAAGATGTGGGAGGGTGTAAGGGACCAACAATGTCAATTCCTACCCTCTCAAAAGGAACTCCCACCACTGGGAGAGGCACCAAGGGTGCCACGTTCTTGGCTCCACTCTTGCCAGAAGTCTGACAAGTGTGACAGCTTCTACAGAATGTATCTATATCAGACCCCATCTTGGGCCAGTAGAAATACAGAGCTATCCTTTCCTTGGTTTTCTTAAAACTTAAGTGACCAGCTAAAGAAATCTCATGGGCTAACTGTAGAAACGGAGGTCTCGCCTCCTGAGGCACTACAAGTCTGCTGTAGTCCCCTGGAGTAGACTCAATAGGCTCACTGTAGAGGAGGCCATCCTCCCAGTACAGCCTGTGCTTCCCTGGCTCTTGCCCTGCTGTTACGTTCACTTGGTCTCTGCGGAGGCGTTGGGGCACGGTTGCAGCACTCCCCGGGGTGAGGTTGCTCGGGTCCGACTTCACCCTCTGCGCTTATCTGGTGACTGGTGGTAATAGGTGATGCTGCTCGGGATTGCTCCTGCGTGGAGAATAGGGTGCTTGAGTATGCCAGCTTGTGCACCAGATCCCCTTCCAGACCCCTTCTCCCAAACCATGGTACCCGTGGGATGCACTGTCCCTGGAAAGCTCACCTGTTGATTAGTTTTGGCGAGCACTCCGTCCTGTTGCTTCTGGCAGGGGCACTTGTATGATCTGTACCGAGTTCCTTCACTGGTCCCTTGCATGTGGTAGGCCAGTCCTGATGCGACTAAGCCACTATACTTCAGGTAAGTGTTCCTGTTTGCCTTTGTCTTTCCTCGTCTGTTTTTGTTGTATTGTAAAGTTTGTTGTCTTGTATTGCTGTCCGTTCCACTTTTGATGTTTGCTGTTTTGCTTTATTCCCTTGCAGGTAATGTTGCCGGCCCGGCAGAAGCTGCAGAGCTTGAGGCGGCAGCTGGAGGGAATGAGGAACGAAGCTGCAGCGGTACAGTAGATGTTAAGTTGTTAACTAGGGGGCACACAGGGTTCAAATGCGGCGCGTCCCTAGGACTGATGTTCTAACCTTGTCTTTCTTCTTCTTCACAGGGTCCGAGTTCGTGGATGCGGAGGTGGGTGCTGCGGCATCCAGATCAAGATCACTGGATGTCAGGAGATGAGTCTGCAGATGAAGCGATGAAGCACCGGTTTCCTGGAGGTGAGTATGCAGGAGAACGCCTGGTTTCAGAGGTAAGTTAACTGGTCCAAGCGGCGGTCAGCGTCAAGTTGCACGCGAGTGCACAGTAACTCGAAGCACCGGCCTTAAGGATGGAGCAGCTTATATAGCTGAGCTTCTGAAGCCACGCCCACCAGGTTCAGCCTGCCTGCCACACCCTGCCACACCCGATGAGTCAGCACATGAAGACCAGGCCTAGGGAGCCACACTCGATGAGTCAGCACATGAGGATGTTCTCTGGAATAAAGGCTTTCAGCTCCTGGAAAGTTCTTGTAAAATAAAAGCACTCCTGTGGCACCTCACTTTGTACACTGACAGGTATTCTTACAGTCATATTGTTGCACTGGATGAGAGTTGGTAGTATTGGAACCATCTGGAGAGGGCCTCCAACAAACTTAATGGGGCTTTTGGGTGCCTTAGCAACATCCTCAGGTTTGAAAAAGGATTCATCCACCACTGTAATGCTGGCCCCAGTGGCTCTAGTGGCAGGGGTCTCCTGACCATTGTACACTGTCCTTGTAATATTCTTTTGTATTATCTGGTATAGCGTTATATACATCTAAATTCTGCTGTTCCAACAGACCCAGGGACACTAAAGAAACACTGGCTGAGACTCCAATGGGGTCTTCAGCCAACAGATGAAAGTTTCCACTTGCCATATGAACTTTCATGGATGAAGGCTAAGGAGGCAGTGTGGACCCCTGAAGGTTTACCCTTGCATCTGGGATCTCCTTTCACATGGTCAGTTGACCCACAAGTATAACATTTACCAAATGTTTTGAGTAATGAGGGTTTCAGCTGACGTCCCTCTGATTTGGCACCAGAGGTTTCACTAGACTGGCCTGGTTTCCCAAATGGCTTACCCTCCTTATGTGTGTGGCCATCTTTTGGATTGGAGGACTTAGAATTCTCTTTGTCATCTTTCTTGTGCTGCTTCCCCTCATCCTTTTTGTGAGTGGCCCCAGAATCCTTGTTAGAGGCCCTGTTGGCAAACCACAAGTCAGCAGCTTTTGCTAGCTTCTTGGGATCAATCTCTTTTGAGTCAGCCAAGTGCTGTCTGTGCTCAGGAGAGCAGGCATAAACAATAGACTCCAACAAAAATAGATTTCTCATTCCTTCAAAGGAATTCACTCTGTAATCATCTATGTTTTTAAAACATTCATACACCCAGGTAGCCCAAGGGGTACCATCCGACTTTTTGAGGGTCCTAAACCTCTTAAGGTAATGGGAAGGAGTTTTCCCAAATCTAGCTATCAAAGCTAGCTTCGTATTTTCATACTCCAATCTTTCAAGTTCCCCGACCTGCATAACAGCATTAGTTGCAACAAGGGGGAGCCTAGACAAAAGCCAAGGAATCAACTGATTCCCTGTGAAACCATGACGTCCATAGTTATATTCAAAAACACCCAACCAGTCCAAAATATCAAGTTTCACATCATGCATACTCACTGCCTCTTTAGGCATATGAGGTCTCTTTGGACTGGAAGACCTAGAGGACTCTGGGATAGAAACATTTTCAGGAGACAATTTCTTCATTTCAAGAGCATGTTGTCATGAATCGACACTTTTACCCTCTATGGACTTCATGGTCCATAAGACACTGCATCATTGGAACAATCATCCTTCAAACATGGCCGCCTGCACAGGAGCGCTGCTCTCTAGCGTTTACAACGATACTGTCCGTGTTGCTAGCGATTGCTACTGCTCCCTTCGTCAGCTCCTTCCAGCTTCTTCTATCCTTTTCCTTCTAGGCTGCCCCCCCTGTTTTGAACTGCTCCCGCAATTCTTGGCTCCTTCCTTCTTTTTCCCAGACCGCGTGTGCGGTCCCCTGTTAGTGGGTCTTCCGCTCGCCTTGAACTCTGAATCTACGCCGCTGCTCCCTCCTGGAATCTGCCGTAGTGCGTCCATCCTGGATACTGAACCTCACCCAGCTTCCTGAGGCATACTGCGAACCTCACACTGGACCCAGACCCAGAGGACACAGGCCCTTACCTGAACAAGTCCGGAACAACCAGGAAGAAAGAGAAGTCTCCAAAGAAGATTCAACCCCGAGAAAAACAGGTGAGAAAAAGGGCAGAGTGTGACAGTTTGAGACGCCCAGAATCTGATATTGAGCCTAACATGGAGGCTGCAGTCCAGGACCTCATGAGAGGGATGCAAGAATAACTACTGAGGTTCAAAACCTCAAGGCAGAAAACGCCACCCTAAAACAACGGATTCGGCATTCAAGGAAAGTGCCCTGACAGGGGGTATAGTGGACAAGCATGATGGCTGCTCCAAGCCCCTGCGTTCCTTCCTTGATTCCTGTCTGGTGCATTTCATGTTCAAACCCTACTATTTTTCCACGCCCAGGGCTAAAGTGGGGTTTATGATATCGCACCTTTCTGGCAATGCCTTAACCTGGGCGACCCCCTTGGTGAACGCAGGAGACCCACTCCTGGACAACTACGATGGATTCATAGAAGCCTACAAGGCCATGTTTGACAGACCAGAACTCGTTTGTAGTGCCCAGGAAAGACTATTGGAATTCCAACAAGGAAACCAAGATATGCTTACTTATGTGAATCATTTCAAACAACTGGTTAAAGAGGCGGATTGGTCTCAGGAAGCTAGTTTTACCTTGTTTCGAAGAGGCCTGAATGATGAAGTCACAGATGAGCTAGCTAGAGTAGCCTGTCCAAGTTCCTTCCAGGCCTTGATGGATTTGGCCTTACAGATCGATTTCTGACTCCAGGAAAGGAAGGCTGAGAAAAGAAAAACAAAACCCTCTGTTAGGCAGAAACCTGTGCAGTTCCCTTAGGGACCACTGCAAAAGGCTTAGGACTACAGGTGTTGGCAGTAAACCCAATTGGTAGCAGTCTGTACCTCCCAAATTTACCTGGTAGCTGTGGCTGAGCAGCCAGACTTCTCTCAAGAAGAGTTAGACAGTATATAGAGTATACAAGATAGGTACCAAAATACAGTAGCACAAGCAAACACTGATCAGAGCTTTGGTATCAAAGTATACAATTATTTATTTAAAGACACGCTTATAGAAACACTCCAGCACTATTATTGTAAGCAAGTTCAAAACACAGTCACTATTAATATATATGCATCCCTTATTCCTTATTAGACAAGTCTTAGTTAACACCCCTTATTTCCAGACAGAGGTGAGCGCTTAACTGAAGATGGCACTCCAATAAGTTATCAAAAAAGGGAGGGAAAAGGCAGAAATTAGAAAAGCACACAACACTAATACTTTAGAAGCACCCAGCAAGGCAGGAAAGTCAAAGTCTACTTGTGAGCAAAAAGTTCAGAGGCCAGGCTCCCTCTTAGAGAGAGCAGAGCACCAATGCGCCCAAGATCACACCGTTTAAGAGGCTTGAAAAAGTCTTGCAGAGAGTTCAAAAAGGAATTAGTTCAGCTCAGAAAAGTTCAGTTAGCCAGCCTAGGGTCAGCCCAGGTAGTAAGTCGAGGATTTAATAGACACCCCGTACAGACCGTTGCAAGGGAGGCTAGGCGGACACAGTACCTTTAAAATGGAGAGGATCCTCCAGCGGGGGCAGTTGTTCCTGGCAGCGGGTGCAAGTCGCGGCGTCGTCCAGGGGAAGAGAAGATCTCGACGTGGAGGAAAGCTAACGGTCGTTGCACTGCCAGGGAAGAAACCAGCCGCGGAGTTCTCCGGTTAAAAGGTACTACCCTTTTATTCGCGGTAGTGGTAAATCGTGGTATCCCAGTTGCTGTGGTGGTTGGCACAGGCAAGGCTGCCATGAGATGATCCGGGAAGGCAAAAAGGCAGGCAAACTGGTTATCCCCACCAGTCAAAGGAAGAAGACTCTTCGGAATGAAGATCCTCTCTGTCGTCGGGAAAAGTGGTGAGACGGTTCAGCAGGGCTCCACCGGTGGTGTTGTAGTTGCAGGTCAGCTCAGCTTCTCCCTCCTCGGATTCTTTAGGTCCTGTGGTGATTTCTTAAGTTCCAGTCCCCAAAGCCCTGCTTTTATGCAGAAAACCCCCATTCATCAGTCCTAGCTGTCACTCAAACATGCTAAGTGGTGAGCCGGGCAGCTCACCACTGGGCCCATCACACAAGAGTGTGACTTGAGCTGCCGAGGCAACTCAGTCCAGGGTGCCTAAACCCCCCTCCCACACATCCTGTAGACCCAGACAGAGTGGCACCACTTTTGGAGGCTTCTGTGGAGAAGCCAGCCAAAAAGTGGAACAAAGGGCTCGACTTGGGTTGGAGTTACAGAGGCGAACACAAATGCCATTTTAAAACCGAGTTCTGGCAAAAAGACCCAACCAGGGAATAAATATTAAATAAATAACCAGCGGTATTTTTAACATTGCACCAAAAAGTGGTTGTTTAAAATGAATGGGAAAATCCCATAGGAAATATTCCGGTGGAATATTTCACGTGGTAACCACTGCCACCAGCCAGAAATTCGACGAGGGGGGACTGCACAGTGCCCCCTCGAAAAACAGACCCAGGGGCAATCTAATTACCCCTACCAGAACTTCCACAATATGATGGTTTGTACTGGATCTGCTCCCAATTTAAGACTAGTAAAGTCAATGGTGACTTTACATGCCCTGGGAGACAGTAGTCAGTCCCAGGGTATGGAGTCTATGTTTGGGGGTCACTATGACACCCCTGTGTTACTGCACTGAGGGTGCTGTGTAACACACTTACCAAAAATACATGAAACCCTATGGAGTAAAAGACCCCATAGCCCATTAAACACATTACAAAGTCAAAGGATATCTCAAATCATGTCTAAGAGTGGGAGAAAAAGAGTCTCACTCTTAGCAGGAGAACAAATTAAACCCGAAAAATCCAGCAAAGCTGCTGGGGGACTCACTAGGTTTGGGAAATTAGCCTTAACAGAGAATTCTTCCTAACACCCTCAAACCCGAAACCAACCGTGGAGTACCCTAGCCTTAAGGAAACATCCTCACAGCCTTCTTCGGACCCAGAACCTATGCAGCTGGGCTCCTTTCGGGGTCCGATCTCCCCACAAGAAAGGACCCGTAGAATTAACACTGGGCTCTGCATGTATTGTGCCTCTGACAAGCATCTTGTAAGGAATTGCCCAATAGCACCACCCCGGCGTTCGGAAAACGCCAGCTCCCGATCTTGAGCGGAGCACAGCTTCGGGAGAAAGATGTCTGCTCCACTTCTGTTCCTTTCTTGACTTGCCCTCGCCAAAATACATTGGTGGTTCTACAAACATTCTTGTCGTCCACTAAAGAGGACACTTTTCCCATCCTGGCTCTAGTGGATTGCGGTGCCATGGGAGTATTTATGGATGATGAATGGGCATTAAGGCACAACATACCCCGAGAAAACAAAAGAGTGATTCAAGCTGTCGAAGTAATTGACCCATTACCCACCAGACCAAGAAACTACTACTCTCGATAAATAACCATCAAGGAACAATTTGTTTTGATATCATAAAAGCAGCACACTATCCCATGGTTCTTGGCATACCCTGGCTTCAGAAGCACAACCCGTATTTCAACTTGGCAGCAGGATCCTTATTCCTAGGTTCAGATTTCTGTTTGCGCCATTGTTTGTCTCAAGGTTTGGTGCCAGATCCTCAGGTGGACTCCCAGACTCCCGAACAACCACCATTCTGTGTCTCCAACATTACTCAAGTGCCGGAGATCTATCAGTCATATTCTGATGTGTTTTCAACTGCCATTGTCCAATCCTTACCACCCCATCAACCAGAGGACTGTGCTATTGACACGGAAGAATCAGCAGTAATTCCATTTGGCAGAATGTTTATACTGTCCGAACCGGAGAAAAGAGCCCTAAGAGAATATCTGGACACAAATCTCGCTAATGGAACCATTCGTCCTTCAAAATCCCCCGCCGGTGCCTCATTGTTCTTTGTGCCCAAGAAAGATACTAAGGAGCTCCGACCTTGCTTGGACAACCGAGGTCTTAACCAGTGTACCCTTAAGGATCGGTATCCGCTACCCCTTATTTCTGATATTTTGGAGGCCGTCCGAGGAGCTATAATTTTGACCAAGCCTGATCTACGAGGTGCCTAACATCTTATTTGAATTAAGGAAGGGGATGAGTGGAAGACCGCCTTCAGAACACCTTTTGGTCATTTTGAGTACTTGGGCATGCCCTTCGGCCTAGCCAATGCCCCAGCGGTTTTTCAGCGCTTCATGGACAAAATCTTTTTGGATATGCTGTTTCTTTTCGTCATAGTATATCTGGATGATATACTGATCTATTCCAACAAACCCCAAGTCCATCTAGTACATGTAAACGCCGTACTGCAGCGATTAAGAGAGAACAAGCTCCTGGCTAAACCTGAAAAATGCCTTTTTCATGTTCGAACCATTCATTATCTTGGCTTCGTACTGAGTTCCAATGGAATTGGAATGGATCCTGCCAAGGTAACCTCGATTCTTTCCTGGCCAGCACCTATCACAGTAAAACAGATCCAGTCCTTCTTGGGTCTCGCAAACTTTTACAGGAAGTTCATTCCCACATTTTCTGACATTGTGCATCCCATTGTCGCCTTGCTGAAAAAAAGACACACCATTCACGTGGTCGGTTGCTCAAGAAACAGCCTTCAAGGAATTAAAACAAAGATTTACACAAGCCCCCATCCTGGCTCAACCGGATATAAAGAAACCCTTCCTGGTGGAAACGGATGCCTCAGACTACGCTATCGGAGCAGTTCTTAAACAAGAACTCGGAGACAAGATGGAACACCCCATCGCCTATCTATCTCGAACTTTGACTCCCAGTGAGACACATTACTCAGTCCTGGAGAAAGAACTACTAGCCATTCGACAGGCCTTTACTGACTGGCGACATTTACTTCTAGGTGCCAAACATCCAGTCCAGGTACGAACCGATCATAGAAACCTACAAGTTCTACAGTCCTTGGAATGCAGGAACAGTCGTCAAGCTCACTGGGCCTTTTTCTTTTGCCAGAATCAGTTCTGTATACAACACGTCCCTGGATCCAATAATGTAATCGCAGACGCCTTGTCTAGGCATCCCGATTACAAGCCTGTTGGAGATCGTACCTTTCAGAGAATGTTTCCCGATAATGTCGTCATAGCCCAGGCCAATTCCTTGTTGGAAGAAATCCGTATTGAAACACCATCTTCTGATCTTTGGCAAAGCTATACCAACACCAACCAATGGAACCTGGTCTCAAAGAATGGTTACCTCTTCCACGATAAGAGACTTGTGATACCCACACAAAGAATGAGAACCAAGATCATAACTCTCTGCCATGATACATTTCATTCCGGGCATAGAAGCATTACTGCCACTCTCCGTTCTATTCAGAGACAATTCTGGTGGCCGAAGATGATTGATGGGGTGAAGGCATACATTCAAGCCTGCTCTATTTGCAGTCAAAACAAGTGTGATAATAGAAAGCCTGCAGGGCTCCTTCTCCAACCTTCCTTGCCGGATCGCCCTTGGGACATAATTGCCACTGACTTCATCGTGGATCTACCTCCATCCAGATGGTATACTACCATAATGGTTACCATTGACCTATTCACCCACATGGCACACTTCACTCCTTTATTCAAGTTACCCTCAGCACTTGAATTGGCAGGAATTTTCTTAAAACACATATTCAGACTTCATGGGCTTCCTTCCAAGATCATCTCTGACCGTGGGCCTCAGTATATCTCCAAGTTTTGGAAACATCTGTGTCAAATGTTGGGCATCCAACGTGCCTTGTCTTCAGGGTACCATCCTCAGACCAATGGTATAACTGAGCGGGTAAATCAGACCCTAGAACAATACGTGCAATATGTTGCTGCCAAGGTCCAAGATGATTGGTCTGTATTGGTTCCGGTAGCCGAATTTGCTTACAATAACTCAGATCATTCTGCCATCAGGACCAGCCCATTCTTTTGCAGCCAGGGGTTCCATCCATCAGTTTTACCATCTATCCTACCCCATCCTACCCCATCCTACTCTGGTACCCTCGGTCGATTCCTGGATTGAACGTCTCGTGAGTGTACATAAGGATGCCAAGGATCACTTGGAAAAGGCCAGAGCAGACATCAAGAGGTATGGTGATAACAAGAGAAGACCTAGCCCTTTATATGGAATTGGGGACAAGGTTTGGTTATCCTCGAGACTCTTACCTCGACACTTGTGGCCTAATAAACTAGCGCCCAAGTATTACGGACCTTTCACCACTAAGGATGTCGTCAACCCCGTGGCTTTTCGTCTACAGCTACCCGAATCTTGGAAGAAAATACATACTGTTTTTCACACTTCCCTACTGAAAGCATATGTAACCTCTACCAGATCAACTCCTCGACCTAACCCTGTGCTCATCAATGACCAGATGGAATACGAAGTCTCCAGGATATGCGATTCTAGATACAGACGGGGCCAACTCCAATACTTAGTGGAATGGAAAGGATATCCCCCCAGCGAACGAACCTGGGAACCCACCTCCAACATGAATGCTCCCCGTTTGGTGCGGAAATTCCATCTAAGCCATCCAGGGAAACCTGGTGGATCGAGGTTTAGGAGGGGGCATGCTTTCATGAATCGCCACTTTCGCCCTCTATGGACATCATGGTCCATAAAACACTGCATCATTGGAACAATCATCCTTTCAACATGGCCGCCTGCACAGGAGCGCTGCTCTCTAGCGTTTACGTCGGACGCGCTGCCTTCTAGAAAATAGGCTCCTTCCTTCTTTTTCCCAGACCCCGTGTGCGGTCCCGTGTTAGCGGGTCTTCCGCTCGCCTTGAACTCTGAATCTACTCTGCTGCTCCCTCCCTGCTTCCATCCTGGATACTGAACCTCACCCAGCATCCTGAGGCATACTGTGAACCTCACACTGGACCCAGACCCAGAGGACGTGCGCCCTTACCTGTACAAGTCCAGAACAACCAGGAAGAAAGAGAAGTCTCCAAAGAAGACTCAACCGCGAGAAAAACAGGTGAGAAAAAGGGCAGAGTGTGAAACATGTTGCATTTCTAGTTCCCTGAGTTTGATGTCCTGATGTTTGGTTTCAGCTTGGTTTTGTAATCTTTTGAATTCTAACACAAGTCTCATTTTCTCAAGAGACACAAATTCTGGACTCAGTGAAGGACCTTGTTGGGGTCCCAGTGGCTAAAGGTGGAGACAAAGGGCCGGTTGAGTCAAAGAGGGGCTCCCTTCCTGGGACTCCTCTCCATCCTCTGACTCTTATAGGACATCAGAGTTAGACTCTGCATTATCATCCCCAATATCATTTTCCACATTTTCTGGGTTAGTAGGTGTGACAGGCCTACTACCCAGGCTTTGAAGATTCAACAATCTTGCAATTAGTTCATTTTTCTTTCCTTTAACAGGGAGATTCCTGACTTTACACATTCCTTTCAGGTGCCCTACTGTTAACATGATCAGGGCTTCCTGACTGAAGGTATTCATATTTCCCATGTTACAATTGATTTTCTAGTGGAGCTTAGCCTTGTGAATGTTTTTAGTTGAACAAAAGCAAAGTAAACTCTTAGTGTAACAGCTCTACAATATATCCTCACCGCCTGCCACCAGTGTTAGGAAAGATTGTATGCAGTACCCTTTGGGTGCACTACAACAACCCTGACCTCCTGGAAATAGGAACACAACATTCGGTATAAGTCTGTACTACACAGGTTGATAGCGTGATGAGCAGCCAGGCTTATCTCAAGAGGGGTCAATGTGAGCTGTAGGGGAGTTACACAGAGATTCACAGTGAAAAGTAGCCAAATAAACTCTTACACACCAGGTTTCTTGATTAAACAATTATTAATGTATTTAACAGTCAGTCAGTTAGAGTAAGCCTTCTTCAGAAGGAGCAATATAATAGTAACACACAAATACACTCCAAAAATACACACTCTTAATATTTCCAAATCAGTAAGTACCCTTTTGGGATGGCACACAGACACTTCCTACACCCTCAGGTGACTTTACTAACTAGGACACTGTGGACATTAATATACCACTGTTTGCATTAAGAATCAGACTTAGGGGTGTGTCAAAGAAAAAGGGTTATTAGAACAGAACAAGAGATCACACAAATATTCTGAAGCAGGTACGTACTTTTGGTAACCCCCAATGCAAAGTTAGTTAACCCCTTCCTGGAAGGAAGACAAAACACAATGTCAGTGGTAATAAGAGTCATTCAGGGAGCCAGGCTAGGCCAAAGTTAATTGGGTAAAAGTCTAGGTGAGCTGAAGCACTTCTTGCAGGTAAGTAAAAGTCTTGCACAATATTTTAGAGGTCTTTGTATAAAAGAAGAAATCAAAGCAGGGCCACAAGCTGATTAGGCTTGTGAAGTAAAGAAGCTGTTAGCAACTCTACAGGGCAACCAAGACAAGTCTCAGCAGAGAACAAGTAAGGTTCCGAGGTAAGTTCTCTTAGACTGTACAGTACCTTTGGTTAGAAGAAAAGGGCTTTGGCTGGATTCTGTTCCTGCACAGTTCTGCAGATCCCGTGTTCCTGAGCCTCAGTCATGGGGACAAGAGGGAGGGCGTCTGGAGGACATCCGCACTGCAACGGGACGGTCGGGGACAGAAAAGGATCAACTTCTATTCAGTGGCACTTCGTGGTTTCAGCTCCTGCATCTAAGCAAATCGCAACACTGTGGACTCTTGGCTGTCAAGATGTGCTTTCCTTGCATCTGGGGTCCAGCACTCGGTTGAGGTGGCTCAGGATGGGTCAGTCCTGCTTCCTGGGATTCCGGAGGATCTTCCTGGAACTCTTGGCCAACTAAAAAGAAACACACATGATCTGGTGTTCCTCTCCCTGGCTATTCAGTTCCAGCAGCAACTGCAGTGTATTTCAACCAGCTCCGAGACAATGTCAAGGTGGCATAATTTGGAGTTGATTGGTCACACCTGTAAAGTCTGGAGGGGGTATCTGTACTCCTGCTCTCTATATGGTTGAGGAGAGGCACAGAGGACCCCAGCCAAGATTATCTATTTGGTAAAACGTGGGTGAGCAATCAAGGCCTAGCTTCTCAGGAGGTAATGCAGGCTGGTTCCTAAGTACAGTTTAGTCCCCAAGCACCCACAAAGGAATGTGCACACACAGTATTAGTGAAAACACAGTTCTTTATATAATTATGGTTCATGGTTATATACACAATCACAATAACTCACTTTGTGCTGAGTTACTCTGCAATGGCAAATATATACACAGTTCTACGTCATACCACAATTACTATGGGATTTCATTTAAGTGCATCAACTGTACTTAGTTTAAATGTCACACAAATCAAGTAATAAAGTGAACCAACAACAGACATAGGAGAAAAAGCAGTTGGTTAGAACAATAGGCAGAATACTGGCTTCCTACCGACCAGATACAGTTCTGTGTGGAGATCCCCCCGCATGGGCAACCTGTAAAGTAAAGATATACTACAAGTCAGTTCATATATTGTTCACAAGAGTCTTATTTCCTTCTAAATAGTTCTACAATCCCAATGTACCAGGAATTGCAGAGTTCGACGTCGAGTCGTCGACGGATCCTTCTTGTGCGGCTCCTTTTAAGGCAGGAGACACAGATCGTCGAGACCCCACAAGCATAAAGGGTGAATACTGTTGTTGTGGCAGCAGCTTCGGTTCTTGCGGTGCTCATTGATGTTCGGTTGAAAACGTCCTGCAAGCTGACACTTGCATTGCTCCTCGACGAAGAGTGTCCATTGCTGCAAGGAATCAATGAAGAACTTTGGCCCAGCTAGGGGGTCGAGTTGTCAGCGTCTCTGAGGTCTTCGGGTGGCGGGAAACCCCCCGGCGGATTCTCCTCGGTCGTTGGCGGCCTTGACTTTCTACGGCAGGAAGAAAGCGGTCAATGATGATGAGCAAGGGAGTCCTTGTTTCAATGTTCTTAAGCAAAAGAGCAGTACGGCGGTCGTTGACGGTGATGGACTTCAATGTCAGGGCGCTTCTCTTCTTGATTCCACAGCGGTCCCCATCTCCGGTTGGCAGCCTTTTGAAGGTCTGACGTCCAGGGCACTTTGGCAAAGGTCAGCTGTCGCACGATGGTCCCTCGTAGCTCAGGAAGAGGTCTCCTAGCCAGGTCCTCTCTAGGATCAGTTCCTTGAAGGCACAGCAGCTTTCAGATTAGCGAAGGACAGCAGCAGCAATTCTTCTTCTTCCAGTGGGGTTCAAAGTTAAGCATCAGTTTCAACTTCAGCTTCTGAACGATTTCTAGCAGTGAGAGGCCACCAGATACACTGTTTGGATTCTCATTGCTAGGTCACATTCAGGCAGCCAATTAGCTCACAGTGCATTCAGGCCATTCTTCTCCATCCAGACACTCACAACACAGAATGTGGATTTGGACAAGCACTCTGCCATTCAGTACTACACACTACATTCATACCAGTTTCGGGCAGGGCTGTCTCAGCCATTGTGTTAAACACCAGATACTAGACACCCATAACACGAAATGCGTATTCGTCACACACTCCATTCACCCAGGTCCCACCCCATAGGCGTACCCACAGCATACAGTCATTGGGAAGGCTCCAGCCAATCTGGCCTGGACTTCCCCATAACACCATATATGGAACTTCCACCCAACAGCCAGGAAGGGGGAAGGGACAGAGTCAGGGCTTCCTGGGACTTCGGGAAAAGTAAGGTAACAGGCAATAGAAAGCAAGCCGCCACATGAGCCATCTTGTTTCCTATCAGGAATCAACAGATTCCAATGGCAGGGCTTGGGTATCCCCAAAAATGGAGGATACTCAGAGCACCTGTCAAATTCAGCATGCAGCTGCCACCAGCCCATATCCTGCTCTGTGGGCCACAGACAGGTGCCCAGAGACATACACTAGGAGTACAGGGTCATACTCTCACCCATGTGCGCCATAAGGGCATCCCAAGGGTCTGTTCACCAAACCAAACAGAGGATGAGCCGCACCCCCAGGAGTCCCACATGAACTCCTGCACGGAAAAGAAGACAGAATATACATGATAAGGCAATAAAGGACAAGGATATGGAGGCCTTGTCCCTCCAATGCATTTCCAGCATCACACCACCAACTCAAGGGGAGAAGTCGTCCTTGCGGGGCTTCTCTAGTCGAAACGAAAGTGGAGTTTCAGCACAGCAGCAGGGCTTCACTGGGCAAACCAATGGTCCAGGCATAGCTCTCAACTCACCCGCTTTTGGCGGGTGTCACCCGCTTTGCAAAGGGCTGACTCACCCGCCAAGCCTCCTCCACGCCCATTCATTCCAATGGGCGTCTCACCCACCAGAAACAAAATCGGGTGATTTCACCCGCCTTTCCGAGACAAATGGTTGAGAGCTATGTCCAGGAGTTGCAGCAGGCATCTTCTTCAAGTTCTTCTTCGGATTCCTTCGTCCAGTGGTCGACTCTGCTCTCCAAGCCAAAAAGCCTTGCCTTTTATGCAGGTTTCTCCCATTCATTCCAGCCTAGCTGTCGGTCACCCAGCAGGGTGGCAGTCCATGCCGGACAGCCAGCTGGCCAATCACCTAAGAGTGCATTCTAAGCCTGATTTTTGGGTGAGGAAGCCTAAGTTATGCTTGAGCTGAGAATACATTTATGATACAAGACTAAACACCTAGATCAACTTGCAGGGTGAAAATTCCCAACTACTCAATGTTTGGGGTGGCAAGCATGAGGGCTTTATCATATGACCTCGACCCTCAGCATCTGCTGATTATTCAAGCATCCTCTACTCTGGCCTCTAGGCTTTAGCGTCATGTTACCAGCCCTGTACTCCCCCTAAACTGGGGTGATTGCTATTAGCACCCGGGTTTTGTACAGGATGCAAATAGTTGTTTAAAAAAATTGTATACTGGAGAAAAGATGGCTGCCGCCATAGCAAATAAAAAAGGGACGTTTCTATGGCATTAGCTGCAGGCAATGCAGAGCGCAGGCACCAGAGCACAACGCTGCGGACCAGCAAGTAAGTGGGGATGGAGTGGGGGCTGAAGTGTGCGGGATGTGGGTCTCACTGTTGCTGCCTCACAATCAAGATGGAGGCACCCGGGGAGTGGCCTCCGGTGGCTGAAAAAACACTGATGACCACTGTGTGTTCTTGCCCACCTTTCTAGCCACCTGATTGTCTGAGTGCAAATCAAACATCCTCTCCTCTGGTCTCTAGCATCACGCCAGATAACCGTTGACTAAAACGCACATACTACGGTTTTGGGTACATAGAGTTAGTCGTTCCTGCATGAACTGTCAACATTAACGTAATCATGATTTTCTACGTAATCGTGATTTATGAGAATATTTAACATAGAAATTGAATTTTAGGTAGCTACAACAGGTAGAGCGATTATTTTTGTGTGAGCGTTTAATTGAGAAATTTCTCATTTGCTAGCCTCATTGTAATGTTTGTCTAGAAACGCCGCAATTACGTTATCAATTTCTTGATGGGAAATCAGGCTCCCAGAAATGTTTGAGAGCTGACAGCACCCTCTAGTGAGTAAACGTTGAACTAGAAAATAAGAGATAATTTGAAAGTGTTAACTTTGTTGAAAAGGAAAGATGATCTAAAATTGTCAGCAGGAGTTCAACACATCTACGCATTAATGACCTCATATATATTTTTTTTAAAAAGGACTCGTTTTCTAACGTATTTAATGATTACACACAGAGCATCAGGGAGCGAATACCTTGCCTAGCGTTTCTGTCTTTTTTTAATTAAATCATCGTCTGAATTTAAATGGTTACAAATTAATTCTCTAGGTGGAAGCTCCCTCATAATTTATAATTATTCAGTATACTTGACCGAGGAGAAACCTTTAGATTTGTTTGCAATTTTCTGCACCGTGCAATACCCTCAAGTGTGTCCCACTTACGTCACTTAAGTCACTGTGGAAAACGTTTATCCCTCCTTTCACCCCAGAAGTGTCTCTTTCTTCGTTCGCCTATCACTTTGAAATGATTCACAATATTCTCTAGTAACACGAGCATGTTTCAGCTTTGTTCGAAGTATGCAGTTTTCTTTTGTCCACTCTCATTATACTCTAAACGTATTGATACGTGTAAACGTATTGATAAGTCATCGTTTATACCATTTTGTTCTCACCTAATATCGTTTAATGCACCATAGAATGTTATTCATTTCTATTACTTTGTTTTACTCCCCGCAATGTGTATTATATATTATCTGCTGCCCAAACAATTTGTCTCATCCACCCCACCCTCTTTCTTTCGATTGTTGGACTGTTCATATACTTGAAAGATCTCAGAATGTCTCTGCAGATACTTCTAGTTGTAGAACTTTCTCTACCATACTGATCTTGCGCTTGCCAGTATACATAGGCACAGTGCCATCTTAACCACTTTTGGGGCCCTGGGCACGGACATCTTTGGGGCCCCCTCCACCAAATCAAAGGAATGAAGTGATCAGGAATATCTGGTCGCATGCCCGACTCCCCCCCCCCCACCATCTTCGCGATCACAACCTATAGGTTGATATGCTGCCTTGTAGCATTCAAAATAAGCATGTTTACTCCCTTTAAGTCCCCTTACTCTCTTCATTCTTGCTCTAATCAGAATGATAAACAAGTAGCATTTGAAGGTCATTATTAGCAGTCTACGAAGAGCTTACTTCTGTTCTAGTATAGATACAGGATACTTTTTATCAATAGCATCCTGGAAGGTATGCAGCCTGTAGTATTAATGCAGGACCGTATGTAAAAGGTACATGTAACCCATAATAGAACTCGGATTAGCTGGCTCCAGAATGCGAAAGTGCTCATGCATGGATAGAGGAGACCAATTGGAAGGAAGGAGAAAGCTACACATGCCATAGCATGGATAGTGGATGCAGATTCGAAGCTACCAGGAAGGTGTCTGTATCCAGACAGACTGAAATAAGAAGTGGTACATGGTTTTCAAATAGTGGTGTCATTAGATATCAAAGGAACAAGTGCCTGTGATGTGCAATATATCAATGCTCACTATTCTAGTGGAAGCAACACAATAGTGAAACCACGAATGAGGCCTTTCTGAAGATCATACCCTGAGAAGTAAATCACTCTGAAGGGCTGACACTTTTGAAAGGATTAGGGGCTGGCAATTTTGAGAGGTTAGGCAATACAAGATTAAATGAGATGCCCAGTATCCCACATTGATTAACGTGTTGATGTGTGCCAACTCTTCAATTTCTGCATTTGAACACTCTTTTCCAGGGTTTATAATGAACTAAAACAATCTCATTTTATAAAACTGACTTGGAAAGTACACAAATCACATTACCCAACATGACCATTTCTAAAAATAAAATATTATAGATGGGTGTTACGCAAAATGGGAATGATTCTAGATTAATTCTCTCCATCATCAAGGGAAGTATGTAAGTACTAGCATACATATCAATGTTATTTAACACATTTAATCTGGGGTTTTCTTTCATATTTTAAAGCTTTAAATACTTCCAAAACAATGGCTTGTGACATTGTCATTTATAAACGTGCATAAAAACCTTTGACTTTTACAAAAAAGCAGACCGTTTTTGTGTCAAAGAGCAGACCTTAAAATATGCTTGCTCGAGGCCTGCAACACCTGGTTCGCTCTGTTCTGTCTACCACCCCTTCCAGTCAAAGGGCCTACATAAGAAGAAAGATCAAGTAATGGGCTAAACAATACCACTGCATCCACAAAGGCAACCCTCACAGAAGACAGCACTGTAATGTAAGAGATATTAGATGATTTGACCAGGATCTGTATTGTCACTGTATTGTCTGCTGACAAAGCCAGGATACAAGTATGAACACATTTGTTCCACAGTATTGGATACTTATTCACCTCTTGGACTAATAGTTTATGCTCATCATTGGAGGTGATTACCTAGGTTTTGCAACACCCCATCTGAACAAACCAATGTCTAGACCTTCACCATACCGATGATATGTTAGTTTTTATAGCAGTCCATATCTGGTTAAGGTACATTGCTGGTAATAGCACCTGTTGTGCTATAAAACCAGGTACATATGCAGACAGGTTTATAAACTTCAAACATAGGAAAGGCTCAGCCAGCTTTGATGGAATGTGCTAGTCTAATCCTGCATATGAACACATATCTCTGCAATGAGTGCTTAACACACTGAGCTAACTTCTAAACGATTGTGGCATTCATTTGATCAATATGCATTTAAACTTTAGCTATTGCACATGATCAACATAATTCCCAAAGGAAGGAAAGAATGCTACAGAGTTGTGCCCTTAGGAACACACAAAGTATGTATACCAGAGTGAACACAGAAGGCATTACATGATGAATTCATCAAGGCAGAATGTACTTGTCAAAACGGACAGGCAATGGGTTTAGAACCTCAGCAGCATGCACTAAAATATCCTGGCATGTGCTATGTAAGTCAGGTGAGCAATGGAATCTTACTTCTTTAGATCAGGCAGCAAGGTGGGGCCCTGGGCAAGTGCCCCTTTTGCCCTCCCATAAAAACATCTCTGCATAGGCAGCGTTTATGTTTTGCAGTGCTGTGGTTCTCTTCTCAGCTTATAATGTTTGAGAATGGTTGCTTCTTTCACATTTGCTAAGCTGTGCAGGCCACCTTCTCGCCTCACAAAGTGGTTGGAAGTGTGCCTCTTCTACGACATTTCTACGATGCCTACTCTAGAAGCTTCCAAACCATTCACGTACTTGCCACAATTGTACGCTATTCACCATTTAGCATTCTCACTGGTTTCACCCACATACCTCTTGAGCCCACTTTACTATATCATGTGATGCCATTTCCCCTTAGAAACGTTTAGATTCCCATCTCCTGCTTTACTCTGATATATCACTACTCCCCTATATAGGAGAGGAATAGTTGCTGCCTCATGAATGCTTGTTTTTCACATGAAGTTGGATGGCTTTTTTATTACCCACCTCTAGATTTAGCAGTGTTTCGAAAACTTGTATGCCTTTTATACCATTTCACTTTGCGAAAATGCATACAGTAAGGTCTGTTGCATTAAGGGATCACTTCACACCCATTTAGTGGGCATAGCTACACCAGTGTTAGGGAGAATTCTAATTTCTGTACTAATTCCCTTCAACCTTAGAGACCCCCAGCTCTTCTGCTGGACTTTAGGACTTTTTAATTTTAACCCTGGAGTGAGTGAACCCTTTTTCTCTCTCATTTTTTTTAGTTTTGATTTTTTTAATTTATTTATTTACAATTATATACATAAGCAGTAAGTACACAAATGAACAAGCAATTACAAAATACCAGGAAGAAGAAGAAGAAAAAAAAACATTAATTTTGTGGCTAGTATGCTTCCTCTGAGAATTAAAAATTGTTATTGGAAAGATTTGGACCGTCTCGTTCAAGAATTTTTATGGGACAGAAAACCATTGAGACTTGGTATTTGGACATTTCAGCTTCCAGTTCATCTGGGTGGATTGGGGGTTCCGTATTTTTAAAGCCTATCACTTGGCCTTTTCAGCTAATTCTTTCATTCCTTTTTTGAATGTAGAGTTGGACCGCTGGGTGGTGGCGGAGTCGAATGCCTTTGAGCCGGCTTGGTCCGGAAGCTATGTTGACTACTAACCTGAAAAGCACTGGTGGTAGATCATTAGTGACGACTTTTTTGCGCACAGCTTGGAGTGAGGTGTTGGCATTTTTGGGTATTGATGCTTTTAAATGCCAGGGGGCCTCTATTTGGCTGAATCATAAGATTTGGGATAACGCCAAAACAATTTTTTGGCCTGATTGGTATCTTGCTGGTATTAAACAGATTTCTGTTCTTGGGAGGGATGGTCGATGGCTGACTGCAACCGAAATGAGAGAAAGATGGGATTTTGTAATTTATCGGTTTCTGCTTATCGACGTCTGAAAAGATCTGTAGGTGAAGTAGACTGGTCAAACTCTCTGGACTTGAACATCTTTCTGGCCAAATCTAATGGAAAGGAAGGTGGTCTGGCCAGTAGAATTTATAAGTTAATTGTGTTACATTATCAAGTTAATGGGCCTCATTACGACCCAGGCGGTAAGTTACCGCCTGGGTCGTACCCTTACCACCATGGTGTAAACTACATTTACACCATGGTGGATGGCGGATTTACCGCCCCATTCCAAGTTGAGTGGGGCGGTAAATCCCCATTTCCCATTTTACCCTTCCCCATTCCCATTTTTGCCCCATAGGGCATAATGGGAATGGGGAAAGGCGCTAATTACGCCACCGTAAATTACGGTGGCGTAATTAGCACCAAGGTCCCTTTGCGGCATGGGTTTTAACGCCTGCAAAAAGCAGGCGTTAAAATCACCATCCCGCAAAGGGACCTTGGAATCAGGAGTTAAGCGTCGGCGCCGTAGGCGCCGTAAACCCCTTAACGCCTGGGTCCTAATGAGGGCCAATGACTGACTACGGGAGGTTTGGAGCGAGAGGATTGGTTTTGAAATTGATACCAGATGCTGGCAGAATATATGTTGAAATGCTTCCTTGTGTTCGCTGAATTTAGGTGAAAGGTCTCGGCAAATTAAGATTCTTAATTGTGTATACTGGTGTCCCAAAACATTACACAAAAGAGGCATGACAGATAGTGATGAGTGTTGGGGGTGTGTACAGGATGTTGGGTCTTTAGAACACATGCTGTGGAGCTGTGTACGGGTCAGAGGTTTTCGGAAGGAAGTTTGTGATGTATGTGACAAGATTACTGGTGGGGGGTCTGTCTTGGATTTCAAAACTGTGATCCTAGTTGATGATTCGGGGTTATCTGATCTTTGCTCTGCCCTTAAAACATGTTTTTTTAGGGCTGCCATTGTGGCCAAAAGATTAGTACTTCAAGGTTGGAAAAGCATGATCCCCCCTTCATTTTAAGATTGGGTCCAGGAGATGCACTGTCTATCAAGAACTGAAAAAATGATTTTCCCACTCTCTCATGTATTTTGATCTGATTTGGATTATCTATTTCCTTTGTTTTTGGAGTCTGACAAACTCCATAGGCATCCACATTTTGTATGGTGACACACAGCATCCTCTGGGGGGTTGGGGGGTTACTTAGCATCCCCTTTTCCTATTCACTCATGTAACATTTTTTATGTTACCCTCACTACTTTAGATGGCTGGTGGCAGTGGTTTAATTTTCCTACAATTGTGCTTTTCTACCGTAGGATGAATCCTCTGCTGCAGTATAGCACCCATGGATGACCATTGTGTTAAAATGGCCCGGTCTTCTTTTTTCACCATTTCTTGTTTGTCAGCTCTTTCTTGCATTTTATTCTGCACTCCAAACTAGGTTTGAGCCCTGTGTTCATTTTGCCTTTGGTGGGCTTCAGTATTGAAACCCGCCTCTGTCCAGTGTGTCTGGAAGGGCAGGAATTGAGGGAGGTGTCCGAAAACTCCCCTGTCCCTTGTCTTCTTGGTTACCTGAATGCACCCAGTCCTGATGCTTTGTGAGTGACAGCTAGGCTGTGCATGAATGGGAGAAACCTGTTTAAAAGACGAGGCTTCTTGGACTGAAGACAGAGTCGACCACTGAGAATAACAACCTGATGAACAAACCGTGAACACAGCTTGCTGCATCCTCCTGGACCATTCAACTGCCTGGTGAAGCCCTGCTGCTGTGCTGAAACTCCTTTTTTTTCTGATCGACAAGAGAAGCTCCAGATGGAACGACTTCTTACCTTGGGTTAGTGGGACCAACTAACCCACAGACAAACTTTGCTGGAAGACCTTCCTCAACTGGCTGTTACTTCTTTGCTGTTGCTGGAACCGCGTGCCATGGGTCGAGAAATCTGTAGTCGAGTGCAATGTTTGTAACCCTGGCAAAAGCTCCAGGAGTCTCCTGAGGACCCTCCCGAAGCAGGACGGCCCAAGCTCATGTCACCTCACCAGAGTGTTGGACTCAAGGTGTGAAGGAAGCCCAACCGGTGTCCAAGATCTGTGGTTGTGTTGTTTACCGAGCGCTGAAACCGCGAAGTGCTGCTGATCCGAAGAACGGCCATAGCTGCCGCTGACCTTTGACTTGCTGTGCAGGAGTCCTTCAGACGTCCTCCCTCTTGTCCCCACAACTGAGGCACAGGAACACACGATATGCATCACTGCAACCAGACAGAAGCCAGCTGGATCCTCTTCCTCTAACCGAAGGTACTGTTCTGACTTTGGGGTACTTAGCTTTTTGTCTGTAGCTTGCTTTTCTCAGTTGAGACTTGCAGTAGCTGCATTTCTAGAGTTGATTCAGGGTCGGATTGGCCCCTCGGCCTTTCGGCCCGTGGCTGGGCCGAAATCGTCCCTGGGGTCTGGGGTCCAGTTTCTGGCCACTCCTGGGCTGGGGGAAAAATATATTTTTTTTAAAAAACACCTGCCACGTGCAATATGGAACTATACACACAAATATTAATGATACATATGGTGATCCATTTTTGTATGAAATGTAAATCACATTACAGTAAAATCATAACCATATTTTTCGTTGTGTACTTAGGAACAATGCTATTTGATGCCACTTCCTGTTTTGTCAAGGGGTGAAAGGTTGTGTTTCATCGCTTACCGGGATGTCACTTTGGGGTGGGGTCAAATGACATCAATTCCGGTGATGTCATCAGAGGTCAAGGGTTGTGAGGCGAGGTGCGGGCCACTTTTTTGGGGGTTCCGGGCCTATTTCTTCTCCCAGTCCGACCCTGAGTTGATTGTAGCTCCAACTTTCACAAGTGTAACAGCTTGTGACCTAACAGTGATTTTCTTCAACAAACTCTCTAACTTTGTGCAAGACTTTTAGTGCCTCAGCTCCATAGACTTTGCTCCAATTGACTTTGGCTGTCCTGGCTCCCTGCACACTGTTCTGTTCTCTTCCACTGACTTTGATTCTTACTGTCCCTCATAGGTGATACATTGGTTTTTAACTAATAATGCTGGGAAAGTTTTTTATCTAGACTTCATTGGAAGATTTAAAGTGCTCACATGCCCTGAGAACCTGTTTAACCTTTTTTCCTTCCTTTCACCTTTCATTTCTACCAACCTCAGAATTTACCAAGTATAAAAGTCACATATAAATTGCATTACTGTACTAGTTAGTGAAGTCATCCCAGAGTGTAGGAAGTGTGTATGAAGCATCTCTAAAGAATATGTACTTGCTTGAGAACGTATTTTGAAGTATATTTTTATTGTTGCACATTGCACTTTTTAAAGAATGCTTATTTAAAACTGACCGTTAAATAAATAAACAATTATTTTACTAGAAAACCTTGAATGTAAGTGTTACTTGGATACTTGTATTGGTGGATTTCAATGCTACAGCTCTAAAGCTCACATTTACCCCTCTTGAGATAGGTCTGGCTGCTCAGTCACACTACCAGCTTGTGTAGTACAGACCTATACCAATAGGTGGGTTACCTAATACCAAGTGGACAAGGGTTGTGTAGTCTCCCCCAGAGGTATTACCTCAATTCTTGCCTAACACTGGTGGCAGGCGGTGGGTTAGACATACAGGGTTCATAGTGAAAGGTTCGAATACAAAAGGATCGAATGCAATACTTTGGAACCAAAAGGATCTAAAAAAAATGTTTTTGAATGCCTGTTTTCTTTTTTTTTTTTGGGAGGGTCTCCCCAAAAAAAAACCGTTTGTTTGGGGAAATACCACTAATTTTACCTATACGAAACCAAAAAAAATACAATACATTAAAAAAAGGCATTTGATCATTTTTTTTCGATCCTTTTGTTTCGAACATATTGCATTTCGAAACTTTGTATTCGTAACTTTGACTGGACACCACATAGAGTGGTTACATTGACTATTTGCTCTACTTGTGCCCAACTAAACCAGCCACAAGGCTAAGCTCCATCAACAAGTGAAACAATTGTAACATGCCAAGTATGGATAACTTCAACGAAGAAGCCCTGATTGTTCTGATAGTAAATCAACTGAAAGATATGTGCAAAACCAGGGGTTTGCCTGTGAAAGGAAAGAAATGTCAATTCATTGCAAAGTTGATGAATCACCAAAGTTTGGCTAGTAGCTGGTAACACCTACTAACCCAAGTAATGATGAGGATGACAGTTTAGAGTTAAACTCCAATCTGCAAGAGGAGCCGGAGAAGGTAGAAGAGTTGCAGGAAGAGGGATCCTCAGCCTATTTCCATTGGGACCCTACAAGGTCCACGGTTAAGCCCAGAATATGTTTCTCTTGAAAGAATGAGATTAGAGGTGGAATTCAAAAAGTTGAATGCTCAAGGTGAAGCCAAACATCAAGATATCAAACTCAGAGAGAGGGAGATGCAACATGAAATGGATATGAAAAGACTGTCTCTTGATTCTACTTCCCTTTCAGAGTCCTCTGGGTTTTCTAATCCCAAGAAGCCTCACCTGGCCAAAGAAGCAGTGAGTATGTATGAATCTAAACTTGATGTGTTGGATTGGCTGGGTACATTTGAATACACCTATGGTCTTCAAGGAATCAGTGGGATTGATTTAATTCCATGGCTCATGTATAGGCTCCCCCTGAATTGCTGTGACGCTGTAATGGAGTTGGGTGCCATTGAGAGAAAGGATTTTCAATCGGTGGTGAAGCTGGCATTAATAGTCAGATTTGGGAAAACTCCTTCCCAGGATCTTAAGAGGTTTGGGACCCTCAAAAAGACTAATGGTAGCCCTTGGGCTACCTGGGTATGTGAATGTTTAAAGAACGTAGATGGTTGGGTTAAGGGTTACAGAGTGAACACATTTGAAGGAATGAGAAATCTTTTTTTGTTAGAATCAATTTTAATGCCTGCTCTCCTGAGCTGAGACAGCACTTGGCTGACTCAAAAGAGATTGATCCCAAAAATCTAGCACAGGCTGCTGACTTGTGGGTAGTCAACAGGGCCACTCACAAGGACTCTGGGGCAACTTACAAAAAGGAAGAGGGGAAGCTAAGGCACTCAAAGGTGTAAAGACTGGAGGGGGGTATTGTATCCGGTCGGCAGTCTTTTGAGTCTGACGCCCAGGGAGCTTTAGCAACGTTCAGCTGGTGCATGATGGTCCCTCGTAGCTCAGGAAGAAGTCTCCTAGCCAGGGCCTCTATTGGATCAGTTTCTTGACAGTGATGCAGCTTTCAGAATAACAAAGGACAGCTGCAGCAATTCTTCTTCTTCCAGCGGGCTTCAACGTTAAGCATCAGTTTCAACTTCAGCTTCTGAACGATAGTGAGAGGCCCCCAGAGATACTGTTGATCTCCCATTCACTCTGCTGGGTCACACTCAGGCAACCAATCATTCAGAAGGGCATTTAGAATCTTTAGAGGGAATCGAGACTATATTAAGCATATCTGGACTGGGCTTGTCAATATGCTTTATTTACAGGTTGCCCAGGTGGGCGGATCCTCACACAGAACTGTCTCTTGGTATCAGGAGTCAGTGTTCTGCCATTGCTTGATCTAACTTGATTTCTTTCTGTGGTCTATCATTGATTCATCTTATAATCTGATTCGTATGACATTTGAACTGTTATCAGTTGATGCATTTCAAAGAAATCAATAGTTAAGAGTGGTACCATGTAGACCTGTATATATTTGCCGTTATAGTATTGCCAGAGTACAAAGTGTGTTATTGTGATTGTGTATATAATTGAAACCTCATTTATATAAAGAACTCTGTTTTCACTAACATAGTGTGTGGACATTCCTATGTGGGTGATTGGGGACTACACTGTACTTAAGAACCAGCCTGCATCACCTCCTGAGAGCTTAAGCCTTGATTGCTCGACCATAGCTACCAAATAGAGAATCTTGGCTGGGGTAGACTGTGTTTCGACTCTGCCATATAGAGAGCATGAGTGCTGATACCCCCTCCAGTCTATACACTGGTGGCTGCGGTGGGATGTTAATGGTTTTAAGAATCAGTGTGTAACCTTGCCACTTACAAAATATCTCCACTTTTTTAAACTGAGGTTTAGTTGTGTACTAGATAACTACATTACAAGCAATGGAATCTATTGCAAATGGCAAATTTACTAGTATAAGCTTAGTAGCTCTCCAGAGTGCTTGTGAAGCCAGGGAGTTAGACTTTGAGGATAAGTCTAGGGCTGAGCTAATAGCTGCCCTGGTGGACTACCAGGCTGATTGTGAAGCTCTTGAAGGGGATATGCAACCATTGAGGCCCCTGTTGTTATTGAATCTGATTCTGGGAATGTCACCACTCCTGCTGCCTCTGTTCCGACCTCCAGAAATGTTTCTTCAGGGAATTCCTTGGAACTGGAATTATTAAGGATGCATTTGGCCTTTGAATATAGAAAGTTGGAAACTGAAGCTTAACTTAAGAAAGAGGAGTTGGCACAACAAGTGATACTCAAAGATAAGGATCTTGAACTTAAAAACAAGGACACTGCATGTCAGAAAATCCAGCTAGAGAAAGCTAGAGTAGAGACTTCAGTGAAACCAGTTGAGTGTGCCAGGTCCCCAGCCACAAAGTTTATGAAATATTTGGTTGGTGTGTATGTGGACTCTTCTTATATCCGCCAATGGATTGAAGCATTTGAGATGGCTTGTGGAATCCACAATGTTGATAAAAGAGATTGGGCTAAGTGTTTGTTAAGCAGGGTGTCTCAGACTGGATATGAGTATATTCTGAAACTAAGTGTGGAAGAAAGGGGTCAGTATGAGTGTATGAAGTCTGCTTTGATTGCTAAGTTTGGCAAGACACCTACCAAATACCTTAAAAGATTCAGGGAATTTAAGAAAAGAGAGAATGTGTCTTGGGTTGACTGGGTGAGTGCTGCACATATGAATTTGATGGGGTGGATTGACCGATACAAGGTGAAAACCTTTGTTGAATCGTCCCACCTTTTGTTTTTTTAACATTTTTCTGAAGCCTGTTCACCAGAGCTGCGTCAGTATGTTGCTGACCAGAACATTTTAGATTCCTTTAAGCTGGTCAGACTGGCTGAAAATTGGGTCTCCCACAGGGTGTCCTCTACGGACTCCAGTGGGAAGGACAAGGACAAAGAAAAGGGGACCTCTTAGAAGTCTGAGGAGTCGCAGAAGCAATCACAGTTGGGTAAACCAAAACCTTCCTCTCCTAAGACCCACAAATCTAGTGGGGATAAGTCCTATGTGGGAGGGAGTAAGAGTAGTGGTCCACCTGATACAAAACAGGCTCCCAGTGGCCCCAGTACTGTACCCCGCATTCCTGGCACTTGTTGGGACTGTGGGGCTCTGGACCACAAGAAAGGTGACCCCAAGTGTAAGGGTAAGGCACTTGGAGGCCAGGCTGTCAGCTTGACTTACCCTTATCACATGCCTTAGGTGGCAGCCACTCTCCCCCCCTCTACATAAATCACATTTGGTGCTCCTGTAGAGATTTCCCTAGTGTCCCTTGGGGCCTGGGACCAGTACACAGAAGTACTGGCTACAATCCCACAGATCACACATAGGTTTTTGAGAAGTGTCCTCTTGAATGTCAGCCTTCTACTGGCTTGAGAGCCACTGGTGCAAGCATGACAGTGGTGGACAGGACCCTGCTCAAGCCAGAGGACTATGTAGGTGCTCCTCTGAGAACTACCAGGTTAGTTTGTGGGCCTCCAAAATTATCGCCTGAAGCCTTAGTCAACATTACGATTGGAGACAAAACAGCAAAGCTTCCTGTCCTGGTTCAGGACAACGTACCTGCTAACATTTTGCTAGGCAATAATTTGGTGGAATTGGGAATTATCGCGTATGGTCTACCCATGGTTGCTGCGCCGGTCACCCGATCACAGGTAACACCGGGTCTGACTGAGAGTCAGGCACCCGAGCCAAAAGGGCGACCCAAGGCAAGAAGAAGGAAGAGCAAGAAGGCCACCTCTGTGAAGGGGGCTCCTTTTCCTCCTGCTGCTTCCGCAGCACTCACTGGGATTCATTATCTGGACGGGCTGGGTCCAGTGGTGAACCCAAACTAAACTCCTGACGGAGAAGAGGCAGAAGACCCTCCTGAGGGAGAGATGCTCAACCCAAAGGATCACCCCAACCTTTAATGCCTGCTGGCTAATGGGGGCCCTTTAGGGGAGACTTCTGTAAGGGACAGAGAGAGTGTCACTCTAGCGAGGGTCTGAGGAAATGGACCCTGGCCCAGGCACAAGGAGAAGTGCCTAGGTCTTTCCGAATCGGGAGGGTGAGCTCCTTTGTAGTGAGCCCACTAAGTCTGAACCTAGTGCCCTCAAGAGGTTGGTGGAACCCCAGGTTTACAGGCCCTTCCTACTGCAGTTGGCGCATGAGGTGTCCTTGGCTGGTCATCTTGGGACCAAGAAGACAAACTAAAGGCTCTCTGCCCATTTCTACTGGCCCCGGATGGGAGTAGAAGTGGAGTCCCACTGCAAGACCTGCCCAACTTGTCAGTTGTCTGGCAAGACTGGAGGCAGTGTCATTGCCCCACTGCAGCCATTGCCAGTGGTTTGCACACCATTTGAGAGGGTGAGCATCAACACTGTCGGTCCCCTTGACCTTCCCACTTCAGGTGGACATCAGTTCATCCTGGTTTTGGTAGATCATGCCACTAGGTACCCTGAGGCTATACCCCTTCGGATTGTTACTGCCAAGGTGGTTGCCAGGGCTCTCCTGGGCATTTTCATCAGAGTTGGATTCCATAAGGAGGTTGTCTCTGACAGAAGATCCAGCTTCATGTCGAGTTATATGAAAACAATGTGGAAAGAGTGCTGGATAACCTACAAGTTCTCCATCTCTTATCACCCCCAGACATATGGTCTGGTTGAGAGATTTAGAAAAAACTCTCAAGGGCTTGCTGGGTGCTTTGGAAGAGCCCCTAAGGATAAAAATGGGATCTTCTCCTGTCATGCCTGCTGTTTGCTTACAGAGAGGTACCTCAAGAGGGTGTTGGTTTCAGCCCCTTTGAGTTACTCTTTGGACATCCCGTGATGGGGCCCCTTGCCTTGATCGGAGAAGGTTTGGAAGCCACCCCTCCAGGTCCTTCCAAACAAGTGTGGGACTATGTGTTAGGCCTCAGACAGAGGATGACACAGATGATGGGTCAGGCGATAGCGAATCTTAAGGCAAGCCAGGAATTGAACAAATACTGGCATGACCTTTAAGCATCAGAAGTGGATTGGACTCCAGGACAGGAGATCCTTGTGATGGAGCCTACCAAGCCTAGAGTTTTGGCAGATAAGTGGACAGGACCCTTCCGGATAATCTCCAAGATGTGCAAAGTCATTTATCTGGTTGACATGGGAATCCCTGTGGTAGCCCCTCAGGTATTCCACGTCAACAGGCTCAACCTTTCCATAGGCGAGCAGAAGTCTCATGCCTCTTGCTAGCTTCAGAGCAAGAAGAGGATGAGAGTGAGCGCCTTCCTAATTTGCTGCACAGCAACCCTCAGTATGGCTCAGTGGAGGGAGTGCATCTCTCTCCAAATCTGACTCCAGATCAACAGAGGGCCTGCAGGGCTTTGCTCCAGCAGTATGCGCCTCTGTTCTCGCTGACACCAGGCCTCACTCCATGGTGAAGGCACACAATTGACACTAGTGACAGCGTACCTGTCAAAAGCAGATGTTATAGGATGTCAGAAGAACCACATCCAGGCTGAGGTCGCCAAGATGTTGGATCTGGGTTTTATTGAACCCTCAAGCAGTCCCTGGTCCAGTCCAGTGTTCCTTGTCCCCAAGGCAAGTTCCCAGGCAGGTACCAAGGATTGGCGGTTCTGTGTGGAATACAGAGGAGTCAATGACGTCACCAAAACTGAGGCGCACCCATTTCCCAGGGCTGATGAGCTTGTGGACACCATAGTGCTGCCAAATTTGTGAGCACCTTTGACCTTACCTCAGGCTATTGGCAAATAGCTCTGATGGACCATGCCAAGGAAAAGACTGCATTCTCAACACCTGAGGGGCTCTACCAGTTTAGAGTCATGCATTTTGGGTTAAAAAAATTCCCCTGCCACCTTCCAGAGATTGGTCAATCATGCACTCAGTGGGCTGGAGGTCTTTTGTGTGGCCTACCTAGACGACATTGCTGTCTACAGTTCCACCTGGGAAGTGTATTTGACTCACCTGGATAAGGTGTTGTAGGCCTTGAAAAGGGCTAACCTCACTCTCAAGGCCACCAAGTGTCAGATAGTTCAGGGGAATGTCACATATCTTAGTCATGAGGTAGGAGGGGGCCAAATCCAACCTCTCCCCAGTAAGGTACGAGATGTACATACCTGAGAGACTCCCACTACTCAAACCCAGGTGAGAGCCTTTTTGGGCCTCACAGGGTATTATCGCAACTTCATGGCGGACTATGGAACCATAGCTGCCCCTCTGACAGCTCTGACTTCACCCAAACAACCGAGGAAGGTTAATTGGACCGAAGACTGTCAGAAGGCCTTTATTGGCTTGAAGGAAAGGCTGTGTAGGGCACCTCTGTTGTGTGTGCCTGATTACAGCAAACCCTTTATCGTCCAAACACCGAAATTGGAGCTGTCTTGTCCCAGTTAGATGACAAAGAGAGGGAACATCTGATCATATTCATCAGTAGACAACTCAAAGGTAGAGAACTTAGGTGGGCTATTGTTGAAAAAGAATGTTTCAGTATAGTTTGGAGCCTTAGGCATTTTAGGCCCTACCTTACGGGGTCTACCTTCAAGGTCCAAACAGACCATAATCCCTTGAAATGGCTTATGCAGATGAATGGTGAAAACCCGAATCTGCTCAGGTGGTCCACTAGCCTGCATGGGCTAGACTTCACCATTAGGAATAGATCAGGGAAGAATCACGATAATGCAGATGGCCTTTCCAGAAGGTGTGTTGACTGTCTGGATGATGGTGTCAATCTCTTGGGAGATTAGACCACCCTAACCTCAGTCTGGGGGTGTGTGACTGTGATGCTGGAAATGCATTGGAGGGACAGGCCCTCCCTGTCCTTGTTCTTTAGTACTTTTTCATGTGTGTTCTGTATTGTTTTCTGCCCAGGAGTCCATGTGGGACTCCTGGCAGTGTTGCTCTTGCTATTTTTGGTTTGTTGTACAGACCCTTGGAATGCCCTTATGGCACCCATCGGTGGGGGTACAGCCCTGTGCCCCTAGTGTATGTTTTTGGGCACCTGTGTGTGGCCCACAGAGCAGGGCAGGGTATGGGCTAGTGGCAGCTCCATGCTGAATTTTACAGGTGCTCTGAGTATCCTCCATTTTGGGGATACCCAGGCCCTGCCATTGGAATCAGTGGATTCCTAATAGGAAACAAGATGACCCCTGTGGCCTCTTGCTTTCTGTTGCCTGTTACCTTGTTTTTCCCAAAGTCCTGGGAAGCCCTGCCTCTGTCCCTTCCCCCTGACTGGCTGTTGGGTGGAAGTTCCATATATGGTATTGTGGGGAAGTCCAGGCTAGACTGGCTGGAGCCTTCCCAGTGACTTTATGTTGTGGGTACACCCTTGGGGTGGGACCTGGGTGAATGGAGTGGATGAACAATATGCACTTCTTGTTATGGGTGCGGGTTTCTGGTATGTGACACAAAGACTCAGACAGCCCTGGCCGAAACTGGTATGAATGCAGCGTGGAGTGCTAAATGGCTGGGTACTTGTCCCAATACGCATTCCTTGTTGTGAGTGTCTTAGAGGGAGGAGAATGGCCTGAATGCCTGGTGAGCCTGATTGGCTGCCTGCCTGCTGAATGCCCTTCTGAGTGATTGGTTGCCTGAGTGTGACCCAGTAGAATAAATGAGAGTCCAAACAGTATATCTGGGGGCCTCTCACTGCTTGAAATCGTTCAGAAGCTGAAGTCGAAAGTGATGCTTGATCTCGACCACCGAGCCCGAAGAAGAAGGTAGACTTCTGTTACCTTCACTGCAATCTGAAAGCTGCTGCTGTGACGTCAAGACTGATCCTAGAGAGGACCTGGCTAGGTCCTCTTCCTGAGCTACTAAGGACTATCGTGCACCGCTAACCTTCGCCAAAGCTCCCTGGAAGTCAGACCCTCGACAGGCTGCCCACTGGAGACGGGGACCGCCATGGAGAAGAAAGAGAAGCACAGGATATTCCGTCCACCATCGTCTACCAGGGTTCGCAGTTTTGCTATAACTGCTGGAGGCCCGTCGAAGTCGTGTTGCCCAGAAGCGTGGACCGCTTAACGCTGTGCCGCCACCGACCGGAGCCGCAACACTCCACCTGATTAAGACACTTTGAATCCAAGGACGCTCCCACCTGCACTGTCGACTGCTTTGTCCTGCCGGAGAAAGTCGAGGCTGCTGACGCGCCGAGGAGCATCCGCCGGTGGGTTTCCCGCCACCCAAAGACTGCAGAGACGGCAGACGACTCAACGCCCTTGCTGGGCCAAAGTTCTTCATAGACTCTTTGCGGCTACGAACCCTTATCGACGAGGTGTCCCGCATGCCACGACCGATCGTCGACAAGCACTGCCAGGACTGAAGCTGCTGCCTCGACGCCCTAAAACCTTTTCATCGACGACTCTCGACACCAAGGTTCACCTTCTTCAGGGCCTATCAGTGATCCGTGGCTCCTGCCTTCAAGGGGGCCACTCAAGAAGGATCCATCGACGCCTCATAGAAGAACTCTGCTATTCCAGGTACATTTGAGGTGGTAGAACTATTTAGAAGGAAATAAGACTCATATTGAACAATATATCGACTGGGCTTGTTTTATATCTTTATTTACAGGTTTATTAAATGATTTGTGTGACATTTGACCAAAGTACAGTTGATGCACTTTAATGAAATCTGATAGTAATTGTGGTACCACGTAGAACTGTGCATATATTTGCCATTGTAGATTAACTGAGCACAAAGTGAGTTACTGTGATTGTGTATATATAACCTTGAACCTTAATTATATAAAGACTGTGTTTTCACTAATACAGTGTGTGGACATTTGTTTGTGGGTGCTTCAGGAATACACTGTACTTAAGAACCAGCCTTCATCACCTCCTGAGAGCTAGGTCTTGATTGCTCGCACACGTTTTACCAAATAGAGAATCTTGGCTGGGGTCCTCTGTGCCTCTCCTCTGCCATATAGAGAGCAGGAGTACAGATACTCCCCTTAAGTCTTTACGGTCCTAGCCTCTGATCACGAGGAGGAGGAGGAGGAGAGTGAGCCTCTCCCTGATCTCCTCAGGGGCAACACTCAGATGAGACAATTGAAGGAGTAAAACTTTCTTCAGATTATACTCTGCATCAACAGGAGGAGTGCAAGGCTCTGTTAAATCAGTTTGCCTCTGTCACGTCCCCGGTCCTGCCCTCCTCCCGTCACTCACCAGGCACCATTCGTTCCCATACCCACCACCCACACCAACGGGGAAGACACGGCAGGCGGGATGTCCGAGGGGGCAGAACCACCTCTTTCCGCCCATTTCCGTGCTGGCGCTTGCCATGGCGTCTCATACATGCCCGACGGCTCCGGCGTCGTCGACTCCAGCTCCCGCGCACGGGGGATTCTGATCGCGTCTCGCTCAGACGATCACGTGACTGATCACGGGATCGCCTGTAGCCGACGCTGGCATCCACATCGGACGAACACCAATCACTGATGGTTTACGTCCATCACGTGACGCTCCTGTGCGGTCACGTGCCCTGTCACGTGATCTACCTTTCCTTCAAAAAGAGCTGAGAGGAATCACTCAGTGCTTCACAGGTGTTTCCACCAGAGACCTGTTCGGCATTACCCTCGTTCTTTCTGATACACTTTGGAACTCGACCACGGACCGTTACTTGGACTTGTCTTGGATTGCCCTTTTGTTTCGACGCATCTACTGGACCCTTGGAACTCTTGACCCCTTTTTTCTGGCCCTGGAATTGCTCTGGATTACCCTTCTGTTTTGGCGAACTTCTACCCACGCAATTCCTGGCGATCACGTTTTGTCTCCTGAGTCATTTGGGGTTCACCACCTGGACCTTGGATGGACTTACTATCTGGTCACGCTCTGGCTACCGGTGTGAGTTGGAGGAAGTGCTGTACATCCCAGCCTGCTGTTGGTCTTCCCTCGTTGTCTCTTCAGGTTTACTACCTGTCCTATCATCCCCAGGGTAAGCTTTGTCAATATTCCTTGTTTGCTTGCACTGCCATTATTGTTCATAGTATACATGATCCTAACCTTTGCCTTACAGCTCTCGGGGGTCCTTCCGGTGTTCCGGGTATCTGATTGACGACGCCACTCATCACCTGTGGCCTCAAAGATTGCTAGGGCAGTATTCTTTACCTGCTCGAGCGGTACTTGGGGACGGAGGTAGTTTATAGCTGCACGACCATCAAGGCGAATCACCGAGATCAGAACAGCCTCCCTGTTTTCACTGACACCAGGCTTGACCCCTTGGGGCCAGCATGGTATTCTCACTGGTGACATTCTCCCTGTCAAAAGCAGGGGTTACAGGATGTCAGATCATATCAGATCCCACATAAAGGAAGAGGTCAAGAAGATGCTTGATCTTGGGGCCATAGTGCCATCTACACGTCCATGGGCTAGTCCAGTTGTGCTAGTGCCAAAAGCAGGAACCAAGGAATCTAGATTCTGTGTGGACTATAGAGCTCTTAATGCAGTCATCACGGCTGATGACCATCCTGTACCCAGGACTGATGAGCTGGTGGATAAACTTGGTTCAGCCAAGTTCCTCAGTACATTTGACCTGACCTCAGGCTATTGGCAAATAGCTCTGACAGACCATGCAAAGGAGAAAACTTCATTTTCTACCCCAGGAGGCCTCTACCGGTTTAAGGTTATGCCTTTTGGACTCAAAAATGCACCTGCTACATTTCCGAGGATGGTGAATGAAGTCCTGAATGGGATGGAGGACTTCTTCATGGCATACTTGGATGACATTGCAGTGTTCAGCCCCACTTGGGAAGAGCATCTTCACCACCTAGGATATGTTTTGCAGGCTCTTGAACAGGCCCATCTGACATCTGACCCTGAAGGCTAGTAAATGTCAAATTGGTCAGAGTAAAGTGGTCTACCTTGGACATGAGGTAGGAGGAGCTGGAACATGGCCATTGACTAGCAAAGTACAAGCTGTACAAGACTGGGCCACCCCTACTACTCGAACCCAAGGGAGAGCCTTTCTAGGTCTCATTGGGTACTACAGGAACTTCATAGAGAACTGTGGGACCATAGCTTCTCCCTTGAATGTGATCTCTTCACCCAAATTCCCCAAGAAGGTCAGGTGGAATGAGGAGTGCACTGAGGCTTTTGAAGGAATGAAGAAAGCCCTTTGTCAAGGTCCAATCTTGAGAGCTCCCGATTACAACCAATCCTTCATTGTACAGACAGACACTTCTAACACAGGGATAGGTGCCGTTTTTAGTCAACTGGATGAGAAAGGCAGGGAACGGCCTATTTGCTTCATCAGTAGGAAACTGAGGGACCGTGAGACAAGGCGGGAAACTATTGAACGTGAGTTTTTTTGCCATTGTGTGGCTTCTACTTTTGTTATTCAGACAGACCACTGTTAGGCAAGATTGCGTGTGGTACCCTGTGGGAGACTGCACCAGCCTTGTCCTCTTGGCAATAGCTAACACAACCTTTGGTATAAGCATGTACTACACAATTTGGTAGAGTGACTGAGCAGCCAGGCTTATCTCAATAGGGGTCAATGTGAGCTGTAGGGCTCTAACATATAGATTCACAGTGATAAGTATCAAAATAAACACGTACTCAAGGTTTCTTGATTAAACAAGTATTTATTTATTTAACAGTCAGTTTGAATAAGCCTTCTTTACAAGGGAGCAAAATATGTAACACACAAATATACTTAAAAAAGACACACTCTCAGCTTCACTAAATCAGTAGATACCCATTTGGGAAGGCATACAGATACTTCCTACACCCTGGGTTACCTAAATATCTAGGACACTGTGGACACTGATATATCACTGGTACATTTAGAGCAATACTGAGTTTGGTATCAAAGGAAATGGTTTAGGGAATAAAACAATGGTTAACAAATATTCTTAAGCAAGTAAGTACTTTTGAACCCCCAATGCAAAGTAAATTATAATTCCCAGCTACACAAGTTATAGAATGTGTGACTTTTGTTGAGGGATAGTTAAAGCACAAAGTCAGAGGATAGAAGAGTATTTCAGGGAGCCAGGACAGCCAATGTCAATAGAGCAAGGTCTAGGGGAGGGAGCTGAAGCACTTCTTGAAGGTAAGAAAAAAGTCTTGTGCAATGTTTTAGAAATCTTTCTAGAAAATGAAATCACTGTTGGGCCAAAAGCTGGGAGGCTTGTGAGGGGCAAAGCTGCAAGCAACCAAGACAAGTCTCAACTGAGAGCTAGCAAGGCTACACGACAAGAGGTAAGAACCCCTTAGTTTACAGTACCTTAGGTCTGAAGAAATGGGTTCCAGCTGGCTTCTGTTCCAGTTGTAGTATGCAGATCGTGTTGTTCCTGGGCCTCAGTCATGGGGACAAGAGGGAGGACGTCTGGGGAATCCTGCACTACGGTTTGAAGGTCGGCGGCAGCAATGGGCACACTTCAGATCAGCAGCACTTCGCAGCTTCATCTTCTCGTGAATAGCACCACTGCAGTTCTCGGATACCTTATGGACTTTCCTTGCATCTGGGGTCCAACCCTATGTTGAGGTGGCTCAGGCTTGGTCAGTCATGCTTCATGGGAGTCCGGAGGATGTTCCTGGAGCTCGGGTCTGACTTAAAGACCAGACACACGATTCTGGTGTTCCTCTCCCAGGCAATCGGTTCCTGCAGCAGCAATGGAGGTACATCCAGCTCCAAGAGGATTTCCAGATGAGTTTGTCTTGGGGTCCATTGGTCCCACCAACCCAAGGGGAGAAGTTGACCTTTGCAGTGCTTCTCTAGTCGAGGCAAATTCTGAGGTTCAGCACTGCAGCAGGATTTCACTGGGCAAACCAACAGTCCAGGAGTTGTAGCAAGCAGCTCTTCCAAGTTCTTCTTCGGATTCCTTCGTCCAGTGGTCGACTCTGCCTTCCAAGCAAAAGGACTTGCCTTTTTATGCAGGTTTCTCCCATTCATTCACAGCCTAGCTATCACTCACACAACAGGGTGGCTGTCCTCCAAGGGCAGCCAGACAGCCAATCACCTTTGGGTGCATTCCTGTAACCAAGGGGATTAAGCACAGGGAGTTTCGGGCACCTCCCTCACTTCCTGCCCTGTCAGACACGTTGGTGCCAGAGGCAAGCTTCACTGGTGAATCCCACCAAAGACAAAACAAACAAAGAACCAAACCTGGTTTGGCATGCAATTAAGTCTCACGAAGGACCTTTCCACAAGAAATGTCAAAAAAAGAAGGCCAGGTCCATTTTGACACAATCGTAGGAAAAAGTAAACCACTGCCACCAGCCATTAATTGTAGAAAGGGTAACATAAAAATGTTACATGAGGAACTAGACAAAGGGGATACTAAGTAACCCCTCCAGCACTCTATGGAAGATAGTGTGTGCTGGGTCTACAAAGTTACAAAAGTTAAGTAAAGTCAATTTCACTTTACTGCTCTTGGAAACATTAGTTTACCCAAGAGAAGGTATTTAAACCTTTGGGAAATCTGAAAGACTTCCCTGTGCCACTGCATGGAAGGTCACAGTACTGGATATGCATTCTCCCGATGTATTGGCCCTGGACTTGGAATTGCGGGATAACACCCCTGTCCTAGTTGTTAATGTTTACAGCAGGGGCATGCCTGGCGGAAGTGTGTCATTCCTAGAGAAGATTAAGAAGGAAGTTATGGCATGTGGGCGCTCCTCCGGACTTCCAAAAATGTTGATTATGGGATCTCAATGCCCAGATTGAGCCAGTGTCCACTTTGTTTGAAGCCACGACAAAGGAGGATAATGTCTGGGGTGTGAACCCCCGCTTACTAGCCCCCCAAGGAGGCAGTATGAGGCAGCATATGAGATGGTCATCCTGTTACCCTCATCCCGAGCCTCATTTTAGGGGCGTGTAATGGACATTTTGCGGGCGAACTCCCTGCAGCGCATACTTTTGACAATGGTCGGTCGTCTAGCAAAATTGATTATGGGCCTCATTACACGTAGTGCGGTAAGGGTTTACCGGTACCGGTAAGGGCACCGGTACCGGTAAACCCATACCACCTTACTACGAGGTCCCTTTGCGGGTTGGTACTTTAACGCCTGCTGTTTAGCAGGCGTTAAAAACCAACCCGCAAAGGGACCAGGGTGCTAATTACGGTACCGCAATTTGCGGCACCGTAATTAGCGCCTTCCCCATTCCCATAGAGCCCTATGGGACAAAAATGGGAATGGGGAAGGGCAATGGGGGAAGGGGGAATTACTGCCCCACCAACCTTGGAATAGGGCGGTAATTCCCCTTTCCTCCAAGGCGGTGCCGGTATTTTACCGGCATGGACCAAGGTGCTAATAGCACCTTGGTCCTCCGCCTACCGTGTAATGAGGCCCTATGTGTTTGTCAATCTGGAGGCCTGGAGATTTATTGAGGCATTTGAAATCACCAGGAAGGTGGAGAGCGACCACCACCCCCTATGTATGACAGTGATTAAGGGTTTCTGGGGGGATGACATAACACTTGCTCCTGATTTATTGGACCAGGTAAGAAAGAATGTGAGGTGGAGTTGCTTGGACCTGGAAGAGGTTCTCCCGCAGGTGTATGCTACAATTTGCCCTGTTCTCGAGGACTTTGCAAGGTCAGACCCGAGAGATGCTGCAGCCTTGATTAAGTTCTATGAGGAAATCATGGGGACAGTAGGAGTCTATTGTTCTAAACCTGCAACAAACACATATAAACCTAGTGAGAAAGCGACACGCTGGTACGAGTGTCAGGAAGCCATGGGGTGCTTATAGCTGCTTCTAAGTGTAAAGGGCCCCTGAGATGCATTGTGGTAGGCAAGATCTGCTTTCTGCACGTTGTTGAGCGAGAAGAAAAAAGGGCTGGTACGAGGAGCTATGGGGGGATCTCCTGGAAGCAATTACCCGTGGGGATTCTAAGGGATTTTGGACCAAGATGGGGGGTGTACAATGGGGGAGCAAAACCCAGTATGGTTTAATTCCGGAAACAGTATGGGCAGATTATTATGGTACCCTTTACCACGAGGACCCAGGACTTCGACGGAGTTCTGCACGGTTTATAGTTATATTTTCGAAGGCAATTTTTTCGAATGCAATAATTCTGACTCAAAATGTCCGGAAAAAAAAATGTGAGTGCACTTTTTTTTTGGGGGGGGTCCCCGCCAAACCCCCGTTTTTGCGGTAAAAACCTTTTTTTTCCTATACGAAAGCCCAAAAAAATACATATAAAAAAAGGCATTGTAACTTTTTTTTTCCGGTCATTTTGTTTAAAAAATGTTGCATTTAGCAAAAATAAATTCGGAAATTTTACTGGATACCGTTCTGCACTGCTGGCCATTGCCCTGTGCTGGCCCTGGGTCTTCCCCTATCTCCCAATGACGCTCACAGAGGCCCAGGTGCAGCGTGCGTTGGCGTGCCAGAAGCTGGGCAAGGCCCTGGTCCCAGATAGAGTCCCGATAGATTTTTCAGGAATGAGTCTTCAATGTGGGTGCCCTATTTGTCCAAGTTATATAACACTGTGTTGGCTAGCACCATGGTACCAGGGTCTTGCACTGGGGCTGAAATAGTCCCAATACATAAAAAGTGTACGTGCCATGACCCCATCAACTTTAGACCGATTTCCTTGCTGGATGCTGGGGGAAGATGTTTGCCAGGGTACTTTTATTCCACTTGGATGAGTGGGTATTGACCTCCAGTGTAATTAATCATCATCAGGCGGGATTTTGTGAGGGCCTGAGCACGATAGACCAAAGTCTTAGTCTGCGCTTGATCTGTGAAAACATTTCTGAAGAATATCCTTGGGTTGCCCACTGAGGCCCCGAACGGTAGTCAGTCAAAATCTCGAAAACAAAATATCGAATACAAAAAGACCGAAAAAAAAAAATATCGAAAAAAAAAATATCGAATTTTTTATTTATTTATTTATATATGTTTTTGGGGTCAGGTAAGTAAAAAAAAGGGGTAAAATAAAAAAAAATGAAAAAAAAGGGGGGTTGGGGGGGGAACCCCCCCATTTAAAAAAAAAACACATTGAAAAAAAAATTCGATATTTTATTTTTCGGCCTTTTGTATTCGAGATTTTGGTTTTCGAGATTTGTGAATTCGATATTATCACTATGAACCGCCCCGAACATCCCAGTGCTTTTGGAAACTGGATTGGAGGTTGTTTGAGATGATCTGTAAGTTACGCCTGGTCCTTTACTGGGCTCGCCTCTGGTCTAATCCTCACCTTCGTAAATACAGAGTCAGTTACAGATCGTGTGTCCCAGCAGGGGGGCAGCTCCTTAAAGTGGGCTGCACATATGAAGGGATATCTGGGTTTGTTGAGTCTGGAGGATTATTGGTAAAATCCCTCAATCATCACACCGGTTGTAAAGGAAGCAATCAAGAGCGCAGCAGGGGCAAAGGCGTGGGAGGACATCCGGGGAGGATCAAGGGCTTCTGAGCAGCTGGCCGGATAGCTTTCAATAAAGACGCGGGCGAGCTGCGAAGAATACCTGGACTATGTCTCGCCCAGGTGGCAAAGAGCATTATATTTAAAGTTCTGTATTGGAATCTTGCCGACTGCTTTATTTCAGCATAGATGGAATATTGCAGTTTCCGCGTCATGTATCCTTTGTGGTGAGTCTGAAGAGATGGTACAACACCATTTGTTACTCTGTCCAGCCACCATGCCTCTGAGGAAGCGCTCCCTGAAGCCTCTGTTCTTAAGCCGTGGATGTAGCTAGCTGGTGCTATGGCAATTTGCACGGACGCCTCGGATACAGAGGCTGTGCTTGCCACTACAAGTTATCTGAGCTGGGCAAGAAAAATGTTTATGAGGAAGGCTAAGTTGCTGAAAAGTGCTATGGGGTAAATACATCTTTCTGTACGCGCTGCTATTGTCTGTGTAATGTTGATCTGTTTTCATTTGGTTTTAAGGTAAAGCACAGATTGTGTAATTTTAGTGGAGTAATTATGAGCTAAGCGATTGTGACGATGTAACTAATGTGTTTTTTAACTTTTCTGTGAACTGCTTTTATGACTGTTCTGTCGAAATAAAGCAATAAAAGTAAAGTAAAAGAACTAGACAAAGGGGATACTAAGTAATCCCTCCAACACCCTATTGTAAAATAGTGTGTGCTGGGTCTAGAAAGTTACAAAATGTAAGAAAAGTCAATTTCACTTCACTGTGCTTGGAAACAGTAGTTTAACCAAGAGAAGGTATTTAAACCTTTGGGAAATCTGAGAGAATTCCCTGTACCACTGCTCTGAAGGTGCTGTGTGTCACAATGTAAAAAGATGATGCCTATGGAGTTTGTCAGACTCCAAAAAGAAACACAGAAAACACATAGGATTAAAAGTACAAAGTCCCAAAATTCAGCAAAAGAGCTGGGGGTCTCTAAGGTGGGAGGAACTAAACACTAAAATTAAAATGTTCCCTATCAACCACCAACCCTTGTGATGGTTAATGCAGATGAAGGGGTAGAATCCAAAATTGTTAAGGTGGTAAATCAGTATCACTACATATTATCCCCACCAAAAATATCGCTGTATGGTCATCTGGATTGGCCGTAGGTGGTATTTTTTGGGGGGATAATTTTTGGGGTTTTTGGGAGTGGGGGTTGCCGGGGTGTCCCCTGCTCCTTTACAAATAATGCAGGGATTGCAGGGGTGTCCCCAGCAGGTTCCATGCCTTAATATTGCCGCAAAAACATGGCAATACTTTTGTATGGCAATATTTCTGCGGGGATATTAACACATGGAACCGGTAAATCAGCCTCCAAAGGTTTGATTTCACCATAGAACACAGGTCAGGGTGTAATCACCAAAATGCTGATAGTCTCTCCAGAAAGTATGACTGACTGGATTAGGAGATTCATCCAGGTGTGGATTAAATCCTCCTGCCCCTTAGTCGGGGGGGGGCGAGTGTTAGGGAGAATTCTCATTTCTGTGTAAATTCCCTTCAACCTTCGAGACCCCCAGCTCTTTTGCTGAACTTTAGGACTTTTTAATTTTAACCCTGGATTGAGTGAGCCCATTTTCTCACTCTCTCATGTATTTTGATCTGATTTGGATTATCTGTTTACTTTGTTTTTGGAGTCTGACAAACTCCATAGGTGTCTACTTTTTGTATGGTGACACACAGCACCCTCAGTGCAGTGTCACAGAGAAATCCTTTAGATTTCTCATAAGGTTTAAGTACGTTTTCTTGGGTGAACTACAGTTCCCAAGAATAGTAAAGTGAAATTAACTTTGTAGGTCCAGCCCACACCATCTTATGTGGAGTGCTGGGGTGGTTACTTAGTAGCCCCTTTTCCTACTTACTCATGTGCCATTTTTTATGTTATCCTCACTATTTGGTGGCAGTGGTTTAATGTTCCTACCACTGTGCTTTTCTAATGGGTGACCATTGTGTCAAAGTGGCCCCGGTCTTCTTTTTTCACAATTTCTTGTTTGTGAGGTTTTTCTTGGGTTTTACTCTGCGTGTCAAACCAGGTTAGAGCCCTTTGTTCATTTTGACTTTGGCGGGTATCAGTACTGAAACCCGCCTCTGGCTCCAGTGTGTCTGGAAGGGCAGGAAGTGAGGGAGGTGCTCGAAATTCCCCTGTCCTTTGTCTTCTTGGTTACCTGAATGTGCCCAGTCCTGAGTGCCTGGCTGCCTGTCCTGCTGTGTGAGTGACAGCTAGGCTGTGCATGAATGGGAGAAACCTGCTTAAAAGGCAAGGCTTCTTGGACTGGAGACAGAGTCGACCACTGGAAAGAACAACTCAACGAAGAAACTGTGAACGAAGCATGCTGCATCCTCCTGGACCATTGAACTGCCCGGTGAAGCCCTGCTGCTGTGCTGAAACTACTTTACCTGATCGACAAGAGAAACTCCAGATGGAACGACTTCTTCCCTTGGGTTAGTGGGACCAATTAACCCTGAGACAAACTTTGCTGGAAGACCTTCCCCAACTGGCTGTACGTCTTTGCTGTTGCTGGAACAGAGTGCCAGGGGTCGAGAAATCTGTAGTCGAGTGTAACGTCTGTAAGCTGGCAAAAATCCCCAGGAGTCTCCTGAGGACCCTCCTGAAGGACCCTCCTAAAGCAGGACGACTCAAGCTCGAGTCACCTTACCAGAGTGTTGGACTCAAGGAGTGAAGGAAGCCCAACCAGTGTCCAAGAACCACAGTGGTGCTGTTTACCGAGCGCTGAAACCGCAAAGTGCTGCTGATCCGAAGAACGACTGTAGCTGTCGCTGAACTTTGAATTGCTGTGCAGGAGTCCTCCAGACGTCCTCCTTCTTGTCCCCATGACCGAGGCCCAGGAACACAGGATCTGCATCACTGCAACCAGACAGAAGCCAGCTGGATCCTCTTCTTCTAACCTAAGGTACAGTTCTGACTTTGGGGTACTTACCTCTTTGTCTGTAGCTTGCTTTTCTCAGTTGAGACTTGCAGTAGCTGTGTTTCTAGAGTTGAATGTAGCTCTAACTTTCACAAGTGTAAAGGCTTGTGACCCAACAGTGATTTTCTTCAACACATTATCTAACTTTGTGCAAGACGTTTTGCTATCTAAGAAATGCCATAGCTCCATAGACTTTGCTCCAATTGACTTTGGCTGTCCTGGCTCCCTGCAGACTCTTCTGTTCCATTGACTTTGATTCTTAATGTCCCTCATAGGTGATACATTGGTTTTTAACTAATATTGCTGGGAAAGGTTGTTATCTAGATTTCATTAGAATATTTAAAGTGCTCACATGCCCTGAGAACCTGTTTAACCTTTTTTTCTTCCTTTAACGTTTCATTTCAACCAACTTCAGAATTTACCAAGTATAAAGATGATATATAAATGCCATTTCTGTCCTAGTTAGTGAAGTCATCCCAGGGTGTAGGAAGTGTGTATGAAGCATTTCTAAAGAGTATCTACTTGCTTGACTTGATTCTGAGAACGTATTTTGAAGTATATTTGTATTGTTGCACATTACCCTTTTTAAAGAATGCTTATTCAAAACTGACTGTTAAATAAATAAATAATTATTTTACTAGAACACCCTGAGTGTAAGTGTTATTTGGATACTTGTATTGGTGGATTTCAATGCTACAGCCCTACAGTTCACATTTACCCCTCTTGAGATAAGTTTGGCTGCTCAGTCACACTACCAACTTGTGTAGTACAGACCTATACGAATAGGTGGACTACCTAATGCCAAGAGGACAGGGGTTGTGTAGTCTCCTCCAGGGTTACTACATCAATTCTTGCCTAACAATCAGCGTGGCAGTTTCCTTCCCATTGCACAACGGTTCATAATACTCTCTGATGTCTGCACCTGGTGTGGTGAGGATAGCCTCCACATTGCTTGCCTTTTGGGGGCCAACTCAGAGCACGTCAGAGCATGATTTAATTAACGTTAAGAGCCCACCCGATGGGCGGCCCTGTTGCCCTTTAGAGGCTGCATGACAATGAGAGATGTAACCGTCGAATTACAGTTTCTCAGTTAGCCATGTCTCTTGTAAAAAGATCAAATGATGTGTCAATAGGATCTGATCACCTCGAGTATTCCATGATACAAATGCGAAATTAGTTCCTGTGCCAGGTAAGTTAATTGTAAGGTGTTTCTGCCCTTAAATCCTATGAAGGAGTAAATGGCAACCTGTAGGTAACCCTGAGTTGGGGCACTTACACCTTACCGCACACCTGTGCAAAATGCAACCCAGGGGTATACCCTGTGAAGGATTCAGCTGTGCCCTAGGGTTGATCAGCCTTATGACTGACCCTTGTGCCTGAGAAACTGGATAAATAAACAGACATGGGGCCTCATTAGGACCCTGGCGGTCTCGTAATGAACGGTGCAGGTACGGGACCGGCACCGTTCATTACGGGCTGCCCGATTACGAGGACTGCTGCGGGACCCGCTTAGGAACGCCTGGTCAGACCAGGCGTCCTTAGCGGGTCCCGCTAGCAGTCCACGATGCTAACAATGGGCCCGTCATTAACGGCCCTATGGGGCTCAAATGTGAATGGGGATTAATTTTTACCGGGTCCCAGAAAAGGGCAATTACCGGGTCCGCCGAAGGGCAAGGCTACCGCCAGGATCGTAATGAGGCCCATAGCCTTATGGCATTGGAAATGCATGAGCAGATTTTATGAATAAATATGTATATATACATATATATATACATTGGACCCTCATAAATACATGAATATATTGCAACATAAGTTGAGGGTTGGTGTGGTGCTTGAACTTCATGAAAAGCCTCAATTCATGAATATTTGATGGGAGGTGGTTGGGCACTTGAATTTCAGACATAGAACAATTAACTAATAAATAGCATCAATTCATTAACATTTGATGAGGGGTGGATTGGCGCTTGAATTTCTGGCACAGAATAAATAAATAATTAAATAGCATCAGTTCATTAACAATTGATGAGGCCTGGTTTGGGGCTTGAATTTCAGACATAGATAACAATAAAGCCTACTTACACCACCGTCTAGGTCATGTTAACAGATGCCTCCTGGAATAAAATGTAGGTTGGTGTGTATGACAGTAGCTTCTCATTTAAACCCTGAGTAGGTCAGTGCCTAGGCACACCTGCACCTACAACTGTTAAATACTTCTCCTGTTCCTTAACGTTTAGATAAACATTTCTTACAGCATCTCATTAGTAGACATGAAACATTGAGCCTACCTATACAACTTGGGGAGGTTTCATTTTTCTTTTCTTTCCTCCTCTGAGGTAACCCCCGGCCTATTGGCAGCTGCAGTCTGCCACACACACGCATCACACAAGATCAGACAAACCAAATACAATTAAATGCAAAGAAACAGCGAACACAATAAACGTTCTCTTCTGGAGACGCCCAGCTCCTTCTTTAGCTCAACCAATAATTCCTTTCAAATAATAAAACCCTGCCCCCCACGCCTCCCCCCACCCCCCGCTTGTTCGTAAAACCTCAGCCATACTGCGTTACAGGTGGAAAAAAACACATCTCCACTTTCACCAGTACAACCGAGCACACTTCCGTCGGTACTGCGTTCACTTATTTAATACTCTGCCCGAATCGACGACATGGTGCATATTACATGGCATACAATACTCTGTGATATCATGGTTTTCTCCTGTATGGAAAAACAGTAATGTAAGGGGGTAGGTTTATAGTTCCTCTCCTCACACAGCCAGCATTTAACCTTATATCAACTTGACTCACACAGGTAAGTACATTGACTGGAGATGCACACTGTTGGTTAAGAATACCCACGCAATAAACTTTGATAGGAAGAATTACCAGCTGAGATAAATCATTATGTATATGTGCGCAGTCCATCCGTCACCAATGACAGAAACAGGCCCTTCACTCATTAGTAACAGGCCAAAACAAGGCTCCTCTGTCAGATGCCGCCTGGGTGTTTGCGTATATCCCCATACAAGGTAAATAATCCGTTTAAGGACCATAACGGCCCCTCTTACCTTCACGGGGGGGGGGCGACAGAGAAACCCCCAGGGCTTACTACTGGTTCTGTTTACTCTGCCCTTACACTTGATAGACAACCACTGCCAGCCAGGACACCCCTCATCACATACTTTATGAGGGAGGCCAGCCTTTCCTACTCAGGCCTATTCCTTCGTCTCCGCACCAATAGCCCAGCCAGCCTGTCAGTGTGCTGTGGGGTTCTGTTCCTTTGCTCGATCCGTTGTCATGCTCTGTGCCAGACCCTACAGCCTGCCTGCTACACCTATCGCTGAATTGGCAACACAGGTCATGATAATGGCATCGAGGAAGCCTGAGGCAGGCCTCATAAGGAGAAACTCCCTGGGGTTGAGGAAACCCCTCTACACCTCTTGCACACATGCATCTCTCTCCCCGTCTCTCCAAAAGCGTGGGCTCCTCGTCATACCGGGCCATTCCGAGGGTGTTTTTTTCTGATGGGGAAACCCAGTGATGTTAAATAAAATATTCCTCAACTGTACAAGCAATCTCCCTGCTGGTGGACCGTACTAATACCACCCATTTCGCATCACAAACTGAAATCCCCAGACTTGTGGCAAAATGAAGCACAGCGGCTTTATTATTTTACTAACCACATGAATGGGACAGAAACAAACAAATCCCCACCCAAAACCGTAAGACACATACATAAAAACAAATATCCTGATTGTCCTAGCCACAACAAATTACACAAACACACATTATACCACCATGTAGTGTACACAGCCTCTTATACAACAACATGTTATATAAGTTTTCATTTTACATTTTAATTTTCTACATGGTGCAGGTTCAGTACCCCGGTCTTTTCAGACTCAGAATTATATGAAGGGTTACACTCAACCCCCTGTCATTCAAAGCCCTTGTCCCTAAGGGTTTTAGCTACCCCAGAGGCAATATAGATAAAGTCTCTTCCCATACCAACAGAGCATCCCACCATGACTGATCTGAAGAAAGTTGCCTGTGAAGGTATGAAGTTGTACATAGGGAAACTTGTACCGGTCTTCCTGTTCTGAGGGTTTCACATTGTTCTCCTGGAGCATTATAACTCAGCATTCTAATGGGCCTGACCTCCTGATGAGATCGCCTGGGTTCACAAACTGCTTCCGAATGGGGTTTGAATCCTGACCCTGTGCTGTCCAGAGATACTGACGGTCCGTCCATCATTACAGAGTCTGAGCTCGGTGATCATCTTGCGATAGCAAGGAAGATTCCGGATTGAATGTACCAGGTACCTCCAGCCTGCTCTCTGAGAGCACTATAGGGCTGGGGGGACCTTAGGTAGTTGTGGCCTCACTTCAAGGTCAAAATGCGAGGTTTAAAATCTCAGACTCATCCTGACTGGCATCTTCTTCCTATTCTTGCATGACTTAAATCCCTCGGGGGCTCATAACCACTTCCTGGTGCTGTGGCTCTCTGTCCTCTTTATTGGTGTTTCATGGTGGACTAGGGCCTACAGACGGTACAGTACTCAGCATTGTGGGGTGTGTTACTTCTTTGTGACATGCATCAGATTGTCAACTTCTGGTGATCCTGTTATTGGGTGTAAGAGGAACTTCAGCGGCAGCGGGATCTAGATCCACATCATCCCCTATAGGTAGGAGGTGATTTTGGTGCAGTTTTCACATTCCTAGGGGTGCCTAGGGGTCCCTTCATTTTTGTAGTCTGAATACAGGCAATCCTGCTAACTGCCGCTCAGTAATGTAGGGCTGAGACTCCCAGCGGTCTCCCAACTTGTTACGTCTTCTCTTCCCTAAACTCCTTATGAGCACCCTATCACCTGATTGTAGGTTGTGGAATCTGACTTTACCATTATATCTTTTCTTGTTTTGCCTAGCATTCTGTTCATCAGCGGCTTGGGCCATTTGGAAAGCTTGAGTTAATAGTTTTTGAAAATCTTTCACATGTTTGTGGTGGTTTATAGGGATAAAATCGAAAAATAAAATCGCGAAAAAAAAGGTCGAAAAAAAGTCAAAAAAATTTTTTTTTAGGCCGTTTTTTTTTCGAAATGGGGGGGTGTCCCCCCCAAGCCCCCTTTTTTTACCCATTTTTTTTTAATCCCAGACCCCAAAATAAATATATAATTAAAAAAAGAGTAATTCGACTTTTTTTTTTTTAGATTTTTTTTTTCGACCTTATTGTCATTCGAGATTTTTTTTTGAGATTTTGACTGACCACCGTTTGTGGTAGTTCTCCACAACTGTTTAGTCGGAAGTGACCCCAAAACTCAAGTCTAGGGGCAGCCTCGAGTATCTCCCAAACATCAGCTGATACGGAGTGTACCCAGTGCTGTTATTCCTGGTACAATTGTATGCGTGAACTAACGTCGACACATGCTGCCTCCATTTAAATTTTTCTTTGCCTGCCAGAGTGCTCAGCATATTCAGCAATGTATGATTGAAATGTTCAGCTTGCGCATCACCCTGATGGTCATAGGGAGATGTCCTTGTTGCGGAGAGACTCTGATCTGTTTTCTGCGGTGGGTCTTCTGGACAGAGCGTCAGCGTCGCTATGATTGATTCCAGGGCAATACTCTATTTCAAAATCGTAAATGGACCACCAGCGATGACCAGTAGCAACCAACTTGGCAGACTTAAGGATGTAGGTCAGCAGGTTGTTGTCGGTTTTCACCATGAAGGTGGCTCCGTAGAGGTAGTCATACAGTTTTTCAGCTACCGCCCACTTGAGGGCCAAGAATTCTAACTTGTGTATAGGATAGTGCATCTCAGAGTGGCTCAATCAGCAGCTGGTGAATGCCACTGGTCTGATTGTGCAGTGCTGCTCTTGATATAGCACTGCACCCAGCTTGTTGTAGTTGGCATCTACATGCAGAATATAAGGCAGCTGTGGATCTTCATAAGCCAGAACCGGTGCTTCTTAGAGGGTCTTTTTGAGCTGGGCAAATGCTTGGTCGCACTCGTCACTGGGAAGTCGCAAGTGGAAATGTATATACTTTGAAAAACTCATCACTCCATCGTAGTCTGAAATTTTCTTTGAGGCGATATAGAGCTTTGCAATGGGTTCCACCACTAGTCGCTGTCTTCTGTGTGGCTGGATAACCGTTGGTCAGTTCTGTGAGTGGCCTGACTATGTTTGCAAAACCTGGCACAAACCTTCAATGATAGTTACAGAACCCCAGGAAACTCAGCATCTCCCGCAGGTTCTCTGGTCGGAGCCAAGTTCTGAGAGCTTCCATCTTGGTGGAGTGTGATGGTGGAAATGCATTGGAGGGACAGGGCATCCAAGTCCTTGTTCTGTGTTGTTTTCTGCACAGGAGTCCATGTGGGACTCCTGACAGTGCAGCTCTTCCTCTTTTTGGTTGTTGTGAATAGACTCTTGGGATACCCTTATGGAACCCATGGGTCGGGGTACAAACCTGTAACCCTAGTGTATGTTTTGGAGTATCTGTGTGTGGCCCACAGAGCAGGGTATGGACTGGTGGCAGCTCCATGCTGAATTTGATAGGTGCTCTGAGTATCCTACTTTTTGGGATACCCAGGCCCAGCCATAGGAATCAGTGGATTCCTGATTGGGGACAAGATGGCTCCTATGGCCTCTTGCTTTCTATTACCTGTTACCTTGTTTTCCCAAAGTCCTGGGAAGCCCTGACTCTGACCCTTACCCTGACTGGCTGTGGGATGGAAGTTCCATATATGGTATTTTGGGGAGGTCCAGGCCAGACTGGCAGGAGCCTTCCCAATGGTTGTATGTTGTGGGTACACCCTTGGGGTGGGAACTGGGTGAATGGAGTGTGTGACCAATAAATATTTAATGTTATGGGTGTCTGGTTTCTGGTGTGTGACACAATGAATGAGACAGCCCTGCCCGAAACTGGTATGAATGTGCTGAAATGCTGGGTACTTGCCCCTATCCACATTCCTTGTTGTGCGTGTCTGGGTGGAAAAGAATGGCCTGAATGCAGGGTGAACCTGATTGGGTGCCTGCCTGCTGAATGCCCTTCTGAATGATTGGCTGCCTGAGCCTGGCTCAGCAGTGTGAATGAGAGACAGAACAGTATATCTGGGGACCTCTCAGTTACTGGAATCGTTTAGAAGCTGAAGTCGAAACGTGATGCTTAACCTTGAAGCCCAGCTGGAAGAAGAAGGCTTTGCTGCTGCTTTCCTTTGATGCAATCCAAAAGCTGTCGTGTCTCCAAGAACTGATCCAAGAGAGGACCTTGCTGGGAGTCTGTGATGCTGGAAATGCATTGGAGGGACAGTGGCCCTGTCCTTGTCCATGTGTTTTCGGTATTGTTTTCTGCCCAGAAGGCCATGCAGGACTCCTGGCAGTGCAGCTCTTCCTCTTTTTGTTTTGGTGTTTTAGTGTACAGACCTTGAGATACCCTTATGGATGGGGGTACAACCCTATGCCCCTAGTGTAAGGTTTCTGGGCACCTGTGTGTGGCCCACAAAGCAGGGTATGGACTGGTGGCAGCTCCATGCTGAATTCGACAGGTGCTCTGGGTATCCTCCATTTTGGGATAGCCGGGCCCTGCCATTGGAATCAGTTGATTCCGGATAGGAGACACGATGGCCCCTGTGGCCTCTTGCTTTCTATATGTTACACTCACCTGGTCTCTGTGCAGGTGTTGGGACACGGTTGCAGCCCTCCCTGAACTTGAATCACCCCCTTCAGGCCTCTCCCTCAGTAGAAAAGCTGAGTGGTGGTACGTGGTGATACTGCTCCTGCGTGGAGATGAGTGTGTGAGTGCACCAATCTGTGATTGTTGTACCTCTCAAACCATTCACCCCAAAGTACAGTTTCTGTGAGCATACGCCGGCCCTAAAGCTCACCTGTGAATTATGGAAGATAAACTCTCCGTCCTGCTACTTCTTGCAGAGGCGCGTCGAATGGGATCTAGTTCCTTCACTGATCCCTGATAAGGATTAGTCCAGTCCAGCTGCGACTATGCTTTTCCTTATGATTGGTAAGTTTTTCTTGAGCTCTTGTGATGCTGTTTGTTCTGTTTAATGTCTTTATATGTTGCTCCAATTTATGCACGCAATAATGTGTCTCTTCTGTTTTATTCCCTTAGATGGAAATGTGGCCTCAATGCAGCTGTGAGATGTGAGACGCAGCCGGATGGAAGAGGGATGCTACCGCAATGTTCGACAGCAGGTAAGTGATGGTTTAAGAAAACGCGCATAGTGTGGTGACCGCAACCTTAAACTAACAGTTTTTTCGATGTCTAACCTTGTCTTCTGTTTTTCCTTGCAGGCGCTGCTGTCGACGATGGAGCGTGTCATGCTGCGGTGTCAAGATGAAGATTTCGGCGTTCCGGAAAGTGTAAAGATGAATACTTGGTTCGCCGAAAAGATGTACAGGTAAGAACAGCTTCCCCGAGTTGGTAAGTATGCTGGCAGGAAGCAGGATGTCCAGGAAGCAGGATCTTCAAAGGTAAGTCTAACCTCAGGCGACGGTGAGCGTTACGCTGCTTGCAAGTGCAGAATAACGCGAAGCATCTGTCTTGAGGATCTGGGCAGTTTATATAGCTGTGATCGTGGGCACACACATTAGGTCCGGCTTACCAGACACACCCTGCCACTCCTAGAGAGTGAGCACGTGTAAAGGCAATCCATTAGCAGCCATAGCCAAGAATACACTTGGAGCTGCTTAATGGATGGAATGTTCAAGGTTAATGCATCCTGCTTAATGGATAGAATGTTCAAGGTTAATGCATCTGAAGTGCTATGTCCATAATGAAAGCTTTTTGGTGTTAAATGGATGTTCTTGTTTACTTTTGTTCATGAGCCTGGCGCCTAAGGCAATAGGACAGTGTCCACCCAGGTCTCCTGTGCATGCGACCCCTGCATGCCTGTGCCACAGACTTCATGACCATGACACTATCGCCTGTTACCTTGTTTTCCCAAAGTCCCGGGAAGCCCTGACTCTGTCTGTCCCCTGACTGGCTGTTGGGTGACAGCTCAATATATTGTATTGTGGGGAAGTCCAGGCCAGATTGGTTGGAGCCTTGCCAATGACTGTATGTTGTGGGTACACCCTTGGGGTGGGACCTGGGTGAATGGAGTGTGTGACGAATATGCACTTCATGTTATGGGTGTCTGGTTTCTGGTATGTGACACAAAGACTGAGACAGTTTTGCCCGGAACTGGTATGAATGCAGTGTGGAGTGCTGAATGGCCAGAGCATGGACGTGTTCACTGGGTTCCCAAGTTCGGTCTTGAGGTCCGTAACCTTTCCAGTCAATTAGGTAATACAATTTTGATCGAACCACATTGGAGTCCAGGATGGATTTGACTTCATATTGTGGTTCTCCATCTATTACTTCGGGCTCTGGCGGGGAACTAAGCCGTGTATTGGATTTCATTGGTTTGAGGAGAGAGACATGAAATACGGGGTGAATTTTCATGTGAGATGGTAACTCCAATTTCATGGCGACAAGATTGATTATGGACTTTATAGTATAGGGGCCCAGGTATCTTGGGCGGAAAACTCTTGGCCCCTTCAGGGGAATATTCAACCACACCTTTTCTCCAATCTGGTAGGCGGGAGCTTCCTTCCGATGTCGATCAGCAAACAGTTTTTGTCTTTCCTTAGCCTTGGTCAGATGCTCTGTCGCCTCCTTAAGAACCTGAGTGATGGTTTTATGCAAGTTTTTTATGGCTGGCATTTCCAGGGTATCGGGTGGATCAAATACTGATGTCCTCGGATGTCTTCCGTGCCCAGTGTAGATTGGAGTTTGCCCTGTGCTTGTGTGAACAGAGTTGTTGTATGCATACTCAGCTATCCAGAGTATATTTTTCCAAGAATCCTTGGACTGTTGCAACATACACCTGAGATATTGCTCTAAAGTTTGGTTGGTTTGTTCAGTTTGCCCATCAGTTTGAGGGTGATGGCTTGTGGACAACCAGAGATCGATTTTGTCAATCGTACAACACTTTCTCCAAAAGGTAGAAACAAATTGTGTTCCGCGATCAGATACTAATATTGATGGAAATCCATGCAATCGAACAATTTGCTCTAGGAACACAGAAGCGAGAGTTGACGCAGTTGGGAGTCCCTTTAGAGGGATGAAATGGGCCATTTTGGAGAATAAATCCACAACTACTAATATGGTGTTGTATCCATTCCAGGGTGGAAGATCCGTGATGAAGTCCATCGACAGGGTATGCCAAGGTGCTGGCAGTACTGTTAGGGGATGTAGTAAGCCATCTGGGTTCTGTTTCTGAGACTTGTGTTGTGCACAGACACCGCATGTTTCAATAAATTGGGTGATGTCTTTTAGCCAGGTTGGCCACCAGTAGTTTTGTTTTACCTTAGCCTGAGTTTTGGCTATTCCTGGGTGTCCTTCCACTAATGAATCGTGGTAATTTGTGATGATTTGCTTTTGCAGTTCTTGGTCTTGGACATATAATCGTCCTTGGAAATACAGTAGATTGTCTTCGATGGTTTACTGGTCACCTTTTAACAGCCATTCCTGTTGTGTTGATTGATCCATCGGGGATTGCAAACTGGTTCTTTGGTCATCCACACACGTGGTGGCAGCTATTCTGGTTTGAATCCTTTCCTCAGGAATTATGGCCACGGGGTCGGATGCTGTAAAAGCCTCTTTTTCTTCACTCATGCGTGATCGAGAGTCTGCTTTCCCTTTGCGTACTCCAGGTCTATAAGTGATAATAAAATCGTATTCCGTGAAAAAGAGAGCCCAACGAAGTTTACGCGACGATTGTGCTTTGGTGATTTTCAAGTATTGCAATTTATGGTGGTACGTGATGACAGTGACCGTACATCTCGCCCCAAGAAGTTAATGTCTCCAGGCCTTGAATGCTGCTTTAATCGACAGTAATTTATCTGTGATTGCGTAGTTCAACCCTGGGGCTGAAAATTTGCAGGACCAGAATGCGACTGGGTGTAGTTGTCCTGTTTCAGGGACTCGTTGTGACAGTACTGCTCCCATGGCTATTTTTGAAGCATCTGTCTCAACTATGTAAGGTAGGTCTGGTCATGGGTGTCGAAGGATTGGTGCTGTAGTGAATGATAGTTTCAACTTCTGGAAGGCTTCTTCAGCTTCTGTCGACCAATGGAACTTTTGATTTTTCTTTAACAAGGAGGTAATTGGATGTACAATTTGTGAAAACCCATGTATAAACCGATGGTAAAATTTGGCGAATCCAAGCACGCGTTGCACTCCTTTCGTGGATGTTGGTGATGGCCATTAGAGGATTGCATCCACCTTTCGTGTATCCATATGTGCACCTTGTGGTGTGAGCATGAAACCGAGAAACTCGACCTCGGTTACATGGAAACATTTTTTTCCAACTTGCCATACAATTGGTCTTGTCGAAGCTTCTCTAAGACTGCCCGGACATGGCCTACATGTTCTTCCATGGAATTTGAGTAGATAAGAATGTCGTCAATGTAAACAAGAGCGCAAATGTCCAGTAGTTCACAGAGTACATCATTCATAAAGAATTGGAACGCCGCAGGGGCATTGCATAGCCCGAAGGGCATGACCTGGTGTTCAAAGAGGCTGTAATTCGTGCAGAAGGCCGTTTTCCACTTGTCTCCCTCTTTTACTCTTACAAGGTGGTATGCTCCTCTTAAATCCAGTTTTGTGTAGATTTGAGCATGTTTCACTTCATCCAGGAGCTCTGGTATAAGTGGTAAAGGATATCGATTTTTTACTGTGATCTGATTGATGGCTCTATAGTCAGTGCAAGTTCTTAAGTCCCCCTCCTTTTTAGGCATGAAGAATAAGGGCGAGGAGGCAGGTGACTTGAACGGGAGAATGAAACCGTTCGCCAGGTACTGATCCAGGTAAGTTCTAAGATGCTGATTTTCCTGTTCTGTCAGAGCGGGAAATTCGGCTGCAAAGGATCTGGGCTCTGGGTACAAAATCAATTTGACACTCATAGGGTCTGTGTGGGGGCAGAACGTTGGCTTGCTCTTTTTTGAAGACCTCCTGGTAATCTTGGTATTCAAGCGGTAAGGAGCTGATGAGGCCCAACACGATTCGTTTCTTCGGTTTCAGACTGGTGTCATCTTTTTTGTAACATGTGTCGGCACAATCAAGAGGAAATGTCAGAACTCGTTTTCGCCAGTCGATCCTAGGATTGTGGGTCTCCAGCCAGTGCATTCCCAATATCATCTGAAACTGAGGAGCACCGATGAGATCGAAAGTAATGTCCTCTTGATGCCCGTCCTGACACAGAAGCTTGACTTTCTCGGTGTATTGTGTCACCGGGCCGAATGATAGCTGAGAACCATCCACAGCAGTGACGTTTTCTGATTTCTGCTTCTGTCAGAGAGGAAGGCCTATCCGGAGAGCCAAATCTTGGTCAATGTAGTTACCCACAGCTCCGCAATCAATATATGCCTCCAAGGCATGTATTTTTGATGGTTGCTTGTGATTCACCAAAAGCACTGGAAGGACTAGATGTGAGGTTGTACAGATTCCTTTTTTATGCTCGACAAGCGGACTCCTACACTTGCGGGGCATTGGCGTTTCCCGAGTTCCGTTCTTCTTCTTCATCAATTTTGTCTGTTGCCCCAACCGTTTTCTTGGGTGGCTTTACCGGGCAGTCAAGGAGGAAGTGACCTGCTTGTCCACAATATAAGCAAAGATGTTGTTGTCTTCTTTTTTCCCTTTCTGCTTTGGTAAGGGGACTTCGTAATCCACCAATATGTATTGGCTTAGACTGTTCATGTGGTTTAGTCTGACTCTCACAAGGTCGTACGTAAACTGACCGTCCCTCTGATCTAGCTTTATCCATTTTCCGATTCTGCAACCTATGATCGAGTTGCACCGTCAGGTCTATGTAGTCCGCACACCTCTAAGGGGTATTCACCACTTGCGCCATCACATCCTTAAGTTCTCCACGTAACCCTCGGTAAAAGAGTGTAGTCCTCTTCTCTTCTGGCCAGTTGGTCTGGGCTATGAGACGATTGAAGGTTGCAATATAGGTTAATAGATCTTGACTCCTTTGTCTGAGTGACAACTCGTTGTCCAGAGCTTGTCCTTAAGTATGATGGGCAAACAATTTCTCCATCTCATGTTGGAAATTCCCAAAGTTCCGGAGTAAAGGATCATCTTGATTTACCAAAGGTATAGACCAGTCCGCCGCACTACCTCCTAAATACGAGAGTACAAATTCCACTTTGGCTTGGTCATTAGGAAAGGCTCCTGATCTGCACAGGAAATGAAGGTGACATTGGTTCATAAATACAGCGAACTTGTTTGGGTCACCGATGAAGCTTTCGGGAGGGGCTAGAGGCACTGCTCCTGGAAGAACCACCTGAACCGGTGTTGATTGTTGTGGTGTGGTGTGGGGTGTCCTGCTTGGGCTTGTAGCATTTGTCTTGCCAATTCAACAGTTCTTTCTCGAGTTACAATAAGATCCCTCCGTAATGCATTGGTTTCCTGTCTTGAAGCATGTACTTCAGCCCATAATTCCCCTAGTATGAGGGCTAACTGATCTGTTTCTGAAGTTTCCATAACGCCCAGCCAGAGAGTATTAAAGGCTTTGCGTTCTGTTATGCTCACCTGTTCTCTGCAGAGGCGTTGGGGCACGGTTGCAGCCCTCCCTGAACTAGAATCACCCCCTTCTGGCCTCTCCCTCAGTAGAAAAGCTGTGAGCGGTGGTACGTGGTGATACTGCTCCTGCGTGGAGATGAGTGTGTGAGTGCGCCAATCTCTGATTGTTGTACCTCTCGAACCCTTCACCTCAAAGTACAGTTTCTGTGAGCATACGCCGGCACATAAAGCTCACATGTGAATTTTGGAAGATAAGCTCTCTGTCCTGCTACTTCTGGCAGGGGGGCATCAAATGGGATCTAGTTACTTCACTGATCCCTGATAAGGATTAGTCCGGTCCAGCTGCGACTATGCTTCTCCTTATGATTGGTAAGTCTTTCTTGAGCTCTTGTGATGCTGTTCGTTCTGTTTAATGTCTTTATATGTTGCTCCTACTTATGCCAGAATAATGTGTCTCTTCTGTTTTCTTCCCTTAGATGGAAATGCGGCCTCAATGCAGCTGTGAGAGGCGAGATGCGGCCGGATGGAAGATGGATACTACCGCAATGTTTGACAGCAGGTAAGTGATGGTTTAAGGAAAAGCGCAAAGTATGGCAAAGCCCAACCTTAAACTGACTGTTTTTTCAATGTCTAACCTTGTCTTCTGTTTTTCCTTGCAGGCGCTGCTGTCGACGATGGAACATGTCGTGCTGCGGTGCCAAGATGAAGATTTTAGCGTTCCGGAAAGTGTAAAGATGAATACTTGGTTCGCCGAAGAAATGTACAGGTAAGAGCAGCTTCCCCCAGTTGGTAAGTATGCTGGCAAGAAGCAGGATTTCCAGGAAGCAGGATCTTCAAAGGTAAGTCTGACCTCAGGCGATGGTGAGCGTGACGCTGCTTGCAAGTGCAGAATAACGCAAAGCATCTGTCTGGAGGATCGGGGCAGCTTATATAGCAGAGATCGTGGGCATGCCCATTAGGGCCAGTTTACAAGCTACACCCTGCCACTCCTAGAGAGTGAGCACGTGCGAAGGCAATCCATTAACAGCCACACCCAAGAATACACTTGGGACTGCTTAATGGATGGAATATTCAAGGTTAATGCATCCTGCTGAATGGATGGAATGTTCAAGGTTAATGCATCTGAAGTGCTATGTCCATAATAAAAGCTTTTTGGTGTTAAATGGATGTTCTTGTTTACTTGTGTTCATGAGCCTGGCGCCAAAGGCTTGGCACTGGTGATTCGACCAAGGGGTGTCCTGGAAGGTGAATGTCGAACTGGTTGTCCCCACCAGCTCAGAGGGAGAAGACTCTTACAGCAGAAGATCTTCTCTTGTCTTTGGGGAAGTGGTGAGGTTGTTGCAGCAGGGCTCCACCGGTGGTGTCATCGTTGCAGATGGCTCAGCTTCTCCCCTCTTCGGATTTCTTAGGTCCTGTGGCGACTTCTGAAGTTCCATTCCCAAAAGCCCTGCTTTTATGCAGAAAAACCCCCATTCAACAGCCTAGCTGTCACTCATACATGCTAAGTGGTGAGCCGGGCGACTCACCACTGGGCCAATGAAGATAGAGTGCAACTTGGGTTGCTAAGGCAACACAGTCCAGGGTGCCAATTCCCCCACCCACACATCCTGTGAATCCCAGACAGAGTGGCACCAGTTGGAGGGCTTCTGTGGAGAAGCCCGCCAAAAAGTGGAACAAAGGGCCTGACCTTGGTTGGAGTTACAGAGACGGACACGTATGCCATTTTGCGAAAGAGTTCTGGCAAAAAGACCCACCAGTGATTTTATATTAATTAAATAAACTGGCGGTATCTTTACAATGCACCAAAAAAGTGGTGCGTTTAAAATAAATGGGAAAATCCCATAGGAAATATTCCAGTGGAATATGTCACGTGGTAACTACTGCCACCAGCCAGAAACTCAACAAGGGGGGACTGGACTGTGCCCCCTTGGAAACAGACCCAGCGGTGATCTAATTAACCCCTTCTAGTACTTCCACAATATGATGGTTTGTACTGGTTCTGTTCAGAGTTTTGGACTAATAAAGCCAATGGTGACTTTACATGCCCTGTGAGACAGTAGTCAGTCCCAGGAGTCTATGTTTGGGGGTCACTATGACCCCCCAGTGTTACTGGACTGAGGGTGCTGTGTAACACATATACTAAAACAGATGATACCCTATGGAGTAAAAGACCCCTTTAGCCCATAAGCACATACCAAGTCAAAGACATACCCCAAATCATGCCTAAGAGTGGGAAGGAAAGAGTCTCACTCTTAGCAGGAGAAAAAAACAAACCCCAAAAATCCAGCAAAGCTGCTGGGGGACTCACTAGGTTGGGGAAATTAGCCTTTATAAGAGTATTCTCCCTAACAACCATCTTACATGGAGTACTGGAAAGGGTTAATCCTTAGCCCTTTTTATCTGTACCTCCTAGAGCATTGTTTCGCTCTTTTAACATTTAGACTTGGCAGGTGGCAGTGGTATCTACCCTAACTTTTCTACCGCGATTATACTATATAAATGTGGTATTGTTTTAGGCTATTATATTAGCCTCGAACGTAAACCCGCTTGACCAAATACTTTTTCTGTTGGTTCCGGTCGGGTTTATTCACCATTTCTTTTTATTAAAGTCCTTCTTCTGTTTTACTTTGCAAGGCAAACCAGGTTTGCCTTCTTTGTTCACTGTCTTTTAGCGGGCTTCTGCCAAGAAGCCCTCCTCTAGGCTCCTGGTTATCTAAGTGGGCTGAATGTGAGGGAGGGGTGTAGTCACCCCCTGCACAGGGTATCCTAGGAAACCCAAGTCGCACTTTGCCATGATTGGCTGAGGTGGTTGTCCGGGCCGGACAACCCCCCTGCTGCGTGATTGACAGCCAGGTTGTGTGAATGGGGGATTTTTTTTCGCATAAAAGGCAGGTCTCTTGGGCTAGAAGTCAGAGTCGCCACTGGAACTACAAGGAACCGAAGAGAAGCGGAGAAGAAGTTGAATGCTGCAACTATCCCGTCCCGGTGAAGCCCTGCTGCAGTCCGGAGCTATCTACTCTTCGACGACCAGACAAGATCCAGTCCGGAGTCTTCTTCCCTTGAGCTTGGTGGGGATAACCAGCTCATCTTCTACAGCCAGAGGATCCCCTTCGTGGTCAAAATCGCTGCACACTGCTGTAGTGGTCAGTATAGCCACCTGAAGAGCCTCTCCTGTTTTTTAGGAGCGCACCTTTTATTCACAGTCGCTGCTGCCGGCTTCAGCCCTGTGTGGTGCAGACCCCTCCAGACGTCCTCCTTCGGATCGAAGCTCCAGGAACCGAGGGTCTGCAGGAAACTACTAGGAATAATGTACTGTGTTCTGCTCGAGGAATTTGGGTGAATCCCTTTTTTTCACCTCCAAGGCTTGCCCTTGTCTTCCCTCCTTCTTATAACTTTTGCTTCCTCTGTTGACAATATCTAAGTACTCCTGGCTGTGTTGAATCGTGAACTATCCGACTGTGTGATCCTCGACAACAGGAACCCGGTTCCACTTGACACTGGCTCCGGCCTATTGACTTTTGAATTTCTGTCTAAGAGTGTTCTCTGATTCTGTCTGCCTTGACAAAAGTATTGCCTATGATTTTTGCCTCCAACTCTCTCTGGGTATCTCAGGTGCTAAGTGTGTTTTTGCCCGGTAACATTTCTTGCTGCAGATACGCGTTTCTTTAGTAAGACCGAACTGTCATTACTGCCAAAAAGTGATCGCAAGTGTATTCCCGGTAACGTTGTTTGTTTCATAACACTGGTCTGCTCAAACACAGGGTACCTACCTTGAAGTTGTACCATACAAAGTGAATTGGTTAGTTGTAGTATATTTTATGTGTGGTTTTGAATTAAGTGTCGTGTTTATAACAAATGGTTTAAAAATAAATGTACTTATATTTTTTTACCTGAAACCTTGAGTCATTGTTTGCTTGAGTCACAGTAATTGTGGTCCCTTTGGGTAATCTCTGCTACTGCTCATATACTCTTGAGATAAGTCTGGCTGCTCCGCTACTGCTACCACTTTAACATAGTAGTACAGGCTTGTACTAAGGGTAAAACTTGTATTGCCACCTGTAGTCTTAATTGTGTGTAGTGGTCCCTAAGGGCACTGCACGGGATTCTGCCTAACACTGGTGTACAGCGGTGAGGATTTGGAAGTAGAGTGATTACACTTAGAGTGCTGCTATTGCTTGGGTTCAACTAACCACAAGGCTAACACCACTAATTCTATTTAACTAAGAAATCATGTCAAAAATGGAAAACTACACCGAATCAGCTGATTACCTGGCTTTTCTCTAGGCTTCCCCCTGGTCAAGTGATGCTGTAATGGGGTTGGGGGAGGAGGATAAGCAGGATTATGAGTGTGTGAAGCTAGCATTAATAGCTAGATTTGGTAAGACCCCTTCCCAGTATCTTAAGAGGTTTAGAACCATCAAAAAGCATGATGGTACCCCTTGGGCTACCTGGGTCTGTGAATGTTTGAAAAACTTAGATGGTTGGGTTAAGGGTTACAAAGTGAACACTTATGAAGGTTTGAGGAATCTTGTAATGTTGGAGTCTATTTTTGATGTCTTCTCCCCTGAACTTAGACGGCACTTGGCTGATTCAAAGGAGATAGATCCTAAGAAGCTAGCTAAGGCTGCTGACTTGTGGGTTGCCAACATGGCTACTCACAAAGATTCTGGGGTAACTCAGAAAAATGATGAGGGAAAGCAGCCAAAGAAAGACAACAACAAGAATTCCAATAATTCCAATCCAAAAGAGGCCTCCCCCAAACATAACCAGGGTAAGCCACAAGGGAAACCGAATCAGACTAGTGTACCATCTGGTCCCAAACCAGATGGAGGTCAGAACAAACCCCCATTCCAGAGATCATTTGGGAAATGCTTTGTTTGTGGGTTACCTGACCATGTGAAAGGAGATCCCTGATGTAAGGGTAAACCTTCAGGGGTCAACACTGTCTCCTTAGCCTTCTCCCAGGTGGATGAACTATCTATGACCAGTGGAAACTTTCAGTTACTAGCTGATGAGCCCATGAGAGTCCCAGCTAGTATTTCTTTAGTGTCCTTGGGTCTTTGGGAACAACAGAACTTATATGTCTATAACTAAATCGCAGATAATTCTAAAGAGTATTACTAAGATAGTTTTCTTGTGAATGGTCAGGAGACCCCTGCCATCAGAGACACTGGAGCCAGCATAATTGTGGTTGATGAATGTTTTTTCAAGGTGGAGGATGTTGCTAAGGCACCCAAACACCTAACCAAGTTAGCTGGAGGCCCTGTGCAAAATAACGTACCTGGGAGGGTCCTGCTGGGTAATGACATTAAAACTCTTCTAGTTGTGTATAGTACTCCCAGGCCCCCCAGCAGAAGGAAGCAGGAGCTCACTAGGTCTGCAAGGGACAGAACCTTGAGAGGCTCTCCTGGGTACACAATAGAGGAAACTATCACCCCAAGTCCACAGGACTTACTTTCTGCTATTGCAGGTCATAAAGAGACCAAGGGGAAACCCAAGTCTGCCAGCAAGAAACCAACAAGCACTGCTGTGTCCAGAAGGACATCTCCAAGACTGTCCAAAGTCACATCTGTGACTCCTCCACCAGCTGAGGCTGAGTGTGAGGTTCAACCCTGTATGTTTCAACTAGATACTGAGGAATCAGATCTAGAAGAAGATCTTACTTTGATAGGAGATCTTGACCCTGGTGTCCATCCTGAGCTGCAGTCTTTACTGGCAGAAGGTGGACCCCACAGGGAAGATTTCAGCAAGGGACAAAGAGAGTGTCCTACCTTGGAAGGTCTTTGCCTACAAGCAGCTTCTCAGCTCAATGGGACTGAGCCTGGGAAGTATAGGTTGCACTGGGAAGATGGCCTCTTCTACAGTGAACCGACTGAGTCAACCCCTGGAGACTGCAAAAAACTTGTAGTACCTCTAGCGAACCGACTTCAGTTTCTGCAGTTAGCCCACGAGATACCTTTGGCTGGTCACTTAAGTTTTAAGAAGACCAAGGAAAGGCTCTCTCTTTACTTCTACTGGCCTAAAATGGGCTCAGAAGTAGACAAATTCTGCAGGAGCTGCCACACTTGCCAAACCTCTGGCAAGAGTGGAGCCAAGAATGTGGCAACCTTGGTGCCTCTCCCACTGGTGGGAGTTCCTTTTGAGAGGGTTGGGATCGACATTGTTGGTCCTCTTGACCCTCCCACATCTTCAGGCAACAGGTTTATCCTGGTTGTAGTGGATCATGCCACTAGATTCCCTGAAGCCATACCTATGAGGACTGTTACGGCTCTGGCTGTGGCTAAGACCCTACTTGGTATTTCTACCAGAGTAGGTTTTCCTAAGGAGGTGATATCTAACAGGGGATCCAATTTTATGTCCCACTACACGCAAGCCATGTGGAAAACCTGTGGAGTCACCTACAAGTTCTCAACTGCCTACCATCCCCAAACCAATGGGTTGGTGGAGAGGTTTAATAGAACTATGAAGAGCATGATAGGTGCTTTAGAAGAACCCCTTAAGAGAAAGTGGGACCTTCTACTGCCATGCCTTCTCTTTGCATATAGAGAAGTCCCTCAGGAGGGAGTAGGATTCAGTCCCTTTGAACTTCTTTATGGCCATCCAGTCGGAGGACATTGGCCCTGATTAAGGAGGGGTTGGAGAGTGCTCCTTCCCCCAAACCAGTCAGAGTGACTGACTATGTGATAGGTCTCCGGAGGAGAATGTCACACATGATGGCAGAGGCAAGTGATAACTTGAAGACTGGTCAAGCTCTGGTCAAACATTGGCATGACCAGAAGGCTAACATGGTTGAGTTCACTCAAGTCCAACTTGTTCTTGTTATGGTCCCCACAAGGCAGAGGGCCTTGCAGGGCAAATGGATAGGACCCTTCAAAGTTGTGGGTAAACTTGGAGAGGTGAACTATCTGGTGGATTTAGGCAATCCTAAGGAGGCTCCCAGAGTCTTTCACACCAACCGTTTGAAGGCTTATGTCTCTAGACCTGACATAGGAGCTTCGCTTTTAGCTTCAGCTCAGGAGGAGGAGGAGAGTGAACCTCTGCCTGACCTCCTCAGAGGCCTACCTTTAGATGAGCAAGTGGAAGGAGTTAATCTCTCTTCCAGTCTCACATCTGACCAGCAGGATGAGTGCAGGTTACTGTTAAATCAGTTTGCCTCCCTGTTGTCACTTGCACCAGGCTTGACCCCTTGGGGCCAGCATGAAATACTCACTGGTGACTCTTTGCCTGTCAAAAGCAGGGGGTACAGAATGTCAGACAATGTAAGAACCCATATAAGGAATGAGGTCAACAAGATGCTTGATCTCGGGGTTACAGAGCCCTCTACTAGCCCATGGTCTAGCCCAGTTCTGCTTGTACTAAAGGCAGGATCCAAAGAGTTGAGATTCTGTGTGGACTATAGAGCTCTAAATGCAGTCACAAAGACTGATGCCTATCCTTTGCCTAGGATAGGTGAGCTGGTGGACAAACTTGGCGCAGCCAAGTACCTCAGCACATCTGACTTAACGTCGGGCTACTGGCAAATAGCCCTGACAGACCATGCCAAGGAGAAAACTGCATTCTCCACCCCAGTTGGCCTCTACCAATTCAAAGTAATGCCTTTTGGACTAAAGAATGCACCTGCTACATTTCAGATTATGGTCAATCAAGTTCTGAATGGGATGGAGGGCTTCTGCATGGCATATTTGGATGACATTGCATTTGTTCAGCCCTACATGGAAAGAACATATTGAACACCTAGGCTATGTATTGCAGGCTCTGGAACAGGCCCATCTGACCATAAAGGCAAGCAAATGTCAAATTGGTCAGAGTACAGTGGTCTACCTTGGACATGAGGTAGGAGGAGGTGAAATAAGGCCATTGCCTAGCAAAGTACAAGCTCTAGAAAACTGGGCCACCCCTACTACTCAAACCCAAGGGAGAACGTTCTTAGGTCTCACAGGGTATTACAGGAACTTCATAGAGAACTATGGGACCATAGTTTATCCCTTGAATGTCATCTCCTCTCCCAAGTAACCTAAAAAGGTCAGGTGGAATGAGGAGTGCAATCAAGCCTTTGAAGGCCTAAAGAAAGCCCTTTGTCAAGCTCCAGTCCTAAGAGCTCCTGACTATCACCAACCCTTCATTGTACAAACTGATGCTTCTAATGTAGGTATAGGTGCAGTCCTTAGTCAACTGGATGAGAAAGGTAGGGAACACCCCAATTGTTTCATCAGCAGGAAGTTAAAAGATCCTGAGACAAGGTGGGCAATAATAGAACATGTTTTGCTATTGTGTGGTCACTGAAGAGGTTTAGACCATACTTGTATGGATCTACCTTCATCATTCAGACTGACCACCAACCCTTAAAATGGCTGATGCAAATGAAAGGGGAAAACCCAAAGTTACTCAGATGGTCAATCTGCCTGCAATGATTTGATTTTTCCATTGAGCACAGAGCAGGAAGTCACCACCAAAATGCTGATGGTCTCTCTAGGATGTTTGTAACCGACTAGAGGTATGAGAACCATCCAGGAGTGGATTAAATCCCCCTGTCCCTTAGTCTGGGGGGGGGCGAGTGTTAGGGAGAATTCTCATTCAATGGCTAATTTCCCTTACCCAGTGAGTCCCCCAGCAGCTTTGCTGGATCTCTGGAGTTTATTTTTTCCACTTGGTAAGAGTGTACACCTTTTTCCCACTCTTACTTGTGTTTTGCCATGTGTATTTCATCTGTTTTTGTGATTGTGGACTCTGGAGTACACCACTTCAGTAGCCCCCTTCTTTTGTGTGTTACACAGCACCTTCAGTGCAGTGACACAGGGTTGTCTTTTAGACTCCCACCGACTCCATTACTGAGGCTTACTACTGTCCCCCAGAAAAGGGTAAAGTTGCCATTAACTTTACTTAGTCATTTAACCACAGATCCAGTACACCCCATCTTACATGGAGTACTGGAAAGGGTTAATCTTTACCCCTTTTTATCTGTACCTCCTAGAGCATTGTTTCGCTATTTTAACATTTAGACTTGGCTGGTGGCAGTGGTATATACCCTAACTTTTCTACCGCGATTATACTATATAAACGTGGTATTGTTTTAGGCTATTATATTAGCCTCAAACTTAAACCCGCTTGACCAAATACTTTTTCTTTTGGCTCCGGTCGGGTTTATTCGCCATTTCTTTTTGTTAAAGTCCTTCTTCTGTTTTACTTTGCACGGCAAACCAGGTTTGCCTTCTTTGTTCACTGTCTTTTGGCGGACTTCTGCCAAGAAGCCCTCGTCTAGGCGCTTGGGTGTCTAGGTGGGCTGAATGTGAGGGAGGGGTGTAGTCACCCCCTGCACAGGGTATCCTAGGAAACCCAAGTCGCACTTTGCCATGATTGGCTGAGGTGGTTGTCCGGGACGTATATGCACTTCATGATATGGGTGTCTGGTTTCTGGTATGTGACACAAAGACTGAGACAGTCCTGCCCGAAACTGGTATGAATGCAGTGTGGAACTTTTTTGATAAACAATCATTCTTTTGAGATTCAGCTTCGACTCTTATCCTTTTTGAAATTCAATGTATTATGCTCAGGAACAGAGCATCCACTATTTTGAAGAACTCTTTTCGATAACTGCACTGGCAGAGTTGGTGCTCATGACTAGAGGTAACTCTGGATTCAGGTTCTTTGTGGTGTACACTAACGCCAAGGTGGTGTTCACTCCGGCCACTTTGTGATTTTGATGGATTTTCACACAGGTAAATCCAAGGTATCAGCATGCAGCATCTCCTACTCCTATCCGTTTAAGCTCTTCCAGAGGTTCTAATGGTAGATGCGACATATGCTGGCGAGAGTATGGCTCATATATCATGGTGACTTGGGAGTCACTGTCTAGTAAAGCTGTGGTCCTTCACCCTACAAGATCCACTGGAGTGGTCATGGTGGGTCCTATGAAGCCAGAGGCCAGTAGGAATGCCATAGTGGGTATGGGCTTGAGTCCACAGCCTGGATCAGCTCGCTGGCAGCTCATCCTTGGTATTACAGAGCTCATGAACTAGACAAAGATGGTCTGCTGTGGGACCCTCCTGAGCCCTAATTTCATATGGGATAGTCTGGAGTCCTGGATTCAACATCCTTATCGAGTTGCCGGTGTTAGTTTCAGTGGAGCTCACTCCTGGAGTCGAGGTTCTAGTTGCTCCACCGCTAAAGCCTCCTGCGTGTTTCCCGACAATGCCCGGTTTGGAGTGGGTTTAAGACCATTAAAGCGAGCAGCTACTCAGGCATAATCTGGGTCTCTGTCGCACAGTTGAGTTGAGGGACTTCATCACCACATCAATGGCAAAATCTCCATGGTGGTAATGGTACAGAGGATTGTGGGAAATATTCTCGAGGCTCTTGTGCTTGTCGATAGACCTGATTCTACTGCTCTCTCTGGATGATGGGAAAGCATCCCTTCATCGATTTTGATTCACACTCAAGCTTTCCCAGGTCGTCAACTGAGTTTGTAGTTTCCTGACGAGCTGTTGCAGCTCCTCAATCTCCCTCTGCTGAGAAATGGTATTGGCAGGCATTGGGATCCTGCCTTGTACTGGGTGACTCGGTACAATGATATTGCTGGTTTCTTCTTCCAGAGCCCTAATGGACTTTAGCAGCTCTTCATCAGATGGGGGTGTATCCAGCTTCTCCCACAGCCCAAGTTGCATTCGGGGTATAGCAGATTCCTTAGCCCCTCTGAGTAGTTCCTTCAATCGACACAAGTTCAATCTGGAAGTCTCCACTCCCCCTCTATGGTAGGCCAGGCGTAAAATGTGTTCAATCCTCGCCAGGTAATCAGTCAGCTTCTCACCAAGCTTCAGAGAGGTGGCATGAAACCTCATCATTAGGTCCTCTCCTGTCTCTGTAGTGCCAAAGGCTCCCTCCAATGCACCCATCACTTGCCGAGAAGTCAGATGGGGGCTCAATGTTCGAAGGGACTGTACCGTCTGCAGGGCGGGCCCTCTCAGTGCTTGTATTACTCGCCGTCTCTTCTCCTGATTAGACACTTCCCTGTTGTGTAACATAAAAAGGGCGAGGTATGCCCATAGTTCATAGGGCTCCTCTGGTCATAATCGGGTATAAGTTCCATGTTCAGTAACAAAAGAAGATGTGGATTGCTGTTCCATAGACACTCTAACAGCCTCAGCCACTGCAGCAGCAATGACTACGGCATCTTTGGTTGAGGTAGTGGCTTCAAGGCACGGAGGTATTCCGGGGCAAGTGTCTAATGTCCAAATGCGGCAAGTAATCAAAGGTTCCCCACGTCGTATCTCAGCGGGCAGGGTTTTACCTCTAAGAGAATTACAGAACATATAACATTTTGTATCTTGACCAGGTATGCGCCCCACACTTTTTAATTTCCCCATGAGGAGTTCCAGGGAACTAGTCATAGCCAGCACTTCATCAGTCGGGATATGTAAGGGACCTCGTCCACTATAAAGCAGACCTCAGGGCTGAGCCCTTCGCCACATACCCAATGCAACACATATTCCTGCGCCATTTTGATTAAATAAAAATAAAAAGCTATATATGTCCTTCTAAGTTTGAGAGAATGCCTCCTTATCTCAGCAATGCCTCCGACGTGTAAAGTGTTTCTGCCCTTAAATCCTATGAAGGAGTAAATAGCAACCTGCAGGTAACCCTGAGTTGGGGCACTTGCACCTTACAAAACACCTATACAAAATAGAACCCAGGGGTTATATGTGATGCTGGAAATGCATTGGAGGTACAGGGCATCCATATCCTTGTCCTTTATTGCTTTATCGTGTATTATTCTGTCTTGTTTTCCGCGCAGGCGTTCATGTGGGTCTCCTGGCGGTGCAGCTCTTCCTCTTTTTGGTTTGGTGAACAAATCCTTGGGATACCCTTATGGCACCCATGGGTGGCAGTACAACCCTGTACTCCTAGTGTATGTTTTTGGGCACATGTGTGTGGCCCACAGAGCATGGTATGGGCTGGTTGCAGCTCCATGCTGAATTTGACAGGTGCTCTGAGTATCCTCCATTTTGGGATTCCCAGGCCCTGCCATTGGAATCAGTTGATTCCTGGTAGGAAACGAGATGGCCCTGTGGCCTCTTGCTTTCTATTGCTTGTTACCTTGTATTCCAGAAGTCCCAGGAAGTCCTGACTCTGTCCCTTCCCCCTGACTGGCTGTTGGTTGGAAGTTCCATATATGGTATTGTGGGGAAGTCCAGGCTGGACTGGCTGGAGCCTTCACAATGACTGTATGTTTGTTACGATCACCTGGTATCCACGGGGACGCCACCCAGCCGTATGGCCACTGGTATCCTTCTCTGCGGTTCCCAGATGTGGCCAGTGGGGGAGGTTCTGCCTGTAATACAGGAGGACTATGTTCAAGTCTGACCAACTGGGGTAATTAGCTTCCCACCACCCTGTATGCCTTCAGCCCCTCTGGGGCCTCTCCTCACCTTATTGTTGATTCAGGTGTGCTCTCCGTCCTGCCTTCTTGGCAGGGGCACGTTGACCTTTGTGGGTGGATGCGATCTAGTTACTTCACTGATGCCGGCCCGTATGAAGTCTTTCAGGTAGGTCTTATTGCTGTTGTATAGTGCTGGTATTCTGGCATGCCTTTCTTGGTTTAATAGTGTCTCTGTCTCTTCCTTAGATGTGCGGAAGTCCAGTGTGGTGCCTTGGCTGAATTGGGTCTCGCCGGTAAATGATGGCGTGTAATGAGCGCTATGATGCGGTAAGTAGGCGCTATGCGCAGCGCAGTGATGCCTTGCCTCGTGCTGTTTCTCAGAGGTTTGCGGGTATAGCTGGTCACGGTGAACGTCAAGTTGCAAGATTGCAAAGTAACGTGAAGCGTGTAATCCAAGTTGGGTGTGGTTTAAATAGTTTCAAGAAAGTAGTCCAGGTAAAGTAGTCCCTAGGCTACCACACCCAAAACACTATACCGCATAGCTTGGTTCCAAGGAGCCAAGCTATGTGGATGCCTCCATGTTGGCAGGCAGTTTCAAAATAAAGTAGTTCCCCAAGCACATGTCATCACTGTGTATGAGTCTGGCGCCATAGGTGCCAGGACTGGCTCCAAGAGGGCCTAGGAAGTGGATTCCAAGGCTTATTGGAGACCCGAGCCAAGACCGCTCCTGGCCCATGGGCTTGCCAGAGAGGTTTTCGGATGTGGGTCGTGACAATGTTGTGGGTACGCCCGTGGGGTGGGACCTGGGTGAATGGAGTGTGTGATGAATACGCATTCTGTGTTAAGGGTGTCTAGTATCTGGTGTGTGACACAATAACTGAGACAGCCATGCCCAAAACTAGGATGAATGCAGTGTAGAGTGCTGAATGGCAGAGTGCTTGTCTGAATCCACATTCCGTGTTGTGAGTGTCTGGATGGAGAAGAATGGCCTGAATGCACTGTGAGCCTGATTGGCTACCTGACTGCCTGAATTCACTTCTGAATGATTGGTTGCCTTAGTGGGATCCTGCATAGTGAATGGGAGATCAACAGTATATCTGGGGACCTCTCACTGATGGAAATCGTTCAGAAGCTGAAGTTGATACTTGAAGCCCGCTGGAAGAAGAAAATATGCTCCAAACGTCCTTCGCTAATCTGAAAGCTGTGTTACTGTCAAGGAACTTATCCAAGAGAGGACCTTGCTAGGAGGCCTCTTCCCGAGCTACGAGGGACCATTGTGAACCAGCTGATCTTTGCCAAAGCTCCCTGGACGCCAGACCCTCGAAAGGCTGCCGACCGGAGACAGCGACCACCACGGAATCAGGAAGCGAAGCGCCCAGACATTGAAGTCCATCATCGACGACCGCCGTCGCCTACCAGAGCCGCAGTGCTCCTTTGCCTCAAGGCATTTGATTCAAGATCTCCCTTGCTCAGCACCGACGACCGATTTGTCCTACCAGAGAAAGTCAAGGCCACCGACGACCGAGGAGAATCCACCGGTGGGTTTCCCGCCACCCAAAGACCACAGAGATGCCGACGACCCGATGCCCTTGCTGGGGAAAAGTTCTTCAGTAACTCTTTGCGGCAACAAACTATCCTCGTCGAGGTGCACCGCACTCCTCAGCTTGCAGGACGTTTTCGACCGATCATCAATGAGCACCGCAGGAACCGAAGCTGCTGCCTCTAACAACAGTGTTCACCTCTTTCTTCACTGAATCTCGACGGCCCGTGGCTCCTGCCTTAAAGGGAGTGCACTCAAGAAGGGTCCGTCGACGACTCATCGAAGAACTCAACTAAACCCAGTACTTTGGGGGCGTAGAACCTTTAGAAAGAATTGAGACTATATTAAGCATAACTGGACTGGGCTTGTCAATACATTTTATTTACTGGTTGCCCAATTGGGGGATCCACACACAGAACTGTGTCTAGTTGATAGGGACCCAGTGAGTGTACTGCCATTGCTTGATTTAACTTGCTTTGTTTCTGCGATCTATCATTGATTCATTTTATAGCCTGATTCATATGCCCCATGAACCATTAGCAGTTGATGCATTTCAAAGGAATCAATAGTTAAGAGTGGTACCACATAGATCTGTATATATTTGCCATTATAATATTGCCAGATTACAATGTGTGTTATTGTGATTGTGTATATAACGTGAACCTTATTTATATAAAGACTGTGTTTTCACTAACATAGTGTGTGGACATTCAGTTGTGGGTGCTTGGGGACTACACTGTCCTTAAGAACCAGCCTGCATCACCTCCTGAAAGCTTAGCCCTTGGGTGCTTGACCACGATACCAAAATAGGGAATCTGGGCTTGGGTGCTCTCTGCCTCTACTCTGCCATATAAAGATAAGGAGCACAGATACCCCCTCCAGTCTTTACACTGGTGGCAGCGGTGGGATGCTTATGGTTTTAAGAATCGGTGTGTAACCTTGCCACTTACAAAATATCTACACTTTGTTAAATTGAGGTTTAGTTGTGTACAAGATAACTACATTACAAGCAATGGAATCTATTGTAAATGGTAAATTGACTAGGATGAGCTTAGAGACTCTCCAGAGTGCTTGTGAAGCCAGGGAGTTAGACTTTGAGGATAAGTCTAAGGCTGAGCTCATAGGTGCCCTGGTGGACTACCAGACTGATTGTGAAACTCTTAATGAAGGAGGCGGGTGCAACCATTGAGGCCCATGCCCCTGGGGTAGGTATTGAATCTGATTCTGGGATGCCACCACTCCTACTGCCTCTGTTCCAACCTCCAGCAATATTTTTTCAGGGAATTCCTTGGAACTTGAATTATTAAGGATGAAATTGGCCTTTGAATATAGAAAGTTGGGAAATGAAGCTGAACTTAAGAAACAGGAGTTGGCACAGCAAGTGATACTCAAAGATAAGGATCTTGAACTTAAAAACAAGGACACTGAATTTCAGAAAATCCAGCTAGAGTAAGCTAGAGTGGCGACTTCAGCAAAACCAGTTGAGAGTGTCAGGTCCCCAGCCACCAAGTTTATGAAAGATTTGGTTGGTGTGTATGTCGAGGGTTCTGATATCCTCCAATGGATTGAAGTGTTTGAAACGGCTTGTGCAATTCATGATATTGATAAAAGAGAATGGTCTAAGTGTTTGTTAAGCAGAGTGTCCCAGACTGGATATGACTGTATTCTGAAACTGATTGTGGAAGAAAGGGGTAGTATGAGTACATGAAGTCTGCTTTGATTTCCAAGTTTGGCAAGACACCTAACCAATACCTTAAAAGGTTCAGGGAATTTAAGAAAAGAGAGAATGTGTCTTGGATTGACTGGGTGAGTGCTGCACATATTAACATGATGGGGTGGACTGATGGTTATAATGTGAAAACGTTTGTTGAATTGTCCCACCTTTTGTTTTTTGATCATTTTTCAAAAGCCTGTTCACCAGAGCTGTGTCAGTATGTTGCTGACCAGAACATTTCAGATCCCTTTAATCTCTTTGTTCCCTTTAAGCTTACCAGACTGGCTGACAAGTGGGTATCCCACCCGGTGTCCCCTAAGGAATCCAGTGGGAAGGACAAGGACAAAGAAAAGGGGAACACTAAGAAGTCTGAAGAGTCCGAAAAGCAATCACAGTCGAGTAAACCGAAATCTTCCTCTCCTAAGACCCACAAATCTAGTGGGGATAAGTCATATGTGGGTGGGAGTAAGAGTAGTGGTCCACCTGCTGCAAAGCAGGCTCCCAGTGGTTCCAGTACCGTACCCCACATTCCTGGTACTTGTTGGGACTGTGGGGCTCTGGACCACAAGAAGGGTGACCCCAAGTGTAAAGGTAAAGCCCTTGGAGTCCAGGCTGTCAGCATGACCTACCCTTCCCCCATGTCTGAGGTGGAGGCCACTGTCCTCCCCATCTCTACAGGAATCACATTCGGTGCTCCTGTGGAGCTTTCCCTAGTGTCCCTTGGGGCCTGGGACCAGTACGCAGAAGTACTGGCGACAATCCCATAGAACACCTGTAGGTTTTTGCCAAGTGTCCTCCTGAATAGCCAGCCTTCTACTGGTTTGAGAGACACTGAGGTAAGCATGACAGTGGTGGACAGGACCCTGCTGAAGCCAGAGGACTATGTAGGTGCTCCTCTGAGAACCACCAGGTTAGCTTGTGGGCCTCCCAAATTATCGCATGTAGCCTTAGTTAACATTACGATTGGAGACAAGACAGCAAACCTTCCTGTCCTGGTTCAGGACAATGTACCTGCTAACATTTTGTTAGGAAATGATTTGGTGGAAATGGAGATGATCACGGATGGTCTACCCATGGCTGCTGCGGCAGTCACCCGATCACAGGTCACACCGAGTCCGGCTGTGAGTCCGGTACCCCCGCTGATGGGGAAACCGAAGGCACGAAGAAGGAGGATCAAGAAGGTCACCTCTGCCAAGGGGGCCCCTTCTATTCCTGCTGCTTCAGCAGCACCCACAGGGATTTATGCTCCGGACGGGCTGGGACCAGTGGTAAACCCAAACTCAACTCCTGAGGGAGACAAGGCAGACGACCCACCTGAGAAAGAAGAGCTCAACCCGGAGGACCACCCCGACCTTCAATGCCTCTTGGCTGAAGGGAGACCCTCCCGGGCGGACTTCTGTAAGGGTCAGAGAGAGGACCACTCTCTTGAGGGTCTGAGGAAACAAGCCCTGGCCCAGACACAAGGAGAAGTGCCTAGGTCTTTCCGGTTATATTGGGAGGGTGAGCTCCCTGTTAGTGAGCTCCCTGAGCCTGGTGCCCTCAAGAGGTTGGTGGTACCCTAGGTTTACAGGTCCTTCCTAATGCAGTTGGCGCATGAGGTGCCCTTGGCTGGTCATCTTGGTACCAAGAAGACTAAGCAAAGGCTCTCTGCCCATTTCTACTGGCCCCGGATGGGAGTAGAAGTGGAGACCCACTGCAGGACCTGCCCAACTTGTCAGTTGTCTGGCAAGACTGGGGGCAGTGTAATTGCCCTACTGCAGCCTTTGCCAGTGGTCAGCACACCATTTGAGAGGGTGGGCATCAACATTGTTGGTCCCCTTGACCCTCCCACCTCAGGTGGACATCAGTTCATCCTGGTCTTGTTAGATCTTGCCACCAGGTACCCTGAGGCTATACCCCTTTGGACTGTTACTACCAAGGTGGTTGCCAGGGCTTTCCTGGCTATTTCTATCCGTGTTGGATTCCCTAAAGAGGTTGTCTCTGACGGAGGATCCAACTTCATGTTGAGTTACATGAAAACCATGTGGAAAGAGTGTGGGGTAACCTACAAGTTCTCCACCTCTTACCATCCCCAGACCAATGGTCTGGTCGAGAGATTTAACAAAACTCTCAAAGGCTTGCTGGGTGCTTTGGAAGACCCCCTAAGGAGGAAATGGTAGCTCCTCCTACAAGGCCTGCTGTTAGTTTACAGAGAGGTACCTCTAGAGGGTATTGGTTTCAGCCCCTTTGAGTTACCCTTTGGCCATCCAGTGAGGGGGCCCGTTGCCTTGATCAGAGAGGGTTTTGAAGCCACCCCTCCAGGTCCTGCTAAGCAAGTGGGGGACTATGTGTTAGGCCTCCGGCGGAGGATGACACAGATGATGGGGCAGGCGACAGCGAACTTTAAGGCAAGCCAGGAATTGAACAAATACTGGCATGATGTTAAATCATCACAAGTGGTTTTGACTCCTTGTGATCGAGCCCACCAAGCCTCGAGCTTTGGTAGATAAGTGGACTGGACCATTCAGGATGATGGTTGACATGGGAGTCCCTGGGGTAGCCCCTCAGGTATTCCACGTCAACAGGCTCAATCCTTTCCATAGGCGAGCAGAAGTCTCATGTCTTTTGCTAGCTTCAGAGCAAGAAGAGGATGAAAGTGAGTCCCTCCCTGATTTGCTGCATAGCAACCCTCAGGATGGCTCAGTGAAGGGAGTGCATCTCTCTCCACATCTAACTCCAATGCAGCAGAGGGCCTGCAGGGCTTTGCTCCAGCAGTATGCACCTCTTTTCTCACTGACACCAGGCCTCACTCCATGGTACAGGCACAAAATTGACACTGGTGACAGCGTACATGTTAAAAGTAGATGCTACAGGATGTCAGACACTGTGAAAACCACATCCAGGCTGAGGTCGCCAAGATGTTGGATCTGGGTGTTATTGA